>NW_024096868.1:0-347500 GCF_016545835.1 Crotalus tigris
AGACTGCCAATGTAATTATACGGGGGAGACAGCCAAACGAATAAAAACGAGGATACATGAACATAAATTGGCTGTCAGAAGGCAGGAGCAATACTCTCAAATATGGACGCACATGATCAATACCGGACATTCTTTTGATCTCAAGGAGGCAGAAGCCATTGCCCAGGACTCCTCCAAAGGAGGACGCTTACTAAAGGAGGCCTGGTTCTCCAACACAGACTCCATCAACCGATGTATAGAACTGCCCTCGGCGTACCAGGCACTAAGAGTGCAGGAAGAGCATGTCAAGAGACGGATGCCGATTGTCAGAGGCGAAACCAGGACTGGTGGGGGGGGTATTCACTACATGACTAGACATAGGGAGGATCCCATAGACACATCACAGGTGGGGACAGATGAGGGAATATTAGGGTCACAGATAGGTAAGGGTAGTAAAGGAAGAGGAGGTGGATATGATGGAGGATTGCAAGGAGAGGCGGACCAGGGAAGACTCTTGGGAACATCGGAATTGATCATACGGCCCAGAATACAGGGGAGGGGTATGCCCGACCCCAGGGGACTGATCAAAAGAGAGGGGGAGAGAGAAAAGTACAGAAAAGATGAGGCACGTAAGATTGGAAGCATATTCACGGGTGGAGAGGGGATATTTGAGAAGGGAGTAAGAATGGAGGAGAATAGTCAGGAACAGCAGGTAGAGCTGCAGATTAGAGGGGGGGAGGAAACAGGAGAGAGTGGAGTTGATAGGTATGGAAAGGGGCAGGCAGGAATAATAGGCAGGAAAGCAGTTTTGGGGGGGGGAAGTTTGGGAAGGAGAGTCCAATAGGAACGCAGGTCGGTAGATGGGAACAATACGTAGGACAGCAGGCAAGGGAAGGAAGAATGCTGGGAGAAACAGCAAACAGAGCAGTGGATTGGAGAGGGGGGGGAGGAAACAGGAGAGAGGGGGACTGACAGGAAAGGAGAAGGGCAGATAATAATAGAAGGCAGGACAGCAGATTGGGGGGGGAGGAAATCTTAAGAAGGAGGATTTAACAGGAATGGATGTTGGCATGTGGGAACAGCATATAGGATGGCAGGTCAGAAGAGGAGGAATGCTAGAAAAGAGAGGATGTACAGAAATGGATGAACAACAGGCAAGTCAGCAGATGATGGGGAGGACATTGGAGAGGGGAAGATGGACAGTGGGGGAGGAGGGTAAACAGGAACAGCAGGTAGAGCAGCGGATCAGGAAGGACAAGATATTGAGGAAGAGAACATCAATAAGAATGGTTGATGAAAGGCAGGAGCAACATGTTAATCAACAGGTGGGAGGGTTGAAGGAAGGGGGGGGGAAGGATGACAGGAATGGACAACAAAGGGTGTATGAATCGGCAGGCTGGGAGAGGAGGGGGGTTGGAGGAGGGAGTTGTAATAGGAACTGGCAATGGTATGCAAAAACGGCAGGCAGATCAGCAGCCCAGGAGCGTGCTACTGATAACAGCACAGGGAGGGGGAGATAGCACAAGGATGACAAAGCAGGAAAATACAATGTTAGAGTGCAAAAAAGAGAGGGTGGAACAGTTGAGGCAGTCACGGGCAATCAGGAAGAGTGGCCCTGTCACGAGGGCAATGAGTAGGCAATTGGATCAGCAAGGGGATAAAAAGAACTTCCCACCCCCTAAGCCCCTCTCTGAGGACGCTGGCAGAGGACCAGCGAAAGCTAAGTTGTTTTAATTTTTGTATATAACTGTTTTTATTGTTTTAAATGTGGTTTTAACAATAAATAACTGGAGTATACTCTTCCCGGAGATTGAAGATTGCATCATTGAACAAATATGCCCACACAGCATGAACAAGCGAGATGATACCTCCCGCCTACCAGCCATTTGGAAACCCGCCCTTATTGACAAACGACTCCCTAACACAAAAAATGATACCAGACCCACACTCACAAAAACCACACAGGAGGTCACCACCACACATCCACGCAAAAAACAAACCCAAAGCCACACCGATGACGAGGCACGACCACAAACCAGAAGCCAGACCACAGCTGCATCATTAGCCACTTTAAACCCCTCCAATCCATACATGAAGCAAACTGACACCCTCCATGAAGAGGAGGCACGACCACGAACGCGAAGCCAGAAAATAGCAAGGCAGCCCAAAATCTTAAACCCCTCTGCAACTCAGACTAACCTGAGCACAACCAAACAGAACACTCCCCCAGCCAATCAGAGCACAGCCAAGCCCCTAACCATTCAGAACACACCTCCACCCAATCAGAACACAGCCAAGCTCCCACCCAATCAGTTCATACCCCACTGGCAGTTAAAAGGAATAAACAGCTAAGACCACACATTGCTGCTCAAAGCACGAAGCTGAAAACACCAGCCTGAAGATGACGAATGGGACTTCGTCGAAACGTCGCCAAGACACTTCCAATTTTACGCGGGAAAAAACCCGAACAACCAAAGACCTACATACAAATACACGCGAAAACCTCAGAAAATATATATATATATATATATATATATATATATATATATATATATATATATATATATATATATATATATTAAGAATATTAAAACAAAACGGTGATTCCTGGGTAGATTCATGTTAATTAATAAAATATACGAACACCAGGAAATTATAAAACTATAAAAAGTTTTAATAGAATAAAACCAAGCTTTCGCTGGCTACTGCCAGCATCATCAGGGTAGTGTCCAGTCGATGGGAGAAGCTATTTATAAATGTGGCGCTCTTTGCGCCCGGCTTCTTGACCCCGTCATAGGTCCCAGCCAATCCACCTGCGTTTTGATCGTAGTTTCTGTATTGCAAGCTGTAATTTCTTCACTTTCCTTGCTTGTGCCGATACCACAACCCTCCCTCCCTTCTTCGTATAACCGTAAGTCAGGAGGACCCTTTAATTCTATGTAGTTAAATGTGCACTGTTTATGTTGTTTATTCTCCTCATCCTCCCTCTTAGTATTCCCTATCTTCGTTCTCCTCCCCCTATCTCTCAGTCTACGATCCTCCTTCACAACTATATCTTTGTTGTTCGTCTCTGTAGCCCAGGATTCCATTGTGTTCGTATCATCCTGTTTCCCGATCTCTCGTATCGCTCTGTTAACTCCCCTTTCTATTTTCTCTTCAACGGGGGTAATTTTAACATCCTCCCCGGAATTCGTGGCACCCACAAGTTGGTTGTTAACCCCTTCTCCCGAGGGGGCTGTCCCCTCACTGCTTTTTATACATTCGTCCATTACTTGGGGGTGTGCAACCCTCCTTAAAGGGAGAGAGGCGGGGTCCTTGCGATTATGATTTGCATCTCCTTGTACATTCCTATGGGGATTCGTTCCTCTCAAATGTCTGTGGGAGCGTGTAGAGGCTCTAAGATTGTAACAAACAGCCTCCCCATCTTCCCGTAGTTCTCCTGCATTCCCAAGACGAGAGCAACTCAATAGGGAAATGTCATGGGCGGAGTTAGTTGCGGAGTCGCCAGTGGAGTTGCACGTGACATTCTGATCATTCAATTCATGGTTGTTTAGTAGTCCGGAGTCCGTACAAGATCGCTTCTTTGCCAAACTCCTCGCTGTTCCTGGGGAGACCCTCGATTCATCGGCAGTTGGCTCTTGGCTGTCAATACGCTCCTGCGCCCATGGGAGATGAGCATATGTTTCCGCAGGTGGAGAGTTACTCAGCTGCTGATTATTCCCTATCCGGCATTTCCAAGGCTCGTCTCTTCCGTCATCCCTCTTTGCTGAAGGCACGTTATAATATTACATTGTTTTCCTCTGGAGGAATGGTCACGCATTGCCCATACTCTTAATGTTATGTGTGCTGGGCATAGGTCCACATGTCGGTTGATGGATTCCTCGTTGGAGAGCCAAGCTTTTTCAAGGATCTGGCCCCCCTTCGTGTTGTCACTGGCCATCACCTGCACATTATTAAAATCGAACCTATGCATATGCGCTCCGATTTGGGAATATTGATCACCTCTCCTTACCGCCAACTTATGCTCGTGAATTCTAGTTTTGACACGTTTGGAGATCTCCCCCACATAATTAGCAGGGCAATTTTCACAGTTGATCCTGTAAATGGCACTGGACTTCTCTATGGTGGGGAGTGGGTCTTTCAATCTCATCATCTTAGATCTCAACATCTGGTTGGGGTTATGTGCCAACCTCACGTCATAGGGTGCCAATAACCTAGCCGTGGCTTCTGAGACGTTGCTAATGTAAGGGAGAGTAATGCGAAGTCTCTGTGGTGTATGTTCTTCTATTTGAGACCTAATGGGGAGGGGGGGTCTGGATGGTAGTCCATGGCGCCTGATGAACTTCATGGGGTAGTCATTGTGCCTGCACACCTTAAAAAGGTGCTTCTTTTCCTCCAACCTAGCCTTAGCAGTGCTGCAGTGGGAGCCTACTCTCTTGAAGAGTGTTCTAATGCACAATCAAACCAGCAATCTTGTTTGTAACCTCCCATTCTGTTTCCCTCACTCTGAGATCTACCAGAGTTTAGTTAAAATAAGGGTGTAAAAGCCTCTGTGTTTTCCTCCTATGTATTTAAAATTTTTGTTGTTGTTAATTGCGAAGTTGTGTCCGACCCATCACGACCCCATGGACAACGTTCCTCCAGGTCTTCCTGTCCTCTACCATCTTCTGGAGTCCATTTAAGTTCACACCTACTGCTTCAGTGACTCCATCCAGCCATCTCATTCTCTGTCGTCCCCTTCTTCTATTGCCCTCAATCTTTCCCAGCATTAGGCCCTTCTCCAGTGAGTCCTTCCTTCTCATTAGGTGGCCAAAGTATTTGAGTTTCAACTTCAGGATCTGGCCTTCTAAAGAGCAGTCGGGGTTGATCTCTTCTAGGACTGACCGGTTTGAACGCCTTGCAGTCCAAGGGACTCGCAGGAGTCTTCTCCAGCACCATAGTTCAAAGGCCTCAATTCTTTGGCGCTCAGCCTTTCTTATGGTCCAACTTTCACAGCCATACATTGCAACTGGGAAAACCATGGCCTGGACTATACGCACTTTTGTTGGCAGGGTGATGTCTCTGCTTTTTAGAATGCTGTCTAGATTTGCCATAGCTTTCCTCCCCAGGAGCAAGCGTCTTTTAATTTCTTGGCTGCAGTCCCCATCTGAGGTGATCTTGGAGCCCAGAAAAATAAAATCTGTCACTACCTCCATTTCTTCCCCATCTATTTGCCAGGAATTGAGAGGGCCGGATGCCATGATTTTGGTTTTCTTAATGTTGAATTTCAAGCCAACTTTTGCACTCTCCTTCTTCACCCGCATCAAGAGGCTTTTTAGTTCCTCTTCACTTTCTGCCATTAGAGTGGTATCATCTGCATATCTTAGGTTGTTGATATTTCTCCCGGCAATCTTAATTCCAACTTTTGATTCATCTAGCCCTGCCTTTCTCATGATGTGCTCTGCATATAAGTTAAATAGGCAGGGCGACAGTATACAGCCTTGCCGGACTCCTTTTCCAATTTTGAACCAATCAGTGGTTCCGTGTCTAGTTCTCACTGTTGTTTCTTGACCCGCATATAGGTTTCTCAAGAGACAAATGAGATGGTCTGGTACTCCCATCTCTTTAAGAACTTGCCACAATTTGTTGTGATCCACACAGTCAAAGGCTTTTGCATAGTCAATGAAGCAGAAGTAGATGTTTTTCTGGAACTCCCTAGCTTTCTCCATGATCCAGCGTATGTTGGCAATTTGATCTCTAGTTCCTCTGCCTCTTCGAAATCCTGCCTGTACTTCTGGTAGTTCTCGATCCACATACTGCTGGAGTCTAGCTTGTAGGATTTTAAGCATAACTTTACTAGCATGTGAAATGAGTGCAATGGTGCGATAGTTTGAACATTCTTTGGCATTGCCTTTCTTTGGAATTGGAATGTAAACTGACCTTTTCCAATCCTGTGGCCACTGTTGAGTTTTCCAAATTTGCTGGCAAATTGAGTGTAGCACTTTTACTGCATCATCTTTTAAGATTTTGAATAGCTCAGCTGGAATACTGTGTTTAAAATAGGAGACCTTAGTAAAAGGAGTAGTTTGGGGAGGGGTGGCCCTGAGGCAAGTCTCCAGTACATTTTTGCCTCCCTTTCATTTCCAATCAGGTGGATGGAGCCTTTTTCCATGGGGACACAAGACAAAAAAATAAGAAGTGTGTCAGCTGTCCCCTCCAGTACCCTTTAAAATAAGATCCATTCTCTCATCCCACTTGTCAATGTGAAGAAGACTGACACCCCTTTGATAGGATGGTTGTGAGGAGAAATTGGGTGCAGGGACTTGCTTCAATAAAAACAGTGTATGTGGGGGAAGTACTTTTTTTGTTGTCTAAATGTCTTATTTGGTGTAGGTGTGCAATATAGCCTGAATGAATATCCAAATAACCAGTAAAATCTTAATGGTTGCCAAATTTCTTCCTCCTTCCCTCTTTGCCTTGAATTGAACCAGTAATTTTTTTTTTTTACTGTTTCCTGGCCAACATGAATATTTAGAGTTCATTTTCTTGAAAGAACAGGAACATACAATCCAGGCACAAACCATCTTCCTATAAATGCTGACTTCACAGTTTCCTAAGCAACACAGAAGAGGGAAAAACATTCAGAGGAAGAAAAGTTTGGGTCTGTGTGTGTGTGTGTGTGTGTGTGTGTGTGTGTGTCCGTCCATGTGTCAACATTTACATTAGCTCAGCATTTCTAAATCTTACTGCCCTTGACATGGAATGGAACTACAACTCCCAGAATCCTAGCCAGCATGTTGTATAAAGAAGACACCAGGCTGGGGCAAGCTATTCCTTAAATCATTTTTTAAAAATTCCTAGTATATAACAATACCTGAGATTAGTTGCTCTCTCTCTATCTCTTTCTGTGAAAGACAAGCTGAAGTGATAATATGTGACAGTTGCTAAGGCAACACACCTACATCATGAAAGTAGGACATAGATTGAGTTTCAAAACAGCAGATTTTGCAAATTTCCTGAGCCCATCAGATTGTACATTGCCAGAAGAACTTCAAAATGGACACACACAGTCATGACGATGTGTGCAGGGCAAACATACTGTACCTCTTTCACATCCTTGATTTGAATTGTAATTAATCTGTGTTTTTTCCTGACACATGTAACTATGGCAAAATTCTTTTATCATTGCTATAGAGCAGAATATCCCATCGGTCGCTAAGCTATCTCATGCCATCATGTAGGATAGCTGGTCTTAGGTTTTCTGCAACAAATACGATGCTCTTCATAAAGTGCCCTACTATATATTTGTTTCCAGATCTGCACATTTATTTGGAAGGAATTCCACAGAGTGCAACAAGACTTATTTCCAAATAAGTATGCACCACTTCATAGTGTTCAACAATTTTAGGGCCTATTTGCTATCAAGCATTCTTATGACTTTGGGCCAATCAGACCTAAGAAGAAATCAGTGACAAGCCATTTCTGAAAATGTTACCAAAAAGACAGGAGTCGAGACCAACTTGAAGATGCACACACATACGTATTTGTGTGATATATGTTGGAATCCCTAAAGCTAAACACCTTCTTGCATGCCTTGCCCATATTAGAATGTTTCACTTGACTTCATGATGTTCCAAGTTTTGAGGTTACAATTCAGTATTACTGCAGTTGCTAACTATTTGTAGAAGTAGCAACAGCACATTTCTTCTTGCCCTCCTCCTAAGTGACAGGTCCCAATATGACAGACAGACAGGCAGGCAGAGATAGTGCTAGATTTGTTGCTTCTTGCTCAAAACCATAGGCACTGCGCTAACTCCATCTAATTTATGAACTCAGGAAACTCATAAGTAGGCCATGAGATCAATAACCTTCTATATTCTGTTATTGCTCCCTAGCAATCAATATTAAAGTATTGTTGTCATTTAACAGAATAACAGAGTTGGAAGGGACCTTGGAGGTCTTCTAGTCCAACCACCTGCTCAGGCAGGACACCCTATAACATTTCAGACAAATGGTTGTCCAATCTCTTAAAAACTTCCAGTGTTGGAGCGTTCACAACTTCTGGAGGGCAAGTCATTCCACTAGTTAATTATTCTCACTGTCAGGAAGTTTCTCTTTAATTCTAGGTTGCTTTTCTCTTTGGTTATTTTCCATCCGTTGCTTCTTGACCTGCCTTCAGGTGCTTTGGAGAATAGCTTGACTGCCTCTTCTTTGTGGCAGCCCCTGAGATATTGGAACACTGTTATCATGTCCCCCCTCGTCCTTCTCTTCATTAGACTAGACATACCCAATTCCATACCCAATTATATGTTTTGGCCTCCAGTCCCCTGATCATCTTTGTTGTTCTTCTCTGCATTCTTTCTAGAGCAGGGGTAGGCAACCTTGGCTCTTTTATGACTCGTAGACTTCAACTCCCAGAATTCCTGAGGCACCATGGCTGGCTCAGGAATTCTGGGAGTTGAAGTCCACTAGTCATAAAACAGCCAAGGTTGCCTACCTCTGTTCTAGAGTCTCAACATCTTTTGATTTAATAAACAGGCTTTAGCCAAGACTAGCAACTATCGATAGCCTTCTTTTCTATTTATTTCCAGAATTGTCTAAATTGGTATTTTCTCAGGTAGCCTGAATTCCTTGCTTTAATGATTCATGGTATAAAGAAATATTGTCTTTCTTCAGTCCGAATCTCCATTCATTTTAGCTTCATTGGGTCAGGGCTTTTCAACCTTTTCACCCATTGTACCACTTTTAGGATATGGCAATATCCGAGTATCAGCAGTCGCCTAGCAAGGTGTCAAAAACTTGATGACCCCCCCCCCAAAAAGGAAAAAAGTGGTAAAGTACAGGTAGTCCTTGACTTACAACAGTTCGCTTAGTAACTGTTTGAAGTTACAATGGCACTGAAAAAAGTGCCCCCCAAGCCACAGCCGAGCAAGACACCTGCCTGCCCGCCCAGCCGCACTCTTCCTTCTGTCTGAGGTTTTCATTGTTGTGAGCATTTCTGTTGAGGATTGGCAATGGGGGTGGGTTGGGGGGATGTTTGGTTTTTATTCCCCCCGTCAGTCTGCTGGGTGGTTGCAGCAGATTTTGGTCACTTCACATGACCCTGGGACACTGTGACCGTCATAAATATGAATCAGTTGCCACGCATCTGAATGTAAATCACAAGACCCTGGAGATGCTGCAACATTCCAGCTGATTGGCACTTCTTCTGGGCTCAGCAGAAGTGCCAGGATCAGCGCCGAGCTCCAGCTGGAGCCTGGTGCTGATCCTGGCGCTTCCGCTGAGCCCTGACAGCCCTGCAGCTCCAGCCATCTCTCGCTCAGGCTTGTGCAGTGCTACCACCGGTTCAGCTCATTCCTCTCCCTCACTACCACTTTTCTTGGATGGTCACGTACCACCTGCCAGGTGCCAATGTACCACATGTGGTACCTGTACCACTGGTTGAAAAGCCCTGCATTGGGTGATCTCAAGTTCCACAAACTGCCTTTTTAGCTGCTGCCTTCACACGTGGGCCTGATTTTGCAAAGCGGTATCATTTATCTCCTCTTTTAAACTAAAAAATCCCAACTCTTACTCCTCTGAGGAGAATTTCCTCCACTTTTGGGTCACCTTGCTTGTTCTTTATTGCACCTTTCCCAGCTCTAGGATACCAGTTTTAGAAGTACAGCAGCAAACCGCAAGCCTAGTTCTGTTCAGCGTATTTCATACTAGTAGAGTAAACGTGTTGAATTCACACTGCACTAACCCATCATGTGTGCTTGCTTTTGGTAGAGTTTGTTCAGAGAATCTAATCACCGGTTTGAGTTGTGGCACAGTAGCTGGGATGCAGTATTGCAGGCTAACTCTGCTCATATTGCTAGAAGTTCAATTCCTTCGACCCTGAGAGGCTCAAGGTTGACTCAGCCTTCCATGCTTCCCAGGTCACTAAAATGAAGACCCAGATGGTTGGGGGCAATTATGCTGACTCTGTAAAGCACTTAGAGAGGGCTGTGAAGCACTGTGAAGTGGTATATAAGTCTAAGTGCTATTGCTATTGCTATTGTAAATTGTGATTTATATTTTAGCACTCTGTGTGGATCCAGTCACTTGTGACTAGTCAACCTACCATGTTGAATCGTAACAATGGTTTAGCTAAGTCTGTCAAAGAATGCCATTACAGTATATTTGCTCTTGTAATGGATTCTTCAGATCTGAAAGGGAAATCGGTAGGAGAAATAAGATGCCTCTTGTCTTAGGGCAGGGGTAGGCAACTTTGGCTCTTTTATGACTCATGGACTTCAACTCCCAGAATTCCTGAGCCAGCATAGCTCAGCTTGGAAACCTCTCCCTTTCCCCTCAGCATGGCTGGCTCAGGAATTCTGGGAGTTGAAGTCCACGAGTCATAAAAGAGCCAAGGTTGCCTACCCCTGTCTTAGGGCAATGTTGGTCAAAGAACAGGCTGGGTTGGTCAGGGTCTTGTCTAAAAAGGCAGGTGAGTGCTCCTTCGATATCCAGTTTACTGACATATTTTCATGCTCCAAAATCTGAAAGATACTTGACAGTAAGACTGGAAGAGAGGCCGCAGTAAAAATAAACAAAGCAAAACAAAAAAAAATCCCCCCCCCCTTCCCGCTGCACGCTCGCTTTGGGGGAAAAAAATACATGGCGTGGAAAATGCTCCCTCTGCTGGAGAAAAGTTCACATTGCTTCCTTGCTCCTTCACAAACCAGCAGAGCTTGCAGCTGTGTATACATTTCTTCTGGACATTGGTGTATTTGCAACACATGAAACTAAGGAACAGATAGTTGCAAATTTCCATTCACATCTGCTCTTAATCACTTGCTCTGCTATGACTCATCTGTGCAATAACAAAACTGAAGGGATTATCTGCAATTCTATGGATTGCTTTTATATTTCATTCTCCTTCCTAGGAATCAAGAGCAGGCTATGCGTTAGTTCTGCTGTCTTATAAGGCACACAATGCTAATAGAAAGGGCCTTGCTTACATGAAACCCATGGGTTCATGACTGAGCACTGATTTGAATTTGGCTCAAGATAAAAAACAATAATAATTTCTCTCTCAACATGCCATGATTGTTATAGTCTGTTAGTTGTCATTTGAGGCGTTCCTGTAAATGAGCATGACGAGGACTTTTAGCTGTGTGTAGAGTTAGCTATCCTAGTTGCTTTCTTTTGCGTCATAGGTAAGTAAGAAGGGTAGAAAGAAGGCCCTGACATTCTTTTGAAATTAGGCCACAAGGGTGTGGTGCAAAAACACCAAAGAGATTTGGCAAATACTATTCCGTAGGGAACAGAAAAAGCACCCAAAGTACTCAGGCCCATTTTTAAAAACTCTCTAAAATCAGAACCAAGTCTTAATAGGTTGGCTGTAGCTGTGCCACAGAAGAATGGAGCAGTAGGGCTTGTTTTTTCTAACTGAGCCAGTTAACACTCAAAATGCTAGAAGCAAATATTTTTTAAGTGTTCAACATTTTTGCAAAGGTTCATTTGAGGTAGAGGCTCTAGGTTTCTATTAATCTGTCCTGTTAACATTTTCCCTCTAAATCAATACACTGAGTGAACCCAGGGACTTAGAAGAGTGGTCTTCTCTGTAGTGGCTCCTTCCATGTGGAATAACATTCCCTTGGAAATAAGATGGGCCCCTCCTGGCTACTTTTCCAGAAGGCTTCTAAAGACATGGTTCTGTCAGTGGGCCTGAGGATCCCAGATATAAGGACCCGCTTCAAACCCTCTTCCCAAGAAAGCAGAACTCTTGGAACGATGTCATCCCAAAAGGAACCTTTATTAGGAGAAGTTGACAGCAGGCATAGGAGGCAGGATCTGAGGGGTTCCCATGCAAATCAATAGATTAAAACAGCAAGAAGCAAACCAATAGTTTATCTGGTCAGTTCACAGGCAAATCTCCAGGTGATGAGTCTGCTGTGGGAACGGGGCTGATAAAGCGTAGTTCCCAAGGTTGTGAAACTGTTGTTAGGTCTTTGCACCTAGTCTTCCGTAGTGAGAGATAAGCCTGATGGCTGGAGGCACATTCCTTTCTCACCCCGGGCTGGCATCAAGGGGAAACAGTTCAAAGAGCAAGCAGATAGAGGAAGTGGAGAGGATACATTGTAGGAGCAGAAGTGAAAGAAAGAAAATACATTGTAGTTCCCATAGCTTCCCCCCTCCCCCCAGGAGTATGACAGAACCCGCAGGAAAGAATAAGAAAGGATCTAATAAAGCAAAGAGCTCCCGATCCCAATATGTGGGTTCTGACACCAGGTAGATTTGGAGCTTATCAAATGATGAATAAGATCATGTTTGTCACCACCACAGATTGTATGAGTATGTGTGCCTCTGAGGTTTTTATTTTGTTGATTTTGAATATACGCCATCCAGAATCATCATGTGTGAGTTGGGAGGCTATATAAATCTTAAATCCTGACTAGCACCAGAAACAGAGTCAGCAGCACAATCAGATGGCTCAGTTTAGATGGAATAGAAAACCATGACTTCATATCCCCAACCTCTGCTTATGCCTTCTCCTTTCCACTCCCACTTAATACACTGCAATTCTTTCTCATTCATATAAGCCATAATTCACAGAAGCCATAATTTGTCATTTAAACACAGAAAAATATGATTTGTGTAGAGTGTATTTGCAGAGTTTGACTGTAATGGCAGATTAATTTCTGTGAACAACACAAAAACAATCTGAAAATCCAAGAGAGTTGTGAAAAAAGAGTACATAAACACAAGTCTGTAGTGCAAATGGCCAAACCCAGGTTTGCCATTATAGGCGATGCTACCCCATAAATGTTGAATCAGAAACAAATCCGACTGAGCTAAGTAGCATTACAGTCACTTTTGGGTGAATTGTAGCCGATACTAGCAATGCTAAATATTATTTTCCAGCATTTTTTAAAAAAACAATTTCTGCTTGGGTTGATGGAAATTTTTGTTAGATTGTTTTTCACTGTTTGATATGTCTATGTGGGTGGCTGGTTAAATGTGTGCACATATACATGTGTATGTATACTCCATGCAAACAAATCACATTTGCAGAATTGCCACAAATTATTATTATTTATTCAAATTTTATAGCCGCTCATCTCAGTCAAGTGACTCTCGGTGGCTTAATATTCTAAAATACAGGCTAAATAGTGATTGCTGACAGCCCAACATAATTGGATGTTTGAGGGTTGGCTGAATTCAGACTAGCAGAGCTGGCTTCATTATTTTTCAGAATTTCTCACCAGTATCACAAAGACCTAGTGTAGAAATCATATGCCTCAAAGAACACCGAATATCTTCCAGTGCAAAAATTTCGCTCCTGCTTCCTTCAGTACTTCCTTCAGTTTTGTGATATAATTTAAGGTAGGAAAGATGAGCATCTGGTCACTGCTATTGTTAAATATTTGTGAATCAGAAATCTTTCCTAATCTCTCGTATTACAAATCACCCAGAGATTGGCCAATTAATCCCAAGATGCCTTCTTTTTGCCTTGCTGTAAAATCTTCTTGTTTTTTTTTCCTTTAAAAGAGGCTAAATCTTGCTGGTTCAAGATGCCTTGAAAAGATGAAAGTTTAGGCATTACGTTTGCATAGTATCACTTAGTGCATGGGTGATAGTCCATAGATTACCTGTAACTTCATTTATAAACACCCTTACTGATTAAATTTGGTAACAAAATGGCCCAGTTTTGGTAAAATAATGTGGTGGTGGTGATGGTTGGTTGGTTACAGAGTCAGCCAGATGTTTAGATGGGATTTGGCATTCTTGTCCATCTATTGAGTCCATCCCAAGGATCTGGGATGGACAGATGTTGTGTGATGGTATTAAAGGTATTGCTACAAGATGTAAGCTGTTCCAAGTAAAGCTGCCTTTTGCAATTGACTGATGGTGTTTTTGTCAATGCCGATGATGTTCAAGTGATGCTTCAGATGATTGCACACAAAGTGCCCATTACTATTGGTACTATTTTTGATTTCTTTTGCAATAGTTGTTCCACTTTTACTTGCAGGTTTTTGTATTTTCTGATTTTCTTCAGTTCTTTTTCCTCTATTCTGTTGTCTCCAGGTACTGCCACCTCCACTGTCCAGATGTTGTTGTTGCTGCTGCTACTGTTGTTGTTGTTGTTGTTGTTGTTGTTGTTGTTGTTGTTCTTCTTCTTCTTCTTCTTCTTCTTCTTCTTCTTCTTCTTCTTCTTCTTCTTCTTCTTCTTCTTCTTCTTCTTCTTCTTCTTCTTCTTCTTCTTCTTCTTCTTCTTCTTCCTCTTCTTCTTCTTCTTCCTATTCTCACAGTCAACCAGATGTTTAGACTGAATTTGGCATTTTTATCCTCCTATCAAATTATTATTATCTCTAGAAACTTAAGTGTGGGTATAAAAGTTTCAAATTCCACTCCCACCCTTAACCCCTTCCCAAGAACTCCCAAAATATTCAGATTTGTGCTGCAGAAATTGGACCATGTCATATTGAAAATCAGTGTACAATTTCATTTTGTTTTTACATGAGTAGGTAAAAAACGTGAGTGGGTTTTTAAAGAGAGAACTGTCTCCTGTTTCTTGCCTCTTTCCATATATAGTCTTAAGTGCTTGAGGACTCTTCCCCCAATTTATCCCTCTTCTTTCCAATGACATAATTTTTCATTTTGGGAGATAGAGTTGTATCTATCTACCTACCTGACTCCTTCAATCTATCTATCTACCTGACTCCTTCAAGGTCCCTCATCCAGGCTTTGTTGGTTCTCCAGATGTGTGAGACCTGAATTTCCAGCCAGCATGTCATAGAATTTAATTCTTGTGTATCTTAATTTCTTGTGGTCCCACCAGGGCCCCTTCAGTGTTTTGCAGTGGGAGGTCTTCTCATGAGATGAAGGAAATCATTAGAACTTATCCTTAGAGTTATCTCCGAAATGATACTTTGTAAACTGATCTATTTCATCTTGAGGACAGGACTGTTTTATTGAGTAGGCATTTAATGGCTAAATAAATTAAGGTTGTTTTACAGATGTATATGTGTACACACACACACACACACACAACAAGTTTTTAGCATTGTATGTATAAACATGCCCAATCACTAAGAATGAAGTCCAAAACATGAATACATTTGGGTGTACCTATAAAAAAACTAGGAATTTCTACCAGAACTGGGCAATGATCATACAGTGACTCTAAATAATTGGATTCAGGATTGAATCAAGCCTATTGAAATAAATGCAGAAGATTGTGCAAGAAAAAGAATGGAATTGTGACAGAGTCTCATCTGCTGAGCATCCAGTTGATTGTGCTTTCATTTTCAGGAGGTGGGTCAGCCTTCTGTTCAGCTGAATTTATCTGGTTAATTAAGGTAGAATTAGAAACAAAAGTGAGCATGAATAGCAGCTTCAGAGAACTATAATGCGGAACCAAATATTTGCCTTAACTTTAGGAAGAAACCCTGCTGATTCTACCCTGCAGCCTTTCTGCTCTGCTGACCATTTCTTGTACTTGGGTGTTGTCACAGCTGCACAGTTTGCTGATGCAGAGTTATTCTGCTGCTTTTTCTGCTAGGCATGTGATCTTTTCCACACTGTCTTCCTTTGACCCAACTTGAACTGAAGCATCCCAAATTGAGAATTTAAGCATCTCAAACTGAGACCGGATCTCACAAAAGATTTCAGAAGGCATGTTTGTACCATTGTGAACTGGACAGGGACGTAATTTTGTTCATGCATGTCAGTGGATTGAGCTGTAGCACAGTACAAAGGTTAATTGCAATTTTATTGTTAAACCCATGTTCCTGTCCCTGGTAGAGAAATATCACAAAGCAACACAGTATTTGATATAAAAGTAAAAAAAACAACAACCCAAGAGAAATATCTCTCATTCACAGATGGAAGGAAGAACCTGCTTGTCACCTAACATGTGTGCGTTGGTGCGTATGTACACGCACGTACCCCACATACAAGCAAACACAAATCCCAGCTATGAAAATGAGGAATGGCAACTTCTTCAAATCCTGTAGCAATGCACACCATGGACTGTAGTTCAGTGCAAGCTGACATGGGGGTTCACAGGTTTGGTTTTGAGGGGAAATATGCGGAACCGTGTAATTGATACAACCAGTTGGGCAGGTTTCAATATGTATCGTCTTGGAAACATCCCACAGTCTTGCTTTTGGTGTCACAACAGTACAGGTGAGAGCATGAGAACAATAGAGGTTAGGAATGTTCATGCTGTGTTCAAATATAATGGGTTCAAAGAGCATCTCGGAACATTGCAGCCATATCGCTCGCACAAGATAGAAGTGCCTCAGCGGTGTGAAAACCTCCATATTTGTTGGTGGAGGGTCACAATATATGATGCATTTCGAATGTAACTTTATGCAGAATGGTCTGAAGTAGTCCTCAACTTAGAAAAGTTCATTTAGTGACCATTTGAAGTTACCTTGGCACTGGAAGAAAGCGACATGGCCATTTTTCACACTTACAACCACTGCAGCATCCCCAAGGTCACATGATCAAAATTCAGATGCTTGGCAACTACCTCACATTTAGGATGGTTGTAGTGTCCTGGGGGGTCACATGCTCGCCTTTTGCGACTTTCTGACAAGCAAAGTCAACGGGGAACTAATTTAAGAACTGCAGTGATTCGCTTAAAAACCGTAGCAAGAAAGATCGCAAAATGGGGGCAAAATTTAGTTAACTATTTCCCTCAGCAGCAGAAATTTTGGGCTCAATTGTGGTCGCAGGTCTAGGACTACATGCACTATAAATCATGGCCAACCGTTCATCATTATAATAACGATATTCTTGCAAAAAGTCTGAAGGAGAGAGTTGGATGCTGTGCTGGAACCAAGAATTCTTAGTTTCCTGCTCAGCCGCTGAGGAGGTTTCCTGGCATCTGCCACAAATTAGATGTGTAAACAAGACTAAGCCTACCATCAAATGCCACTTTTCGATTTTATCCTCACTACTATCATCTGTTCAGTTAGCAAAACTAAAACAGCATATGCCCACTTTTCAGCACCTTGGCACCAAGCGTCCTGGCCCTCAGTGTGAGAAGGAGACTTTCTATTATTGGTACAAGAGAGGAGTCTCTTGATCTCTCCTTTATGTTTAAAAAAAAATGGGCCGAACTTCTCCCTGGGGCTTTTTGGCCCTTTTTGCCGGCAAATGGTATTGCAATGCTTCATAGAACGAATTTGACAAGGCACAACTTCCACTGAATCAACATTTTTGTGCCCTCAAAAAACAGCTTTCCTTCTACCCCTTTCTCCCGTAATGTCCTATTATTTTGGAAAGCGATACACAGTGTGCTGCAATGAACACTTGAGATGATTTTTTTGTTTTGAGCACAAACCCCAGCTGGCCAAGAACAAAGCCAATAAAGGGTCAGAGATGTGTCATTTGTGCAGGGTATAGAAGCAAAATGAGCCAATCAGCATATAGGTGGAGAAAGAGCTGTACAAATAGATCCCAACTTTTCTTACATAATCTGATTTTCAGGGCTCAGCGCACCAACAGTCAATATGACCAATCAGCTGTTCAGGAGAGAGAACAGGTGCCGATCTGGCATTCCTACAATCCAGCTTTTCTAACTCAGAGTTTATTTCAAGTGGCATTGAGACTTTATAAAAAACATTCATTTAATAAAATAAGGGGAGGAATCTTGCTTTCTCTCCAGCTTTATCAGCCACTCTGGATCTACTGCAGGCTAGCTGACATAATTTAGCATGCCCCTGACTTCCAGGGATTGGTCTATATTGGGAAGTACCAACCCAATATTCAGAATTAAGATTTGAAGTCATCCCAGGACAGGTACTCATTCTGACATGGTCTGTTCATATTCTTGGGCATTCTCAGTCCTTATTCAAGCTTTAGATAAATCTTGCTTACTTCCATATGTAAATCTGGATGGTGCCATGCTGAGTTGTCTCATCCTAAGCATCACACTCACAAGAGGGATCTTTTCTGGACATCCAATAGATGACATGTATTGACACCCTCGTGGCCAGTAGGTATGGTCTTACTTTCTCATATATTAATACAGTCTGGTTTATTTTATTTGTATTATATCCCATCTTTCATTCAGCAGCTTGAAGTGGTATACATGGCGCTCCTTCTTATTATGCACCACAGCAGCTACCGTAAATGCCAGCGTATAAGGTGACTTCCGTGAGCGCTGAAATCGGCGCCAAAGACGGGGGTCGTCTTATACGCCGAGTCATCTTATACGCCAGAAATACTGGTAGTTTCCGGCGTATAAGACGATGTTCTAGGAATGCGGCCCAGCTATAAAGACGGGGGTCGTCTTATACGCCGGGTCGCCTTGTACGCCGGCATTTACGGTACTTTGTGAGGTAGACTGGCCTGAGAGAGAATTCCCAGCCCAAACTCACCCAGGGAACTTCCCTGGCTAAGGAGGGACCTGAACTTGGATCTCTCTGCTCCCAATGCAACATCTTAATTGCTAATACGTCTTAAGTGAAAACAGGAGAGGTAAACTGGACTCTAGTGTCATTCAGTTCTTGAGGCCTTTCTTAGTTGGAGACTAGAGGACAGGAAGGCCTGGAGGAACGTTGTCCATCGGGTCGCAATGGGTTGGACATGACTTCGCAACTAACAACAACAACAACAAATAAACTCAAGCTTCTCATTGTGTCTCAGAGTAAACTTTCTAAAAGGCTGTTCTGTGATATAGACACCAGTGTCTACCAAATAACTGTAGCAATATTAGGGCATTTATCAGTTGATATTAGTCTTGGTAGCTTTATGCCTTAAGTCAAAGGCAGAATGACTTAATGCTAATTGCTAGAGAACAGTACAGTGGTTGAAAAGGGCATTTGCCCTCCTGTCCTTCCAGAATGGATCTAGTTGTCCACTCTGTGACAGAATATTGGCTCTTTTTATGTTCTCAGACAGTCCAGTGAGTATGGCTTGGAGAGCATGCAGTTGAAAACAGAGAGAAGACAAAGTGTATTGCAAGTGGATCAGAGCTTGCTTTCCTGAACAGAAGGCGTGTAAGCACCAACTTACTTAGGGGCACCAAGGACTGATTCTGTGGAGAGAGGTTTTTCTGTGAGGGTGTGTGGTTTTGTGTGCTGCCTGCATCACACAGATGGAGCTTTGCTTGTTTGTGAGGCCCTGTTGCTGGCATGCTGCGGCCTGGTACTGGTCCACGGACTGAGGGTTGGGGACCCCTGACTTAGAAGACAAGAAAGTGGAAATGTGACGGATTATAATCTACAGGGGGTTAAGGTGGCTAACTGAGCAATATTATTATTTTACTGTTTCAAAGCATCGTTTGTGGAGTCCTTGATCTCTCTCTGCTCAGGCTATTGTCTTGCAAGTATTTCATTTCCCACCCTTCAGTGCTAGAAGGAAATGGGGTTTGTTCTCTGTTCGTACACATTGGCTTGCCCTGTCCACAGTAAAATAGCTATGCTATTATATTACCCAACTAGGTTTCATTCCTTTCTAACACTGATTATGTTACCTAGTTGGGTAATGAAACGTCTGCAAGAAAACAACCAAGCTCAGAGAGCACCAAGGACTCCGCTGTTCAACCCCTAGTGTCAAATACTTTCTTCTACTGATAAAGCGTCATTTCTTTGGTTTCTTCAGGTCAGATCTTGCCTACAAACCGAAACACGCCAAGTCCCATTGATCCCGACAGCATTCAGGTTCCAATTGGGTATGAACCAGACCCTGCCGATCTTGCTCTTTCTAGCATTCCTGGTCAGGAAATGTTTGACCCTCGCAAGCGCAAGTTCTCTGAGGAGGAGCTCAAGCCCCAGCCGATGATTAAGAAAGCTCGCAAAGTCTTCATTCCCGAAGATCTGAAGGTAACTTGGGACTGGTGTCTAGGGCGATGCCGAGGTCCAGGCTCAAAGGGGAAAAGGTAAATTGGAGGATGCACAGGTAGATAGATTATACCAGGGGTAGTCAACCTTGGCTCTTTTATGACTCGTGGACTTCAACTCCCAGAATTCCTGAGCCAGCTAAGGCTCATAAAAGAGCCAAGGTTGACTACCCCTGGGTTACACCCATTGACAACTTCTTAAAAAAAACAGTGTCTTTTTCTGGCCTCTGCCACGGTTTGATAAAGACAGGAAGGACAGCAATTTGATGTGGTACAATGACATTTGGCAGGAATAAAGGAACATTGTATTATGAGAGCAAGTGAAGGAGAGCTCTCCAACCAAATCTCCACGAGTGGATTCAGCTGGAGTTGGCAATCCTAGATTCTTAACCTAAGACAAGTAGAATGTCAGGGTTCCGACTAATGAAGGACTTCAAAGAACTTTCAGGCATGTTTCCTAAAGTCTTTATTACAGAGCTACAAATTGCCGGTCTCCATCATGGACGTTTTGATGCCAGAATCTGACTTCCTCTTGCTGGCATCAAACTTTTCTTGCTAAACCTCTCCCTTATCTTGCAGTCACAAGTCACATTATCCAATTAGTGTGAAGGTCAAAAGTTTACTTCCTCTTTCTCCCCCCCCCCCCGCTTTTTACCCCCCCCCACTCTAAGCTATGTATTAACCCAGTAAATACCAGACACTTTTGAATATTGTCAAAGCAAGAATATACAGTATTTGCAGCATTGACATAGAAATTGCAGAGGGTTTCTTTCTTTTTTTTGCTGCATTCATTTTAATTTTTGTACCCTTCCTATTGGTGAACAAGGTGGGATCACCTTAAATTCAGGATGGTCTTCCTTTCAGGGAAATGTAGTCTGCTTCTTCCCTGAAATCAGATGTTGTCCAATGAGGCTAATTCCAACAGCATAGATCTTGGATTGAAATTCTCGATTCCCTTCTGAGTTCAGAATGCTGGACACAACGCTGTACCAATTATAAATAGGATAACCATGAAGAACTGCAGATGCAATAAATCTTGCTTCTAAATCCTGAGCTTCTAATATGAACAGGATGGCAAAGATTGTTCAGAAAGATTTGTGACAGAGCTTAAAAAAAAAAAGCCAATTTAGGCAGGGTTGGGTGCTAATCCCCTTGAGCAAGTTGTTATTCCAGCATGTATTATCTCAATTATTTTAAAAGAGTCACCAGGATTCTTTAAAAAAAAAAAAGCCAATCTTGTTTGCTATATAATTCTGTGGTCTTGGAAAAGTTAAGAAACTCTCTGCATACATTTTTGTGTTCATTTGAGACACATACAGTAAACCTGTGAGCAGAATAACAAAGGGGAGGAGGTTTTTTTTTTTTAAAGACATTAAATATAGAGAAGTCTTAGTAAAGTTGCTGATGATCTTTGTGAACTGGATTAACAGGCAATCACTTCCTGGAGTTTGCTCTGCTTTGTCTTGTTCCCATTCCTAGCAAAATGCTTGACCAAAGTTTGTGTTTCCTGGTGTCGATTGGTGGCAGAATTTGGGTACAGAAGCAAGCACAAATTAGATCCACTGATAGTCTTTGGGCTATGTATGATTTCAAGTGTTTGCTGTCCTTTCAGACTGGGATTAAAGGTTTAGATTTTGTAATTTTTTTTAAATACAAGAGATGTGCATGGCCTTGGTAATTCAAGAATGAATTGAATTGAAAGTTGCTTTTTTTTTCCTGGAGAGGAATCAGATGGGAAGTAAGCACTGCAGAAATATATGAGCCAATTTCCCATCCTTCTTAGAAAGAGAGATATTCGTTAGCCAATCTTAAATTATTTAATTTTGCAGACAGTCTATTGCAGGGGTGGCGAACCTGTGGCACGCGTGCCAGAGGCGGCACTCAGAGCTCTCTCTGTGGGCACATGTGCCATTGCCCCAGCCTCATCTCCCCCCCATGACCCTCTCCTCATCAGCAGCCGCCTGGAGGAGAGTCACCCCCGAGCCTGGCCCACACGGAGCAACGCAGCCAAGGACATGGCAGCCAGGCAGCGTACAGAAGACTCTGCCCTCACGTCCCATCGTGCACAGTTGATGCTGCAGGGCGCAGGCAGGGGGTGTGGCCACCATGGTGCTGCTGGGCTGCCTGGGCGATTTGCAGTGGGCCCTGGTGGCGGTGAATGGCTCTGCAGGCAGGCGGGGTGGGGGATGGGGTGGAGCGGAGCGGGGGGGAGTGGGGGCGGGGCCAGTTTTTGGGCACTCGGTCTCTAAAAGGTTCGCCATCACTGGTCTATTGGCTTGGCTATTGATTCTGTTCAATAGGGATACCCCAGACAATTGATGGACCCTCTTTCAGGTGACCAGGTCCTTTCTGGGTAACATTGGGTCAGGGGATCCTCTGTGGGGTTGCTGTGAGAAATATTCTCAGCATCTGTCAAAGTTGCTTGGCATCGCTTGGAATTGGATTCCTGCTGAACAGGTCCTATGGAAGTACCTGAGGTTGATCTGAGCTCAGTTTTCTGGAAAAGGTTTGAACTGATAGATTCAGAAAAAGTGGACAGGTCCTTGCAGCTATGAGTTTGACCCCTATGTTCTGAGCTTATACCTTTCCTAGCTGGTTACAGTTTTCTAGGTGGTAGCATGTGGATGGGTCCTCATAGTGGGAGAGGTAGTGCCCACTTGACTTGAAACATGTGGTGGTGTGCCTTCTTCTCAAGACCCTCCTGAGATCCAACTTTGTTTTAAGTACTCAGCTTAGTGGGCCTTGGATAAAGTGGATTATCTGTACCTTTCTCGGGCTAGATTACAGTACCAAGATGACATTGGCTTTGCTTGTGGGTGACATCTGGAGAGCTGGGGATGGGTTAGTGCAACCTTTTTGGCCCACATGGATCCCTCAACAGCTTTTGATAGCATTGACCACCTTTGGGGCTTGAGAGCAGGGACAGTTTGTTTCTGCTGGAGAGGAGAGGGAAGGGGTCCAACCCTAGGCCTCTCTTGTGTGGGAGTACCTCAGAATTCAGGACTATCACTGCTTCACTTCAGCATCTAATGAAACTGCTGGGCAAATTCATTTAGCAGCATGATTTATACACCTCCATCCATGGCCAAGCAGGCAACGCCATTCAGCAGCCTGGAGGCTCTGAGGGTCAGGATAGAGAAGAACCAGCTCAGACTCAGTCCTGGCCAGAGAGAGAGTAGCTTTGGGGTTTTCATATCCTGGAAGTGTCATATTTTACTCTTGATGGTAGCTTTCTCCAGATGTAGCTAATGCACAATTTGGGATCATGATGGACTTACAGCTTATGCTGTCACTGTGCCACAATGCACTTTACATGGGGCTGCCCTTGAAGACCATCCAGTAATTACAACTGGTCCAGGATGCAGTGGCATGCAGAGTTTTGGGGGTTCTATTGTGTTGCCCATATTACAACATTGCTTTGCAAGATGTTTCCAGTTTCTTTCAGGGTGCAATTCAAGATTCTATTTATCCCTTCTGTCCCTTTGATTGCAAGGAGATCCAAATCAATTAATCCTATGGGAAGTCCACCCTGACTAATCTTTGGTCGGGTTGAGCTGAAACTCAAATACTTTGGCCCCCAAATGAGAAGAGAGGGCTCATTGGAAAAGACCCAGCTGTTGGGAAAGATTGAAGGCAAAAGGAGAAGGGGATGGCAGACAATGTGATGGTTAGATAGTGTCATTGACACAGTGGCCGTGAATTTGGGCAAACTCTGGGAGACAGTGGAGGACAAGAGGACCTGGCGTGCTGTGGTCCATGGCGTCATGAAGAGTCAAACACAACTTAGCAACCAAACATCATCAGCAAAACGTTGTCAACCTTAAAGGCTGTGTGGCAGGTTATCTCTATGACCAGCTGTCCCTGAGGGCATCTGTTCACTTCCAGCAGATTGGACGGGGTTGATGTGTTCTAGGCCTCTTCTCCCTGGGGCTGTCTTCTAGCTGGACCAAGGGAACACTCAGGCTTTCCTCAGGGGCAACCCTTGTCCTGTAGAAGACCCTCCCTCTAAGATGCCCACCCTTCTAGCCTTCCAGAAAGTTTTAAAAGACTGGCCCTTCTCTCAAGTGGGGTGAAGCTTGAATCTAAGGATTGCAGGGTTTTGATTCATCGGAGAATGTTGGGTTGGTGCTGGGAGTTGTTTATTTAGATAGCAGCTTTATTGTTTTTATTGCTGGTGCTATAAGCCGCCCTAGATTACAGCACATAAGATGTACAGCCATATAAGTCTCTTAAATACATGAATACATTCTGATCATGCTGATGTGACTTTTCGTTGTCAGTTCAATATCATTCCCAGCATTTGGAAAAAATGTGTATGAGAAATACAGAAGAAAGTCTTTCTCCTCCTTATCACTGTTAGAGCAGTAGTGCAGAGAAAAGCTATGAAGTGCAGGGGTCATTATGCTAGCTCCAGTTGATTCCTAATCATTTCCATCTGATTTACATATTTATATCCCACTTTATTAATTTTTCCTGCTCGTAGGATATCTTCTGAGTCAGGTTTTCAGAAAGGTCCTACTCATAAGACCTAGTGCTTTGCTAAAAACCTGATTTAAAAGATATCGACAGCCAAGATATGATCCATTGACAATTAGGTTTATGGAGCAGAAATGTGATCCTTTTGGTCAGTTGCCTGGAAGTGAGCTCCAGTGAATTTATTGACATGTACTTTTGATTGCTAAGTAAGATTTAAGTAAGGGTCAGATCTTTAAAAGCACCCTACTTGAACAATTAAAAAAAACAAGAAATCTATGATGAGGCAATTAGAAAAGAAGCTTTACTGATGTGGTTATTATTTGCAGAAACATGAGAAAAATGTCTATATTTAATTGCCATTTATTCAAATAATAAGAACTGTATTAATTTAAGGTTGGCAAAAGAGAATATTATTGGAAGGAGAGAAAATCAAGCAAATGGACTATAGAATTATAGTAATTAATTGTTATTGATTGTTTTTTAAATACTAACCCAGACAACATACTATTTACCAAATATTAAGGTGATTATGTTAAAAATCAATAAAACATTTTTTTTAAAAAAAACAAGAAATATCTTTAGCTAGTTAAGATGCAAATCATCTAGCAAAGGACTTTTGCTATTTAAATTGGAAGAGTGGAACTTTTATTGTTTAAATTGTGAGAAAAGAGTAAGAGTTCCATCAAAGAAGCTTTTTAATCTCTATGTCTCCTGTCTGTCTGTCTGTCTGTCTGTCTGTCTGTCTATCTATCTATCTATCTATCTATCTATCTATCTATCTATCTATCTATCTATCTATCATTATCTTTATCTCTGTCTATCTGCCTGCCTGCCTGCCCACTCATCCATCCACCCACCCACCCACCCACCCACCTACTATCTATCTATCTATCTATCTATCTATCTATCTATCTATCTATCTATCTATCTATCTATCTATCTATCTATCTATCATTCTCTATCTCTGTCTATCTGCCTGCCTGCCCGCCCGCCCATCCATCCACCCACCCACCCACCCATCCACCCATCTATCTATCTATCTATCTATCTATCTATCTATCTATCTATCTATCTATCTAGCTAGCTAGCTAGCTAGCTAGCTATTATCTCCATCTCTGCCTATCTGCCTGCCTGCCCGTCCATCCATCCATCCACCCACCCACCCACCCACCCACCCACCTATCTATCTATCTATCTATCTATCTATCTATCTATCTATCTATCTATCATTATCTCTATCTCTGTCTATCTGCCTGCCTGCCGCCCATCCGTCCGTCCGTCTGTGTCTATCTCTATCTGCCTGCCTGCCTGCCTGCCTGCCTGCCTGCCCGCCCGCCCATCTATCTATCTATCTATCTATCTATCTATCTATCTATCTATCTATCTATCTATTTATCTATTTCAAAATAAACATTAAAATGCAAACAAATAGATAGGCAGTTTGTATCTATTTCTGTTTTAGAAGATATCCCAGCACTGCAAGTGTCATATTGCACCTGCTTTTCAACGTAACAGTGTTTGAGCTGAACGCAAGAATACCTACAGCCCTGCTGATGCCTTATGGGTCTCTGTTTCTCTACTGAAATCTAACACCGATTTTCTTTTCCTCTGTGATTAATGAGCAGGATGACAAATACTGGGCAAGACGTAGAAAGAACAACATGGCTGCCAAGCGTTCCAGAGATGCCCGGAGGCTGAAGGAAAACCAGATTGCTATCCGTGCCTCGTTCCTTGAGAAGGAGAATACAGCCCTGCGCCAGGAGGTGGCTGAACTACGGAAGGAATTGAGCAAATGCAAGAACATCCTTGTCAAGTATGAAGCCCGGCATGGTCCTCTCTAAATGGCCTCCGACCCACCCACCCCCACTCCCATCCGCCAGCACCCCTGTTTCTTTTCTTCCCATCTACTTTTTTATTTTATTTTGTGGTTTGGCGTTTAAATAGATGGGACAGCATGTTTCATGTTTGATAGCACTCACCCAAACCAACTTTTCAGTCATGGGCACTTTAACAGAAAGCAGAATCAGAACCAGTGTACAACCCGTGTGCTTGTGCACATCAGTGCAGGCATACTTGTGAATGAGTGTGCATGTCTTTCTTGGCTCTTCTTGTATTTTTATGAAGCCCCTTTTGCAGGGTTGGGTTGGCTGAGACTGGCCATAGTAAAGCATTTATGGAATACATACATGTAGACATGTATGTATATATTTTCCAGCGCTGCTTAAACTGTATTTTTGTCTTATCCTATCCTATTCTTTTGATTTAACTGGGGGGAAAAAAGAAAGAAAACGAAAGAAAACCACCCTGGTAATGAGAAAGAACAAGAGAAAGAAGATAAAAGTTAGAGCTGTTTTTGGCTTGTTGTTTCAATAAGGCACATCAGGCAGGGTAAGCTTACTGATAATAATGCACAATTGATATTCATGCTATTCTGCAGAGATACTAATTTATAGATTCGCTTTTTTATTTTGTTTTGATTTTCATTTATTGTATGTTTTTACATTCTGGTAAATAAAATAGACCTTCCGATTCATAATGTATTCTATATTCTCCTTGTAGAAAAATAAGGAACAGCTAACTTTCCTTTCATTGCTTTAAAATCAAAAGTATTATAAATGGGTCAGAGGGAGAATATTTTTGCATCCCCTGGGCATAATCAGTAATTCTCTTGTAGAGGTTAAAATATTCCTCATGGGCATTGGATGACTTTTGTACCCTAATACTGTAACTTTTTCATGCTCTTCCCCCCCCCCAAAAAAAAACATTGAAGATTTCTTGATAGTTTGTCTAAAAATGATCCCTAATCAGACAAGCAAAAAAAAATAAATCCATCAGATGTCTGCATAGTATCAATGCATGCTGTGCAGATGAGGCCAAAGCATATTCCTGCCTTGGGTGAATTAATTTTTTGCTTCTACCAATCCTCCTCCCCCCCCCCACACACACCTTTTTTTTGTGATGTGCAGGGCACAACACTAAATTCTAACCAGTGTGCAGAACATTTCAAGGTTGACAGACTCCAACTCTGAAACACTTGTTTCAGTCTTATCAAGAAGTGACCAGGATACCTTTGTCTTTCATCTTTCTTTGTGACACTTTGTGACCAGCAAGTGGAAATCTAGAAATTGCCAGTTAAATTTTCAGGGAATTCGGGGTGTCAATTCAGCCAGTGACCTGCTCTGCTCCTTCTGCAGATCTTTCTCCAATCTGCTTAGTGCACAGTGCTTTTTTCAAAAGCTGGGTTGGGCCAATAGCTCGTGAATTGGGCTGTTGGGAGAGTTTATCTGGTTTTGGCTGGATGGTCAAAAGGCTCTTGTGAACATCTGCTGTTCTTGCCCTTGACCAATCTGTGATTGGCGTAATCCGAGGGGTTTGGATCAATCCACCATTGGGGACAAAGGTCAAGTGATGCTTGCCTTTGGCCCACCACCCACTCGTCAAAGAGACCAGTGCTTTTCTTGGTGTGCAGGAGTGATGCTGATGACCATGCTAGGTCAGGATGAAACTTTATACAAAAATGCAAGATAATTCAGTGACCAGAGAACTGGAAACCAAAATAAAAAAAGGCCTACATTACACTATCTTTGGAGTTTGAGCAGACTGCATTTTTATTTCCCACTGATGTTCAGTTTCTGAAATTCTTGTACCAAAGGAGCTTTTTCCAAATTCAATTGGACTTTCTTTGTTTTTCCTTGACAATGTTTCGCTTCTCATCCAAGTTGCTTCTTCAGTTGTTCAGAACCGAACAGGACTGAAGAAACTTCTTGGCTGAGAAGAGAAACGTCTTCAAAGAAAAACGGTTGCCTCTGAAAAAAGCACCTTTGGGGCAAGCATGACCTGGACGATCAGGAATCTCCATAGACCTTCTGAAATTCTTCTTTCTTGGGAAAGGCTTTGAATTCAGCTTTTTAATCGACTGTGTGCAATATAATTTCTGTAGATTTCCCACCTGCTGGGTTTTTCTTGTTTTTTCCCCCCTCAAATGGCTTTGATTCAGTTAGAAGCAACTTTTGCAGTTTTTTTGCCTTGACATGCTGCTGTGATTGTATGAGCTGATTGTTTTCAGAGATTCTCCTGTTGTTATTTTTTTTAGTTATTTTTTAAACTTATGCTACATTATATAAAGTATTTTTGGAGGGTGGGGAGGAAATGAATGTAAGAGATGCAGATATATATTGAAAAGTGATGATGTTGTCATGCTGTGGTTAATTCTGTTCTTTTCAATGTTTCCTGAAGACCAAAAGAAATTGATTATTATAAAATGTATAAAATTTATACGGAATCTTTAGACTGCTTTTTTTTTCCTGTACAGTATTTTTCAAGGACAAATGTTGATTGTGTATTTTGGGGAAAAGAATAAGATATATATCATATGTTTAAGCAAAGAGAGGGTTTAAAAATAAAGTAGATGATTTCACTTTAAAGACGACAATATATCTGTTTATATATTCATGAATATTGAATACAGAAGAAATGCTTCTAGGGCTTTTTATTTTTAAATGATGATATTGTATGCTCGCCACTGGCACATTGAGGTAGTTTTGTGTTTTCAGTTAGAGAATGATCCATGTTGCTGGGCTCAGTTGCTTGCTTCTGGAAGGATCCCATTGGGTGCAATAGAAAGCTCTACCTCCCTCTTTTTCTTATAGCCTCCCCCACTTTAGCAACTGCCCAGTTATGAGAAGAAGAGGCTCTGTACAGTTCCTGCCAGCCTCATGTAAATCCTGCATGCGAAAATGGCTGGGATCTTATGGAGACGGGTGGGACACTAAATGTTTTCTGCATGTAGTATTGTCTGCTGTAGTCTTTCAAATTTCTCTTGAGCAAACACAGCTCAACTGTCCTTTTTAAAAAATGCAGTTATTTGGTTGGACAAAGGACAAAGCTGGTGACATTTGTCACAGAGCTTCAGAAGCGCAAATACACTGGGGATTAGGCAGCGTGAATAACGCTCATAGAGCTTACATTATCAATCCTCTTTGAGATTTCTATCTCAGAATGAGGATTTGTATCTATGGTGAAAGTTTGAAAGAAAGCAAGAAAGTTCCTAAAGATGGTTCTTGCAGATTGAAGCAAGTTTCTCTGAAAAGACATCAACTGAAGAGGCTGGAATGTCTCCCAGACCCTTCCCGATAGACAGCTTAACAGAATTAAAACAGGAGGCCTGTTTTTCAACTTAGTACAGTGGAGAGCAGGCAAGCACTCTGCTTCAGGTACCTCCAAAATACTGGACTTCTAGTTACATTGGACTGTAGCATCCAAAATTCTCATCCAGTCACAGCTCTCTCTGGTGATCAGTAGTGTAGCTCTGTGTACTTCTGCAGGTTTAGAAAGGGTGTTTGATTTGGGGGGACAATTTAGGAGCAGTAAGAATCATTTCACATGTTTAGAGATGAGGCCAGGTTAGTTGCTCAATATCCCTTCCCTAAGCTGGTATCCTGTTAGACACATTTGTCTAAACTGAATTCCACTTATGCCAATTTTGGTGCCCCGTTTTCTGTAAGGCAGTTGTTTCTGCTTGTGGAACCATATAGCTTCTTGTTGTCTACCCTTACCCGTGTTGGATAATGCTGACCAACAAATTCAACAACATCTGGAGAGCATAGATTCCCTGCTCTTGTCTTCATGCTTACTGCTTTCCTTCTGGCATCTTCTAGAGGTCCATTGTTTCAATTTTCTTGCCCAGTCTCTTTCTGTCCCTTGTTGAGTACAAGAATGAGCAAAACCAAGTGACTTACTTGAGCCATACTGGGCTTTTATTATACTTGAAGAGGTGCTTTTTTTGAATTGGTGAATTACAGGAAAGGTAGGGGTTTTCTTTAGTGCAATAAAAACACTGCACGTCATAAAATTATGGTGCCACATGTCTTTCTAGATCACTTTTTCCACCAAAACAAGTGCATTTCTGTTACATAAGATCACATTATACTAAAAGTGATTTAAACAAAAGTTTTGGACAATTACAAAGAAATGGTGCCATTCTTGTGGAAAGATTAAAAATGTATCCCAGTATCCTAAATGCTTTAATAGATTTTTTTTTTTTGGACCATTATTTCAGCTGAGTAATTATCTTTAGGGGATGAACTATATTGGTCAGTAAATGTTTCTTTCTAAATGTTTATGTGTGTGTAAAAGTAAATGTTAAGCTGATAATAATTTTCACTGAATGTAAAACAAGCCTAAAGGACATAATACTGGGAGAAGATAGGATTCCTCTAAGAAGTTGTGAACAGAGGCTGTATTCATTTCCTCCAAATCCCAAATATTTTAATGGTCTGACTCATAATTTTGTCTTGTCTGGAGATGCCAGTATGGAAAGTCAAATTAACAAAGATGCTTTGCAGGTTAGGAAGTTTTATCTCAACGATGGATATGGAGACAACAAAGAAATATAATTTCGCTAATCTGGAAATTCTTTTGAAATGTAAAAATCTGAACACAGAGCTGTAAATATTAAAACACCAGTTAACTTCATCATTGTAGGATCACTTAATTTCTAGACAGGACAGCTATATCAAGTCATAGAAACCACTGTCAAATTATACAGTGGCTCTGTGAATAATCCATAGTTACATACAACACAACATCTTGGACACACAACAAAGCAATCAGATGTCCAAACTTGATCTGCCCTCAAAACACACTTTTGTTTACTTCCAATTTTGAACTTCAACTTGGCCTGCTAGTTTATTTGATTTTACCCTATGAATAGGTAAGTGATAAGTTTCTCTCAAAACAACAAACTGAGAGAAACTAGTTAAGGAAAAAACATAAATGAGGACAGGAGTAAGTCAGATGTGACTCTTACATAGGCCAAATGAGGATGGATTCTCCAGAGATAGGCAGAATCTAGAGCAGGGGTAGGCAATCTTGGCTCTTTTATGACTCGTGGACTTCAACTCCCAGAATTCCTGAGTCAGCCATGCTGACTCAGGAATTCTGAGAGTTGAAGTCCACGAGTCATAAAAGAGCCAAGGTTGCCTACCCCTGATCTAGAGCAAGGCCAACAGTGATAGACTATTGATCAGAACTGAAGCCTGAGAGCTGCCCGCACATTGCTAAATGCATAGCTAGATCTGGATTGGCTTGTGGATCAAGCTGACATTGGAATAAGAGATGTCTTCTTCCAAATCCTGTCTACCAACATCTCCCAACTGTGATGGGAATATATTGCCCATACTTTGAACCAGCCCAAAGCCATGCCAGCTAGCAAGTCCGTAGCCCTAATATATCTGGAAGACACCTGCTTAAGGACTGATAGTTATCTGCACCAGGAAGCTATTGGTTGGTGTATCTTCTAGCAAAGAGTTTGCAAGAAACATTCCTGATCTCTCAGGAGATGATTATCAGAACTAGCCATTTCATCGGTTTTAAAACTGTTTCAGATAACTGTTTCCCTCCAGGTGTCTTGCAGATGTTGCATACCCATCAGCCTCAGCTAGTACGGCAAAGAGTTGGATAAAACAGGCAGGCCACAGCTTTTCCACCCTCTGGTATTGTTAGGAGAGTACGTCATCTGTACACGTGGTCTGTTGTTTCAGTGCTCCATTGATTTAAGACTGCACATTATTTGCTGGAGTGAGATGTAAATTAGGTTACAATTGTATATGCTCTAGTATTTCTGCACACAGTGGGCTTACTTCTGAGTAAGATTATGATAAGTTATTAATGAATGAAACTTAGCCTTATCTTTTGAGTTAACTGGTCCCCTGGCCTTTGTTGTTGCTTCAGAAATTGTGTGTGTGGTATGTGTGCATGTATGCACACTTGCATTAGCATGTGTGTTGTTTGAGAAATGCAAGAATGAGCTTTTGGTATTTTTGATTTATTTGGGAAAACGTTCCACCTTTTTTTCCCTCTCAAGTGATCAACTGTTGTATTTCTGGCAACCTCGTAGGAAAGCTCTGTTCACAAGAGTTTAACAAACAAGATCAAATTAAATGTATGTCATGACATGAATTGTGTTCTATATGTTTTTCAGCCCAAATCTTTCTGTTATTCTTTAACGTTTAATAAAAACATTTAAATTTTTTCTTTATCTGAGGTTGTTTGTCTTTCTTGCCTTTGGATGATAAAAAAAGTTGATAGCTTACCCAAAGTTGAGGCAGGATTCTGAAGGCTAGTTTGACCATTGACTGCTGCTGGACTCTTTATAAAGAATTTGTGACTCTGCTTTAGAGTTATTGTTTTTTTAAATTATGAGAAGTAGAAAACTGTAAATTTATTTATTTATTTATTAAAATTTATAGACCGCCCCACTCCCGCAGGACTCCGGGTGGTTTACAATAAAAACACAACATAACTTAACAAACAATACAATAACAATCATCCAGCAGTCAGATTATAAACACCAGAAAAGCAGCTTGCGGAAAACCAACAGGGTGGGAGCGGTCCTAATCTCCAGGGGGAGCTGATTCCAAGATGTGGGCGCCATCACAGAGAAAGCCTCCCCCGCGGCCCCGCCAAATGGCACTGCTTGGCCGACGGGACCTGAAGGAGGCCCAGCCTGTGGGATCTAACCAGACGAAGGGAACTAAATACTTACATTGGGTATTTAAAATTTTTAATTCCACACCTAGCTGAAATTAATTTGGGGCTAGCACAGACACTTTTTCCCAAGCTTGCTAGGAATAAAATATGATTCTTCCATGCACAGCCCCTTAAATAATCCAGAGCACCCAAACAAATCAGGAATGTGTTTGTAGTTCTAGAGCAGGGGATCTCCAAACTTGGCAACTTTAATGCTGGGTGGGGAATCCTGGGAGTTGAAGTCCACAAGTCTTAAAGTTGCCAAGTGTAAAGATTTGGAGATCCTTGTTCTAGATGTTTCAATGCCAAGGAACCACCTGGCATCTCTAGATAGGGTAGGGAAGCTCCTCCTAAGAACTCCTTGTGTACATTATAGACAACCCTGTACTGGATGGTTTAGGCATGAGAGAGGGAGAGAGAGAGAGAGAGGGAGAAGGAGGGAGAGAGGGAGGGAGGGGGAGGAGAAAGAGAGAGAGAGAGAGACAGAGAAAGAGAGAGGATATTTTTCCATCATGGACCTTGAAGAACAACTCCCTTTTCTCCTTCAGACATTCACTCAGTACATGGAGGGTGGAAATACTGCATCAGCAGCTGCTTGCACATTGGAAGAGAAAGGCTGTGTTCTGCTTTGCCCCACGTGAAAGCTTTGAAGTATCTAGACCAGTGCTTTGCCAAGTCTGGAAAACATTGATGTAGATAGAGTGTGAGGTTATGAAAAAGTAAATCAGGGTTTCTCTTTCTCCAATGTGAAATGATACATCTTCAGCTCCTTCCTGAAGAGGACACAGTTTCAACCAACCTTTTGGTCTCCTGTCTCATCTCCATTGTCCATTTTTTAGAGCTCCCCTGGGACCCTGCATCAGGAAAAGGGAGGCCCAAGAGACACCTGAAAAATGGGAGAACATGCAGCTGGTCACCTCCTCCTCTGAGGAAAAAATTAAATCCCATCTTTCCAGTATGATGGCAACTAATTTGCGCAACAACATACTAAGCAATGGCAGCCCCTCAAATCCTACGATTAAGCTGACTAACCTTAATAGAATGTGCAATCAGCCAGTACATTTTTAATCTGCCTAGTTTAGTGTGTTGTGTGAATGCAGCCAGAGTGAGATACTTTTTTTTTTAATGGTTGAGCAAATCCAGATTTCATAACAGACTCTTGGATCTTTCCAATAAAATTTGGGTCCTTGCAATAAAATATGCAACTTTAGCCAGCACGATTCCTCTAAAGAAACTTGGGAACTAAAGTCTGAAAGCATGCTGAGAATTTTTCATTAGGGCCCTTTCCCTGATTCCATGTCCTTGCAACCTCTATTTCCCCCAAAGGAATAAAATGGTTTAAGAAAAAGAGTTTCAAAAGATATCTCGTCCTCCAACAGGCTCGGAGCAGGTAACAAAAAATAAAAATCCAAACCAATCAATATAGTAAAAACTCTGCATTCTTGACAAGACAGGAGCAGAAATTAGCAGGATAGACCAGGATGGATTAAGGATCACAGTTAGTTCCCTGGTCTCTTCTCCAGCGGGAGGACCAAGTTCAGGATACCCATCATCAGAGTAGACCTTATGCTGACCAGCCTTCTGCAACTTGTTCCCTTTTAGAAGTGACCACTAATCCCAGCATCCCAGCTGTCCAAGAGGCCTGGAAGTTGTGATTCCCAACTGGAAGCAGTGTCCATTCAGCCGGTTCTCTGAACTCAGCAAAATTTAGCTACTGGTTCTGCTGAACCGGTGCGAACTGGCTGAATCTCACCACTGGTTTTAATCTTATAAAAGCAAAACAAAAAAACAACCCCCCCCCAAATGATAGCTTGTGTGTTGGGAAGGCAGCAGTGTGACAATTGACACTTCCCTTTGTACCTGACAAACTATCTTGTTTTGTTTTTTTTTACATTTAAAGAATTAATAACTGAACGCAAGGGACGCTTCCAAGCAAGATGTTAGTTAGCTTCAAGCATCACCTGTCTTTCTAAGTACTGTATGCCTCTGGCCAGAAACAATTCCATAAGTTTAGAAAACAAAAATGAAGCCCATTGCTTTGGAAAGAAAGTTAGCCTCTGGCCAGATGTATCACAACCTTAATGTGCTCTGCAAATCTGGCAGATGGAAGGCAATGCAAGTAACATTTTGGGCAAATGCTTGAAACTACATATCTTATGTGCATTCCTCACAACCATTTGATGAAACATGCAACTATTTTTCTACATGTGGGGAAAGAAAACTGGACGTTAAGGAGATTAAACCAAGCCATATATTCTTTCCTTAACATCTTAGGTTACTATAATTTAGGAGGGTTGGGTGTTTTACAGTGGAGAATTTTAATGGTTCAACTCCTATGCACCCACAATTTCTCCAAAATGGTCTGAGCTGTAGCTTAGTTTGAAAATACAGGTCCTCTTCCTAGTCCTAGCTTAACCTGCTCCAAGGGTAGGTCCCATTGCAGATTCTCTGCAATGGCCGGGCTGGCTGGGGAGGGCTGGGAAAAGAGGTTTACTCATCTGGCAAGCAACTACACTCAGAAATAGTGTTTTAAGAGCTGTAGCGGTGCTGTGGTGTAGTTAGAATGCAGCATTACAGACTAATTCTGCCAACTACCAGGAGTTCGATCCTGACCAGTTCAAAGTTGACACAACCATCCATCCTTCTGAGGTTGGTAAAATGAGGATTCAGATTGTTGGGGGGCAATAGGCTGGCTCTGTAAACCACTTAGAGCAGGGTTCTCAAACTCAATTTCATTGCAGTTGCCCTCGGGGGGGGGGGTGAGTGTGGCCAGGGTGGGTGCAGTCTACTGGGTGGGCATGGATGGAGTGGGTGTGGCCTACTGGATGAGCATGGCCAGCTCTACATCCTTCGTGTCAAGGGTGCCTGTGGGGGCCTGGGCAGGAGTGGGACAGATCTGAGGGTCTCTGGCAGATGGGGGTGGGACCGGGGCAAACGCCATGGCATGGTCCATTTCTTCATTCCTCACAAAGGGTGACACCTCCCCAGCATGCACCCAGGGGGCGGGGCCGACACAGCAGGGGCTGGTTCCTCGTTGTTTCCAGATGGCCTTGTGGAGCTAAGACTGAATGCGTTTCAGCATAGATGGCCACCACAAAATTGTACATTGGCTGCCGGCCGGCCTGGGCCAGGGCCAAGGCAGTGGGGGCCGTTCCCTCACTGTTTCCAGGATGGCTTCGCAGGCCACATGAAACCACGGGCCGCATCCGGCCCCCGAGCCTTGTGTTTGATATGTCTGGCTTAGAGGGGGCTGTGAAGCGGTATATAAGTCTAAGTGCTATTGCTGTTTAAAGAATTTGTATTTCTAACAAGAATCTTTTGAATTTATCGTAGTGCTTTTCACATGATGGATTAACTCCTGTGGAATTCACATTCACAGGAATGAGGGAGAGCACATATTTTGGGTGCAGACATAGTTTCCAGCCATATTGCAGGAGATTATTTTAAGACCAAAGACAAAGATGAGACTGATCATAAAAGAATCAACAATTGCAGACTTGAGTTTTATCAATGGCTGGAGAAAAGAATAAAGGATTAGGAATTAAATTTGTACTAGTGAATAATAAACTCAGACAACACATTGTTGAATAAGCACTATTGAATTATATGGGAAAAATTAAAAAAATATTTACAAAAAAGAAAGAAAGAAAGAAAAAGAATTGCAGACTTGGAAGAGATCCCAGCTCAGCTCTAAAGCTCAACAGAATACAAAATTCAATCCCTATTTCTGCTGCAAATGCCAAAACCTCCCAAAAGGAAACATGGACCTCAAAATCTAAGATACTTCCTGTTTACCTTCTAATAATGAAATGGGATTCTATCTTTTTCTCTTGGAATGTTGATAGATTAGGAATGGAAAATTAAAGTTATTAGCAAAGGATGTGGGATGGATTTGCATCTTATTAGGCACAAGTTGTCACTACCTTAAGTAGAAATTGTTCTTGTATGCTTTTGTACACCTTCCTGATAGAACATCCTGATCAAGGACTCAACTAAGACCAAGGTCTTGGAGCCACCATAACGCATAAGGAGAAAGTCAAAACATCCTAACAAAAATCCTAACATTGAGGCTGAGTTTTAATGCCACCTAGTGGTGTTGCATCCAAACATCTAAAAACTAGGCATTAGGAAGCAAGCCATGTTAGAACGCTGGACTTTTAATAGGAATTTAATCTCAGAATTAATAGGATATTGGTATACATAACTTACACATCCATAGTTTAAGCTGTTTCCTCAGGTGACCATTTTCGTACAGAAATGATAGTTTCCTGGTCTTATGGAAGGCTTCAATGTCACCACTGCTGTCAATTAGATCCATTAGATCAATTAGATCCATCAATACAGATAGACCTCGACTTACAACTATTTGTGTTGTGTTTGTGTTACAACAGCACTGAAAAAGTAGCAATATCCCCATAGACACATGAACAAAATTCAGATGCTCGTTAGCGGAACTCATATTTATGATGGTCGCAGTGTCTCAGGGACACGTGATCCCCTTTTGCGACCTTCTGACGAGCCAAGTCAATGGGGAAGCCACATTCACTTAACAACCGTGTTACTAACTGAATAACTGCAGTCACTCATTTAACAACTGTGGCAAGAAAGATCGTAAAATGAGGCAAAACTCACTTAGCAACTGTCTTGCTTAGCAAAAGAAACGGGCTCAATTGTCATTGTAAGGTGAGGACTACTTGTAGATTAAAAAGGACCAAAAGTCTGCTCAAAACCAGACAATATCCAATGATGGAACTTGCCAGCTAACTTGAAGATCTCCACATTACTGCAAAATCCGGTTTGGTGTTCCAAGAACAAGAACATTACATCCAGCAAGATGTAATGATGATAACCCTTGTTTGTTTGTTTGTTTTTAAGACAAACAGAAACAACTGGATTGTTGTCATGACATTAATGGGAAGTAGATTCTTGGCAGAAGACTGATGGAGGCCACATCGAGAAAGTAGAAAGGAATGCTTAATATTTAGAATCTTAACATAATATTATAACACAAGTCATCTGTGAATAGAGACCTAATTAGTAGAGCTCTGCTAGTCTTTTGTGTAAAATTCACTTTGTATGATTTATGCATTAATTTTTTTTTAATCTTGTTTGGGATCTGCTGAGCTTGTTTTATTTCTGACCTAAGTAAAGTTCTTCAGTCATTTTTGTTTGATACCCTCCTAATACCAGCTCTATTTATGGCAAGAATCTGGAAGCCTTGGATCATATGCAATAGGGCGGTGCCACTGCAGAGTCATCATTGGCAAGTCACAATAAGAAAATGTTACCACACTTATCACCTATTACAGCACTTAGTCAGGGACTGGCAAATGGGCTTTGGAACTGGGCTGAACTGGGTTTTTTTTTTTTTTTTTTTTGCTTTTTCCAGAACACCGAGACACCTTGATTACACTCTATTTGTCACAGAGGATATTCAAAACAACATGGCAATCCAGTTGTTTCTGTTTGTCTTAAAAAGAAACAAACAAACAAACAAAAAAACCTGGAAAAGGGTGCCCTGCCCTAAAGTGATTCACTGAAAAATGTCCCCATGGCTTTCCAAATTAGGGTTGGTAGGTGGCAGTGAAGAGGTGAAGAAACCTGAAACCATCTAACAGCCATCCAGATTTTTACAGCCCAGATATTGTCCACATAAAGGTATCAGGACCTGCCTTGAAAGTCATGGTGTTGAGACCTAACAATTTGCTGAATTTTATTATCACGGTAACCAAAATTGCTGCCATTTCCTCATAGCCGATTACAGCTTCAACCTCTGAGTTATAAAAATACTCCCTCAGTTGAAGCAAACTCCAGATGACTTCAGGAACATGACCATCTTGCTCTTGGGAATGCTGTGGAAGGAGTTAGCAGTCCACTCCCTTGCAGAAGGTGGCTTAAAACCAAAATCAAAACTCCAGAGTGGTGTACAGATTAGCATTTTCTGGTGGTCTTACATGGAGGGGCCTCTTGGGCTTAGCTTTGTGAGATCAGCCAAAGTCAGCTAGGTATTGCTGCTGTATTTTGTTATAAACAGCCACAAATCCATTTGAGGCAGTGTCTGATAACAAGGAAAGTGTTACAAAGAGAAGAAATTAAGCCAGCCGACTGCTTTCTTAGAAATAAACAGCAGGCATCCCTCCTTTCTTTACTCCTCTGCCCAACATTGCTAGCCTACACCGCTCATTATTGACTGAAACAGATCAATAGTCTTTTAAAGTCTCACTTCCCTTTCTTTCTCCCAAGAGTTTTTGACTGAATTTAATCAACCAAACCTAGAATGACTTGATTGAATATGAGCAGAGAAAGCCTCCTAGCAGCCAGGGTCATTTGCAGGTTTTAAGTCAATTATCTGTTACCCCACATGTTCTTGCTCTTCTTTTTAAGGAAGGGCCCTGGGTTTTGCTTCAGTTGTTTCAGATCTTAATTGGTAAAAAGAGAAGTTGTACAACTCACATGGAGGGAGCTCTCTCCTTTAACAAACTAGGGGTCCCAAAGCTGGGCTGGAGCCAGGGGCCCAGTTGAGGAAAGTGGATTGTCCATTCCGGTGCCAAATTTTACAGAGGTGGATGGGTGGCTGGATAAACCAGGTTCTTGGAAAGACTGTGCCTGTATAAATCTTTCCAAGTCTTACAATCAGGCATGGAGGCCTTGTTCCCTTGTCCACCAATAAAGATCCATCAGCACGTTAATGAGACTTTTGGGTGGTGGCCCTGGATTGCAAAATGTCCTTTATTCCCCATCTACTTATTTTCTTCCACCTTTAATAGAAATGAGGCTTGCTTAATTGCAGGATTTTTAGCATGGAGAGTATATGATGGTTAGACTCCTCCTCTTTCCTGGTACCACTTCAGCAGAGATGAATAAATATATCCTCAAATGTATGACAAGTTTGAATGATGTATTTGGACCAGGAAATGTCTTTATTCAAAGGAGAGATGAGGTCAATGCGGTTGATCCTTTTCTGATATGTAGGAAGCATCCTTCTTTCATTCAAATATTTCCAATATGGGCCCTGGTATAAACAGATGCTCTGTGCCAGCTTTCCAGAGCTCATCTCCTGAAATTCATGATTCATTCAAAAGGGGTGACAGCCCTTTTGAAACTGTTGCCCCCGAGATGTCAGGAGGGCAATTTTTTTTAATCCATTGCTAGGGCTTTGTCAGTGCTCTAGAGACCAGACTAGCTCTTGTTCCCTCCCAATATTACATGAGGATAACTCTGCAAGCCTGGATCAAAAATAGGTAGTCTGTGTCCTTCCCACAGGTGCCAACTGCAGCTCCCAGAATCCTTGTGAATTGTGATTGTATCAAAATCACGTGAAGTATTAATACCACTTTACAATGCCTTGGTAAGGCCACATGTGGAATACTGCATCCAGTTTTAATCACCACAATGTAAAAAAGATGTTGAGACTCTAGAACAGTGTTTCTCAACCTTGACAATTTTAAGGCATGTGGACTTCAACTCCCAGAATTCCACAGCCAGCATTGCTGGCTGTGGAATTCTGGGAGTTGAAGTCCACATGTCTTAAAATTGTCAAGGTTGAGAAACACTGCTCTAGAAAGAGTACAGAGAAGAGCAACAAAGATGATTAGGGGATTGGGGACTAAAGCATATAAGGAACAGTTGCTGGAATTGGGTATGTCTAGTTTAACGAAGAGAAGGATGAGGGAGGACATGATAGCAGTGTTCCAATATCTCAGGGGTTGCCACAAAGAAGAGGGAGTCAGGCTATTCTCCAAAGTGCCTGAAGGCAGGACAAGAAGCAACGGATGGAAACGAATCAAGGAGAAAAGCAACCTAAAACTAAGGAGAAACTTCCTGACAGTTAGAACAATTAACCAGTGGAACAACCTGCCTCCAGAAGCGGTGAATGCTCCAACACTGGAAGTTTTTAAGAAGAGACTGGACAGCCGTTTGTCTGAAGTGGTATAGGTTTCCTGCCTGAGCAGGACTTCCAAGGCCCCTTCCAGCTTTATTATTATTATTATTATTATTGTTGTTGTTGTTGTTATCTAGTTCAGCAACATCTGACAGTTTTCCCCACCTGAAGTGTATATGTTCCATGCCGCCATGAACAGGAGATTGAGAGCACTCCTGAATGCCCCACCCAGCCAGCTTCTCGCAGAACCATTCTCTCTCAAATTGCACACAAGACATTCTGAGGCTTCTGGAATTACATGGGAAGAGCACGGAGATGACTGAATTGCCCACTTACAGGCCAGCGACTGTGTTTCATTTATTTGGAATTACAGGTAGCTCTGGACTTACAGCCATTTGTGTAGTGACTGTTCGACGTTACAATGGCCCTTGAAAAGTGACTTATGACTGTTTTTCGTACTTACGATGGTTGCAACATCCTCACGGTCACGTGCTCAAAATTCAGACTCTTGGCAACAGGAGAGTTGCAGTGTCCTGAGGGCAGGTGTTCACCTTTTGCAACCTTCTGACAAACAAAGTCAGTGGGATAGCCAGATTCACTTAACTGTGCTACTAACTTAACAACTGCAGTGGTTCACTTAACAATTGTGGTGAAGAAAGGCCACAGAATCGGGAAAAAACTATTTGGCAACGGTCTTGCTTAGCGATATAAATTTTGGGCTCAACTATCTGTATAACTTCCATGAATTTCTGAGGGAATGAAGTCAGGTATCACGGGAAGAATGGTCCAAACATTATCAAATTGCCTGTTCCTGCACTATTTATAGGCATGAATCTGGGGTGGGGGACTTGGAGCCTAGAATTCTACCCATCATGATTCCCATTTGTTCTTGTCTTTTTCACTCTACCGTATGGTATTGATGAGAAGGCAATTTCAGGTAACTCCAGCTAATTCTTTGCTTTTCATGTCAACATTATTCTGTTTTTGTATCTGGTGCCCTCTTGTGGCAAGCACCCACTCTGCTTTTTAGGTGCGCACTTGTGTGCACGCCTTTGAAAAATGTTTTATCTACATCCCTCCATATTTTGCACTTCCAAGCTTCCTTACTTTGATATGGTATAGTTCTGCACTGTCCCCATGGTGTTTTGTTCTATGTATGTTGATGGTTATTACTAAACCGGAACAGCAGCAACAATTTTGGAAATGATCTTTCTTCTGAAAGTCCATATCATTCATTAATTTCTTTCCTAGCACAATCTTCATCCTTTTTGCCCCTTCCCTTACTCTGCCAGCTTGCCTTTCCTTTTTTTCCCTTGCACAGAGAACAGAAGCACAAGGAACCGATTCTGCTAAAATTCAAGGAAGAATCAAAGACCTGACTGAAAATAGGGTGGCAGAGGAAATATAGAAATGGAAAAGAAACACCACCAGTCACCAAACAAGGTGTCAAAAACTTGATGATCAAAAAAAAAAAGGAACAAAGTGATAAAGTACAGGCAGTCCTCGACTTACAACAGTTTGCTTAGTGACTGTTTGAAGTTACAACGGCACTGAAAAATGTGACTTATGGCCATTTCCACATTTATGACCGTTGCAGCATCTCCAGGATCACGTGATTTACATTCAGATGCTTGGCAACTGATTCATACTTCTGATGGTCACAGTGTACCAGGGTCATGTGATCCCCTTTTGAGACCTTCTGACAAGCAAAGTCAATGGCTGGAAGACGTGGCCAGCTCAACGATGCTCAGGTCAGGGGGCACTTGGGGAGGGCTGTGGGGGGATACAGGGGTCTCCAGTGGAGGGGGGGTGGGACTGGGATGGGCACCAGGACATGGTCCACCAGAAGACCCTCACTGTCCCTCTTGGGCCACAAGGGGGTCTCCTGGAGGGTGGCGTGGGCTGCCCATAGCCCTGGGTAGTGGAGGGCAAGTGCCCAGCCCAGCCGTCAAGCTCCTGGGGCACCAGCACCCTGCATCTCAGCCCAGTCCAGCCCCACTTCGCTGAGGGGGCAACCAGCTGCACTGACGTCCTCCTCGAGGCTGCTGCTGCTGTGCTCACTCTCCTTGGCCAGGGTGCTCATGGTGGCTGCAGGAGGGCAAAATGTATGGGTCAGAGGGAGACCCACTTCCTCTCCATGCAAGGAGACCTAGATTTGTAACGAAAGCATCCTTCACAATAGGATGGGAGACCACCAGGTTAGGCCAGGAGGAGGAGGCAAGGGGATGGCAAAAGGGCAGCAGAGCTGCTGGTGGCCAAGTGCTAAGGCAGGCCTTCCCTCAGAGCCTCCCTTCCTCTCATTATAATCTCCTTCCTCCCTCCCTCCCTCCCTCCCTCTCTCCCTCCTCCCTCCCTCCCTCCCTCCCTCCCTTCCTTCTTCCCTTTTCTTTTTTTACTTCCCTCTTCATTCTCCTTTCTTTCTTCTTTCCCCTCTTTCTTCCTTTCTTGCTCTCTTTCCCTCTTTCCTTCTTTTTCTTTGTCTTTCCTCTTTCCCTTTCTCGTTTCCTGTCCCTTCTTTGATTCTCAAATACAAAAGGGGAAACATTTCTCAATGCCTCCTTGCCTTGTGATTTTTGCTAGTAGTTTGTGGCCACTTAAAAGATTGAGAAAAATCAGGCTGAGTTTATCCTGTGCTTGCATTTAGCAGGGGCGTCCACAGACAACAGTACAGCAAAACTGTCAAAATTGTGGCTGTGATAGTTGATCAGAGTTCCTCCGTTTTTTATGTGCAGCAGCTTCAGTGTTTAGGAGCAGAGGTAGCTTAGTTGATTTTCTATAAATACATAATCCTTAAAAGGGCTCTCTTGTAGGGACCCTGCCTTGGTCTAATTCAGAATGGAAATATAGCAAAGGAAAATATTTTCTCATACTCTGCTTTATCCTGTTTTTCCCACTGGAAATGGCTGATTGCAACACACAAGGGGGGCATGCTTTCCTAAGAACTCACAATTCAAGAATACCAATGTTAACTTGGATTGCCAATAAAGTCCTGTCTGTGACAAAACAGAACACAAAATTGCTTTCTCCTTTGAACTGGGGCATTTCCAATCAAGTTGCCGCTCCTTCCTTCCTTCTTTCCTTCCTTCCTTCCTTCCTTCCTTCCTTCCTTCCTTCCTTCCTTCCTTCCTTCCTTCCTTCCTTCCTTCCTTCCTTCCTTTCTTCCTTCCTTCCTCCCTCCCTCCCTCCCTCTCTCACTTTTTTTTTTTTAGCTGCTGAGGCTCCAGGCAGAGGTGGCAACAGGCAGGCAGCGGTGGGCAGAGGCTTCCCATTTTGACCCCTCCCCTGTTGTTGCCTCTGCGTGGCTCTCAGCTCACCTCTCCCAGACCTGCATGTGTGTGTGTGTGTGTGTGTGTGCAGGCGCACGTGCATGTGCATGTGTGTGAGGCGGTCTCATCCCTTGCAGCACTGCACCCTCAACAGAGACTTTCTGCTATGCAGGCTGCAAACTAATGAAAGCTGTTTTTTTGGAATACTTGTTTATTTTTCTCAATGTGCCGCTGATTGCATCATGCCCTGCCCCCCTCGGCACCCACCCCCAGCCCCATGGAAGGCTACAAGAAGCTCCCATCGCAGCTTCTCTTGCCTCTCCCATTCTTTTCCTCTACAATGTCGCAGCGTGGGGCTGCAAGGGGTGAGACCCCCCCATGCACGCGCATGTTCGCGCGCACACACACACACACAAACACGTGCACGGGTCTGGGAGAGGTGAGCTGAGAACCACACAGAGGCCCTTCAGGCACAGAGGCAACGATGGGGGGAGGGATCCAAATGGGAAGCCTCCTGCCCGGAATCTCGGGCAGCTTAAAAAATAAACCTGCAAAATGCTCAGAGAGCGGCCCCCAGGGACACCAGGCCCCACACACGCTTCCTCATTGCCTCCTGTGAGCATGCCCAGGGGGCGGGGAAGGGCTGAGGCGGACCATCGCTGGTTCCAGGGCTGCCCCATGGATCTAAGGCTGAGCGTGTTCTGGCTTTGATGGTAGCTACGAGCTTGTAAATTAGCACCTGATCGGTCTCGGCCGGCCTCTTTCCTGTCTGAGTGGTCAGTAGGGGTGGTCAGCAGGGACACCAGAAGCTCGCCACCTCCTGTGCATGTGTCCAGGGAGTGGGGCGGGGGCAGTCCCTCGCTGGCCCTTTCCCGCCAAAACCTCCTCTTTTTATATCCTTTCTTTTCCCCCCTCCTTTTATGTGTACCTCCAGCTATGCTGCTTTCAGAAGCACCAATCAGCTGGAGCCCGGCACAGATCCTGGGGCTTCTGCCGAGCCTCGACAGTCCTGCAGCTCCAGCTGTCTCTCCCTCAGGCTTATGCAGCATTGCCGCCACTTCAACTCATTTCTCTCCCCCACCCCTGCTGCCACTTCTCTAGGATGGTTGTGTACCACCTGCCAGGTGCCAAAGTACCACCGGTTGAAAAGCCCTGAACTAGAAGACTCCCAAGGTCCCTTCCAACTCTATTCTTCCGTAATCTACTCTTGGTCCTGGTCAGCTGCAAGATATGCTAAGTTTGGATTGGTTATGGATTGTAACTGTCGCTTAAAGCCTGGATGAGAATGGTTTTGAAATTTCCATGTAAGAAACTAAAAGCTACAGATAAAGGCTTCCACAGGTTGCTTCTGTCTTGTTCTTGACAAGATAATAACTCTCTGATGAAGAGATGGACATGTGCATGCATACATATATACCAAACTGTTGTGTCACTTCATCCTTTCAGGATGCAGGCAAGACCATTATAGACCCAAGTGCGTGGGCTTAGAGCCTTTCTATTAGCTGTGCCAGTCTGGAATGTAAGTCCTTGACTTACGACAGTTCATTTAATGACCACTCAGTTACAACAACACTGAAGAAAGGTGACTTATGACTGTTTTTCACACGACTGTTGCAGCATCTCCATGGTCACATGATCAAAATTCAGACACTTGGCAACTGACTCATATTTATGACGGTCGCAGTGTCCCGGGATCATGTGATCCCCTTTTGTGACTTTCTGATCACCAAAGTCAATGGGGAAACCAGATTTACTTAGCAAATGTGTTACTAACCTAACAACTGGAGTGATTCACTTAACAACTGTGGCAAGAAATGTTGTAAAATGGGGCAAAACTCACTTAACAAATGTATCACTTAACGGCAGAATTTTTGGGCTCAATTGTGGTCATAGGTTGTTGTAGTCATGGAATGAAGATAATGGAATGTAAAAAAAACTTGAAAAATTACTGGCAAGAAATAGATCAGAATGTTCAGAAAATGCTAAAAAAAACTGAAGTCAGAGTTTGTGCATTTTGATATAGATGGAGAGTCTATATGAAGTTTAGACTGTACAGAAGCTAAACCTAAAAGAAACCCCTTAGAAGTAAGGAACCTCCTTCATATCTTTGAAAAACAAAACTATGGACTTTTTCACAAACAAGTAAGATTTCACTGTAACATTATACAGAAGCTTCAAAACAGAGCTCTATTCACAAGAACTGGCAGAGCAACCCACAGGAAAAATTATAGAGTTTGTTCATTGTAGGCTGATATTTAAAAAAAAAAAACTTGGGTTGTATATTATTTCAAATAAATAGCCAGACTTTAAATTTTTCTATTGTTTGTAGCCCCTTTATGGATTACTGCCTTGTCGTGGCGAAGGGGCTTGCGTAACTCAATGAAGCTATAAGCTATGCCGTGCAGGGCCACCCAAGACGGACAGGTTTTAGCAGAGAGTTCTGACAAAATGTGATCCACTGGAGAAGGAAATGGCAAACCACTCCAGTATCTTTGCCATGAAAACCCCATGGACAGTACTAAAAGGCAAAAAGATATGACGCTGGAAGATGAGCCTCTCAGGTCGGAAGGTGTCCAATATGCTACTGGGGAAGAGCAGAGGGCTAGTATTAGTAGCGCCAGAAAGAATGAAGCGACTGGGCCAAAGCCGAAAGGATGCTCAGCTGTGGATATATCTGGTGGTGAAAGGAAAGTCCAATGCTGTAAAGATTTATTCTCCATAGGAACCTGGAATGTAAGATCCATGAATCAAGGCAAGCTAGACGTAGTCAAAAGAGAGATGACAAGACTGAACATCGACATCTTAGGAATCAGCGAACTAAAATGGACAGGAATGGGTGAATTTAACTCAGATGACAATCAGGTATACTACTGTGGGCAAGAATCCCTCAGAAGAAATGGAGTAGCCTTCATAGTCAATAAAAGAATAGGAAAAGCAATACTGGGATACAATCCTCAACATGACAGAATGATCTCTATTCGAATCCAAGGCAAACCATTCAATATCACAGTAGTCCAAATCTATGCCCCAACCACTGGTGCTGAAGAGGATGAAATTGACCGGTTCTATGAAGCCCTACAGCACATTATAGAATTAACACCAAAAAATGATGTCATTATCATCATGGGGGATTGGAATGCTAAGGTAGGAAGCCAAAAGATAACCGGAATAACAGGCAAGTTTGGCCTTGGAGAACAAAATGAAGCAGGGCACAGGCTAATAGAATTTTGTCAAGAGAATACGATGGTCATAACAAACACTCTTTTCCAACAACCCAAGAGACAGCTCTACACATGGACATCACCAGACGGTCAACATAGAAATCAGATAGACTATGTGCTCTGCAGCCAAAGATGGAGAAGCTCTATACAGACAGTAAAAACAAGACCAGGAGCTGACTGTGGCTCAGATCATGAGCTTCTCATTGCAAAATTTAGGCTTAAATTGAAAAAAGTAGGGAAAAGCACTAGGCCACTCAGGTATGAACTAAATCATATCCCTGATGAATATACAGTAGAGGTAACAAATAGATTTAAGGAATTAGATCTGATAGACAGAGTGCCTGAAGAACTATGGATGGAAGTTCACAACATTGTACAAGAGGTAGCAACTAAAACCATCCCAAAGACAAAGAAATGCAAGAAAGCAAAATGGCTGTCTGAGGAAGCTTTGCAAATAGCTGAGGAAAGAAGGGAAGTAAAAGGCAAAGGAGAAAGAGAAAGATACACCCAATTGAATGCAGAATTCCAGAGAGTAGCTAGAAGAGATAAGAATGCCTTCTTAAATGAACAGTGCAAAGAAATAGAAGAAAACAACCGAATAGGGAGGACCAGAGATCTCGTCAAGAAAATTGGAGATATGAAGGGAACGTTTCATGCAAAGATGGGCATGATAAAGGACCAAAATGGCAGAGACCTAACAGAGGCAGAAGAGATTAAGACGAGATGGCAAAACTACACAGAAGAACTATACAAGAATGAGCTTAACATCCCAGATAGCCACAATGAGATGGTCATTGACCTCGAACCAGACATCCTAGAATGTGAAGTGAAATGGGCCTTAGAAAATCTGAGCAACAACAAAGCTAGTGGAGGTGACAGTATTCCAGCTGAGCTATTAAAAATCTTAAAAGACGATGCAGTAAAAGTGCTACATTCAATTTGCCAGCAAATTTGGAAAACTCAACAGTGGCCACAGGATTGGGAAAGGTCAGTTTACATTCCAATTCCAAAGAAAGGCAATGCCAAAGAATGTTCAAACTATAGCACCATTGCACTCATTTCACATGCTAGTAAAGTTATGCTTAAAATCCTACAAGCTAGACTCCAGCAGTATGTGGATCGAGAACTACCAGAAGTACAGGCAGGATTTCGAAGAGGCAGAGGAAATAGAGATCAAATTGCCAACATACGCTGGATCATGGAGAAAGCTAGGGAGTTCCAGAAAAACATCTACTTCTGCTTCATTGACTATGCAAAAGCCTTTGATTGTGTGGATCACAACAAATTGTGGCAAGTCCTTAAAGAGATGGGAGTACCAGACCATCTCATTTGTCTCTTTAGAAACCTATATGTGGGTCAAGAAGCACCAGTGAGAACCGAACACGGAACCACTGATTGGTTCAAAATTGGAAAAGGAGTCCGGCAAGGCTGTATACTGTCGCCCCGCCTATTTAACTTATATGCAGAGCACATCATGAGAAAGGTAGGGCTAGATGAATCAAACGTTGGAATTAAGATTGCCGGGAGAAATATCAACAACCTAAGATATGCAGATGATACCACTCTAATGGCAGAAAGTGAAGAGGAAATAAAGAGCCTCTTGATGCGGGTGAAGAAAGAGAGTGCAAAAGTTGGCTTGAAACTCAACATTAAGAAAACCAAAATCATGGCATCCGGCCCTCTCAATTCCTGGCAAATAGATGGGGAAGAAATGGAGGTAGTGACAGATTTTATTTTTCTGGGCTCCAAGATCACCTCAGATGGGGACTGCAGCCAAGAAATTAAAAAACGCTTGCTCCTGGGGAGGAAAGCTATGGCAAATCTAGGCAGCATTCTAAAAAGCAGAGACATCACCCTGCCAACAAAAGTGCGTATAGTCCAGGCCATGGTTTTCCCAGTTGCAATGTATGGCTGTGAAAGTTGGACCATAAGAAAGGCTGAGCGCAAAAGAATTGAGGCTTTGAACTATGGTGCTGGAGAAGACTCCTGCGAGTCCCTTGGACTGCAAGGCATTCAAACCGGTCAGTCCTAGAAGAGATCAACCCCGACTGCTCTTTAGAAGGCCAGATCCTGAAGTTGAAACTCAAGTACTTTGGCCACCTAACGAGAAAGAAGGATTCACTGGAGAAGAGCCTAATGCTGGGAAAGATTGAGGGCAATAGAAGAAGGGGACGACAGAGAATGAGATGGCTGGATGGAGTCACTGAAGCAGTAGGTGTGAATTTAAATGGACTCCAGAAGATGGTAGAGGACAGGAAGACCTGGAGGAACGTTGTCCATGGGGTCGCGATGGGTCGGACACGACTTCGCAATTAACAACAACAATTGTTTGTATAGAAGCTAGGTGATTTCTGTTTTGTGGTTAGAAATTAGAACTTCTTCCAAGAATGACATATTTCAAGCTTAGGTATGCTAGTAGCCTGTCCTCAGATACTTTGTCAAACCTGTGGTTAGAGGAATCAACTGAAAGAAAGCGATACAAGTGGAAGCAAAAATCAATTTACCAATAGAAAAACACCATCTCTTCCCGCAAGAGGGCATCCAAGAGCTAAGAAAGTCCCGTTGCTTTTTGAAAAAGCACCATTGGGACCAGCATGACCTGGATCAGTGTTTCAGCAAGCTGGCTGGGGAATTCTGGGAGTTGAAGTCCACCCATCTGACCTGGATGATCAAGAATCTTCATAAACATCTAAGAGTTTGAAGATTCTTCTATCTTCCTCTGGCAGATCAATTCACCATCTGTCCTAATACATAGTTAGAAAGGGAAATAAAATGGATACTGCTTGATCTATAGAGAAAAGTAGCTTGAATCTACCAGGGCAGAGATTCTCAAGTTTCTCTTAGCTTTTTTTTAAAACTTAGAAAAATACTGTACTTACTTGAAAGAAATCCCCCCCCCATAAATATCAGGGCATTAAATGACAAACTCTCCATTAAAAATAAAAGTAATTTAACACAAAAGAGCAGAGAACTTTATTACTTGTCCAATTGCATCACCTAAAAGAAAATTCTCTGGTAACCTTGTTTTTTGTTGTACCATTAGATGTATCATGATTTGATAAAATCTTGGCCAGATAACAGGACCGGGGAACATATGACTAGGAATTGTTTGAATGTTGTCCCTAATCATGCTAAAACTGATGGTTTGGATATTGATTGGATTCATCATAAGGAAGATTCTCAAAAGTTATCTTCTCCCTTTTACGTACTTAACTGAAAGACAATGATATTGAATTTATAGGAGTTCTCTACTATTAATATCTGATCACTGATCTCCCACTCCCATTAATGGGAGACAAACCAGAACCTATTCAAATACTGTGGTGTGTTATGAGGAAACACACTCTTACCATGAACCAACTCAAGAGCAACTGGAAAGCTATTTTAAGACTATGTTATTGCAGCTTCACTGTTTTATTATGACTTTGCACTTCCTCTGTATTCCGCACTTCCTTCTCTTTCAGACTGCAGAAAACCTTGCGTATGTCTTACTGTACATTTAGTTCAGGTTTAAAAGATTTGAAGATTTAAAATTCGTAAGAGATACAGTGTTGCTGTAAACATCCACCTCTTTGAAGTGCAGCTTCAGAAATCACAATGGTATTCAGAGTGCAAATACAACAGAGCTTTCAAAATGAAACCAACTTAACAATGAGCTTCTTCTAACATAAAGCCTGCTAATGACTTAACAGAACAAATAGAAAATTTAGCCCCGGGGTGTCAAATTCAATTTCATTGAGGGCCGCATCAGCATTGCGGTTGCCCTTGGGGGGGCGGGTGGGTGTGGCCAGGGTGAGTGTGGCCTACTGGGTGGGCATGGCCAGCTCTACATCATTCGCGTCAAGGGTGCCTGTGGGGGCCTGGGCAAGAGTGGGACAGATCTGAGGGTCTCTGGCAGAAGGGGGTGGGACCGGGGCAAGCGCCAAGATGTGGTGCATTTCTTCATTCCTCACAAAGGGTGACACCTCCCCAGCATGCACCAGGGGGCGGGACCGACGCAGCAGGGGCTGGTTCCTCATTATTTCCAGACGGCCTTGTGGAGCTAAGACTGAATGCGTTTCGGCATAGATGGCCACCACAACATTGTACATTAGCTCCTGGCCGGCCTGGGCCAGGGCCAAGGCAGTGGGGGCCGTTCCCTCACTGCTTCCAGGATGGCTTTGCGGGCCACATGAAACCACTTCACGGGCCGCATCCAGCCCCTGGGCCTTGTGTTTGACATGTCTGATTTAGCCCGTAGTCACCCACTCAGTTAAGCTCCCTGTGCTTTAGGAAGACCGCTCATCTGGTTAGGATATTAAAAGGTCTCATTAGAAATGGTGAGGATTTGGGTAGCCTCACAAACAGGGGTATCTCCTACTTTTACACAAATCAGCCTAAGGTGCTTTTATTTATGTAAGATTTGTAAGACCGGTTAAAGCAGAATGGGAATCTTAAATAAACCATTACTTTTAGGGATATGCACAAGATTGAAAATATGGTTTGTTTCAAGCTCAGAATGAGACAGCTCAGTTCAAAGTATTTCAGTGATGAAACAACATTCAAAATGTTTCAGTATCAGAGTTACAGAAAAAATTGGTAACTTGGAACACGTTCTTTGCTTTCTTGTTTTCCGTCAAAAGTCACAAGAGTAGGTGTGCTGCAAGTTTATGCTGAATTATTTTTTTTCATAGATATCCCAGTTTTTGTCTGAGAACTCAGGGCAATGTACATGGAGTGCTTCCATATCTTACTCCACAATTTGGTAAGCTAGGTCAGGCTGAGATTATATGTCCCATTTGACCATGATCAAATATAACTACTACACTGCAATGCACTGCACTAAACTCCATTGCTAATTGCCTTCCAAACTGCAGTAAAATTGATAAAAGATTTTGGAAACATTAAAAGAAATCCTTAAGGAACAATAAGAACAACCAACTGTTTTAAATTATGTAGGTGGAGAAGCTTGATAGTCTATGCCAGCAAAAATTAGGATTCTGGGGGTATTTTTTAGAAGTAATTGGGGCTCCTCAAAAGAGAAATCTTTTTAAGTTTTAAAAATCCTGAAGCTCCTAGACAACCCATTAATTAATATAATGAGAATACTACTCAGAAACACTTCTTATAAGGTTCCGTTTTTTTTTCCAGTCTGCCAACTCGATGGCATTTTCTGATGCTTTTGAATGTATGTAATTGGGGGAGGGAGGGAATTATTCATGCTAATATACATGAATAATATTAAAATTACAAGAAGACATAGAAGGGAAAGGCTATCATGCATCCTGGGGCTAGGAAACGATTTTCTAGGGCACGGTGTCAAACTCGCTGCTCACATGACGTGTCGCGATGTACGTGACTTTTGCATTGCTGGAGCTGGGCACGGCCTCCATATGATGAAACCGGCCCGCGGGCCAGCAGTTTAACATCCCTGTTCTAGGAGAATTAAAGCCCCCTACAAGTCTGTGGATCTTTGTGAAGCTGAAAAGACCAATTAGAAATATGGATTCCTAACCTTTGTCTTCCAACATTACATCAACATACACCAGGGTGGTTTGTTGGCCCATTCTTTTTTTAGCAGCCTTTCAAAACTATCACAGACTTCCCCAAATGACATAGAATCTAATCATGGAAATATTATGCTGATGTATAAACAGTTCTAAATAAGCCAAATTACACTAAAATAGAAATTCAGAGTGTCCATTGAAGTATGTAAGTTGGGCACACTGTCACACCCAGGTAAACTGCCAAACTAATTCCAATAGGGTGAAAATTCACAGATACCGATTTTTAAGATGCTACACAGAAGAGATAATAATAATAATAATAATAATAGTAAGAATAGTAATAGTAATAATAATAATAGTAATAATAATAATAATAAAGTTGGAAGGGACCTTGGAGGTCATCTAGTCCAATCCCCTGCTCAGGCAGGAAACCCTATACCATTTCGGACAAATGGCTGTCCAGTTTTTTCTTAAAAACTTCCAGATTGGAGCATTCACTGCTCCTGGAGGCAGGTTGTTCCTCTGGTTAATTGTTCAGTCAGGAAGTTTCTCCTTAGTTCTAGATTGCTTCTCTCTTTGATTAGTTTCCATCCGTTGCTTCTCGTCCTGCCTTCAGGCGCTTTGGAAAATAGCTTGACTCCCTCTTCTCTGTGGCTCGGTTTCTAATTGCTGCTGTTATTTTACACTTCTGTTGGAAGCTTGACAGATTTGTTGGAGATTTCTCAGTCCAAAGAGTTGACAGTTCCCTTTCAAATGTCAGCCCTCAAACTTAAATTAATATCTGCATGCTTCAAGATAGTTTTCAACTCTGGTGATGACAGACAATGCAACCCTAAACAGTATTGAGAATGAGGGGCTGCCCAGCTTTTTCAAAGCCCACCACTCAAGTGGAACAAAGCAGCAAGTCAATGGTCACTTTTTCCTCTCTTAATTATTTTCTCACTCCTTTCTCTCTGTCTCAATGAGAAGGAAAATAGGGATGCAAACTTGGTGAGGGACTATTCTAGCACTTCTTGAGGGAAAGGCCTTAGAATCAGCTGGTCCAAACTCATCTTCTGTCTGAGCTTGCAACATTTCACTTGGGGGCCCCAGCACAAATAAGACGTCCCTGTAGACCAGGGGTGTCAAACTTGCTATGTCACGTGACGTGTTGCAACGCTATCGTGACTTTTTTTCCATTGCCGGCAATGAGGTGGGTGCGGTTTCACCATGATGCATCCGGCCCGCCGGCCAGCAGTTTGACACCCCTGCTGTAGACAAATTACTCAACTGGTAGAGTGAGGCTTTGCTTCATTCTAGCCCAGGGGTAGGCAACCTTGGCTCTTTCATGACTCCATGCTGGCTCAGGAATTCTGGGAGTTGAAGTCCACGAGTCATAAAAGAGCCAAGGTTGCCTACCCCTGTTCTAGCCCCTTCCAGTCCCCAGACCTGAGGGTTGGAATTGTTTCTTGTTTTTAGTGATTTCAGAGAGTAGCCCTTTCTCCATTTACTACAATAAAAATGGGCAAATATTAAAGCGCTGCACATCCTTTAAAAGACCACATCAAAATGTCAAAGACAACATTCCCCACTCTAGAGTCAATCTCTTTCTATTCTTACACAAGAACAGATAGTCCTAGACTGTGACAAGTTGTAACGGCACTGAAAAAAAGTGACTTCTGACCGTTTTTCACACTTAGGACCAGTGCAGCATCCTCATGGTCATGTAATCAAAATTAAGATGCTGAGCAACTGACTCATATTTATGACGGCTGGAGTGTCCCGGGGTCATGGGATCACTTTTTGTGACTTTCTGACAAACAAATGAGGAAGCCAGGTTCATTTAACTGTGTTCCTAGCTCAACAACTGCACTGATTAACAACTGTGGCAAGAAAGGTCATAAATTGAGGCAAGACTCACTTAACAAATATCTCACTTAACAACATAAATTTGGGGCTCAGTTGTGACTTCTGAGGACTATCTGTAATTTCTCTCTAGTAAAAGAAACATACAGAAAGAGAAGCTGAATCTCCTTTCAAACATATATGTATAGGGCAGGGGTAGGCAACCTTGGCTCTTTTATGACTTGTGGACTTCAATTCCCAGAATTCCTGGCATTCTGGGAGTTGGAAGTCCACGAGTCATAAAAGAGCCAAGGTTGCCTACTCCTGGTATAGGGCCAGATGTCAGTATTCTCTTGTGCTGCAGACTCTGAAAGATGCATAAGAGTTCGTCAGTGACCACTCTGGTATTTGTGCATGCCCACAGTGGGCTTTGCTTAAGGCCACAATATTTATTATTAGAAATTAACCATTAATAATTTCTATAATCTTGTACGACCCAGACCATAATAAATGCAACAGAATTCCAAATTGCACAAAATGTTTATTTGCATTAATCTAGTAACATTTAACCTTCAGGAACTGGATTAAATTAGGGGGAGGACATGTTCAGTTGTTTTCAACCTTAACACTTTTCATCCTTAAAAGATGCAACAATATAAATACCACAAGCAGTTACCATGAAGGTAGCAGTGTTATTTAGAACTAGTTTTAATAAAAACAGAACTTTAAAAACATTTTAGTGGTTTTAACAGCACTCCACATGATTGAGAAAACTCACATAAAGTGAAAATATTTAGAATATTTAGATACATCAGTTAAGTAAATAAAAAAACAGAGCTGTGTCGTTCAGATATTCCAGAATGGACACAGTAAACGTTTTTGTACTTTTAATATTTTTTTTTCTAACATTCTACTCAGAAAGTTAAACAAGTTCTCCACCTCTTGGATTCCAATAGCTAGATGGGAATTTCTTGTAAGGCTCTTCCATTCGTTTGCAACCCCGTCTCTATAATGTTGACATGCTAAGAAAAAGAGTGAAACAACTACCATTTAGTCAGACATGTATAGACACCTTCATACTCTGAACACCTTTGGAAGTGAGTCTGATAAGATACGATTTTATAATCATTAGCTAATACTGCATTGAAACCAGATTTTTTTCTGGGCAGCCTCTCTGTCTAAACTAAAGCAAAGGCACCCAACTCTAGAAGCTAAATTACAACCAAGTGGCAAATGTTGAAGAGGTTACATACTCCTGGGCAGTGGGCGGTGGGCAACCCTGCCCCAACATTTTTATAGTTTTGTTCTGTTGTTTCACAGGTAAAATCTCCAGAGTAAAATCTGAAAAAGGCAACATGTTTCATTTTAGTTTTTTTTTAAACACTTACAAGAAAAAGAGCAAGTTACAAAAAGCATAAATTCAATCTTAATATAAGACATTCATAGTACAGTGGGACGTATACAGTAACTTGACACTGACCACCACAAACTCAAACCTTGTCATTTAATAAACACATCAGACAACCAAACTGCTGCCGTCCTTTATTATCCCAACTACTAAAAACAACATACGCTTGCAGTTTTGCAACTTTAAGTCCCAGACGGAGAAGATATCACAAGTCTTTTAAGCTTCCCTTCCATAAAGGCCATTTGGGTGTTACAGTGAACCACTCACTGTTAATATTCAAAAATTTATCAGCAACTCTTTAGTTTTCAGAAATGGCAAAAGTACTCTAGTAAGGTTACACCCAATGGGTGCAAATTGGCCCCAACTAGTAATCTTGAATACTGTAAGGACGTAGTCCTAAAATCACTAGGGAGTAAACCCCATTAATACCATAAGATTTACTTCTGAGTAAACAGGCATAAAGTTGCACTAGAACCTCTGTTTGAGCACCAAATGTCTTACGAATCTACAAAATTACTGATGCTTTAGAGTCATTCAAATGTTACAGCTGTTAACTGCTGGTCGCATTTCTAACTAAATTTCTATCACACAGATACCTACAAATTCTTCTAGAAATGGCACTGTATTAGGTAGCATTAGTTGTATTCTGAAATACACTCCACACTGGCAATTCAGTTTACCACAGCAGGTGGAAGATTTTCAGGTTAGTTTGGCAAAGCCAGTTTTAGAAATTATTATCAGTCACATTTTTTAAAATGAAAACCCTGGTAGAGAGATTATGTACCAATATGTGGAATGTAGCCAGGTTTGTTTTTGGTTTTTGCAAAAAAAAAAAAAAAAAAAAAGCAAGCTATTTCTTTAATTTTTTTTTTAAACATTTTATAAAAGTCACATTGGTTTATCAGGTTTGGGAGGGAAGAGCTAAACCATATAGGTGCATGATTTGTATTTTATGAAATTATTTGTGAAAAGTGATAGAAGCAATTTTAAAAATGTGGCTTCGCTATATCACATAAACTTCTATAATTCATAAGTTTACATCGTTTAAAGATGCAGAAATTAAAACTTATGACAGACATTAAAAAAGAATTTGTAAACATACCATCACCCATTTTTCACATCGTCGTAGCTTGTTAATGTGGAATGGATTTTTCATAATGCAGCATGTTGGTTTGAACCACAATCCCAACCTGGGCTTAAATGGATTTAAATGCCCCATCTAAAATTCACCGGTTAGATGTAGCCTCCACATCTTCACAGTGGACACAACATGAAAAGGATAGGCTTCTGTGCAGGCCACACTGAAATGAATAGGAGTGCCATATTCTTGCCCAAGTCTTATTTATTTCAACTGGGGCTCTCCTAGGACTGTACTTAAGAGAACAAGGTGCTCCAGCACTTGCTATGCGAACTGTAATTCTACAAAAGAGTTTTGTCACTTAAGTTCACAGTAAAGCTGAAAATGATCAGAGTCAGTGCATTATTTCCTCTACAATCCCCCTCCCCACATTTCCCAATAATTTCTTTTCCCCCAAGTAATACTGAGTCAAAGGCATATTGTTGCTGAAGATGTCTCTGTCTTCGTGTTTCATATCATAGCTGAAGGATGATATCTGCAGGACTTCTGTAAAGATACTTCCAAATAGCGTAATAATGAACTGCAGCTGCTGTGGCAACAAACAGATGCCAGATGGCATGGGCAAATGGAATTATTCCATCACTCTTGAAGAAGATCACTCCCATACAATAAATTACCCCTCCCCAGGCAAGTTCTTGAAGTCCATCAGTGTTGTTCTGTAGATGAACAGAAAAGGGAACAAGTTTCTCTTTAACACGAGTGTATGTAAGAGAACAGTCATTAACACTAAAGGAATACAGTACAATTTCTGTTCAGACTATACACAGACAAGGTAAAGGTAAAAAACTATTAACAGGTATTGACATAAACAATAGCTGCTGGCTTAAAACCAAAAGGCTCTAAAGTACAGCATCCTGGTTTCTGCAGTGACTAGCAATATATTCATTGCTTCAATGAAGGGAGGATTATTGTGACCTAGGCAAGTATTTACAATCCTCTCCAGTAGCTACTGGTTTTGCTATCCAAGTAAAATAAGGAGATATGGAAGAAGAGGAGAAGGGGGAGACAGATCTACGGGAAGAGATAAAACTATTCAGGCCTAATAATTCATTCCTATGCCTCTGCTTGTGGAAGTAGGTTGGACAGTCAGATGGAACAGCCACAGACCTTGATACTACTTCCAATGAACACCAGGTTGGTGTCTAATAAAAAATATTAATGTTCACGGCATTATAATAAATCGAAGAGTTAACTAAATGGGTAATAGCAACTTGTATAGGTTCACCTTTTGCCTAGTGCTTCACACAGAAGAGACTCAGACTTTGGGCTAGGGATAAGGTGCTGTCATACTCAACATCTTCAATTTCCACCACTCTTCTCCCTGGGATTTTTTTGACTGCCTTTGAGGATATATGCTGGCTACTTCATTACCTAGTGGAAACCTTGACTGAGCAGATACAGATAGTCTTAAATATAGAGGTGTGAAGGCTTCCAAATTTAACTTCCATGCTGAAGTCAAGGAAGTTCATGATTTCATGGATTATGTGCATTAGTTCGGATTCCCCTCAAAAGCCAATGGATCTGACTGAATTCTAGATGATTCTTGGGAGTGTCTTCTCTGACCAACTGCCTTCCAGTGGCTTGAGTGAGATGTGGAATAACTAAGGCTCGGTGCTCCCGTCCCTTAAGGAAAGCAGTGACAAAATCCTTGCCTAAGGAAGTATCTCTGAACCCAACCAATTCCTACTGCCTCTCTATACAGCCAAACTAATGACAAAAGCAGTAGCAGTGCAACCCCAAATGATTCTTACAAGTAATTATCTACATCCCTTTCATCTGGGTTCAGACACGATCTGGCACAAAAAAAGCCCTAGTCCCTCTTTTGGATAATCTATATTGGAGAGATGCTTGCTATATCTCTCCACAGGCTTTTTATATTACTGACCACCGTTTCCTTTTAGAGCATTAGGAAACGCTCTGTCGTCTGCCCATGCAGTGCTAGGAAATAGTTTCCAGGATGCTGGACTTTGATCCAGCAAAGGAATGCAATCCCTATTAATAGAATGCACCCAACACCAGTGGGTCGGCATTGTTTGTGTACATCCATTAAAATTATGACTTTTCCGTTAATTTAATATTACTAAAAAGTCTTCAGAAATTAGACAATGACCAGGCTATTATTCATTTGTTTATCTGATTTATATACTGCATTTTACACAGGAGCTCACAGAGACATAAAGAATGCTTCCTCCCCTATCCTTTTCCCTATAAAAAATATTAACACCCTTTCACTCACGACTTCTTAGCTTTTGTTTATATAGGGTATTTTCAGTTTTTGTGTTTTTTTAACAATAATAATGACAACTGATTTTGGCATTTATTATTTGCTTTAGCTTTGAAGCATGCCACCTAGAATCATTTGTTTTGTGAAATGGGCAACTATATAAACTGGACAAATAAATAAATAAGAACAACCCTGTGAGGAACTTTGGGTTGCGAGAGAGCGAGTGACTGGTTCAAAATCACCAGTGAGTTTCTGGCTGCCGGTGATCTAGAACTTCAGTCGCCCATCTCTTAGTACAACCCCTAACCACAACCCCACACTGAAGATCTTAAGATGTTGCCTTTTTTTTTTATGTTTGTGTTGTTCCAATACTAAAAAAGAAAGAAAAAGGGAGCAAAAAATAAAGTTAGCTTCTTAGTGCTCTTTTAAATGTGAAGTCTATCAGTGATTGCACAAGGTTTTTTTTTTTTAAATGCAACTGTTTAGTGAATATGCATTCCTTACCATGGAAGTTACAACCAGAGCAGGAGAAAATCCCATTGCTAAATAGAAGAAGAGCTCCACAATTTTATACCTATGTACGAAAACAAAAGGCACATTAGCCTGCAATTATGAAAACTGTGCTTTCTTGCTTCAGAAACACAATGTATTTTTTGCTTCAGTGTTGGCTATAAATTCCTGTTGCTTGTGGACAGAAGATGGAAGTAAACTTCAGCAAATATTTAATGGTAGATTTGTTAATTATATGTGAAGCAGCTCACAAAATGGGAAGAGTTTCTTGTTTGTTTAGTTTCCATGATTGGTAGAGAAATAAACAGCATCTGTAAGTATGTGAGTGTGTATCACTCTCTTGCCTTCTCTCCCCAGAATTCGGAAGGGGCGTTGTCTTACCTGAACGCCTTTTCTCAGCATGAGGAATGTAGACTCCACGCATGGGGTTGATTTAGTCTTCTAGCCCAATCAGACCAAACAATCAAAGTTGCCACGCCTCTGCAGGGTCTGACCATGCCCCAGTTTTCGAAAGGGCAAAGCGAATGATTGTGTGACGAGATGGCTCCGAACTGCTGACACTAACCTAGCTGCTAGTAATAATCAGGGAGGGGGTGGAGTCTACATTCCTCATGCTGAGAAAAGGCGTTCTGGTAAGACAACGCCCCTTCTCCAGCATGTAGAGGAATGTAGACTCCACGCATGGGACATACCAAAGCCCCTATGATCCCACGGGTGGGAAGCAGGTTGGTTAAGTGTCGTTGCTGAAATGGACCACTTGTTGTAAAACCCGACGGCCAAACGCAGCTTCCGCGGAAGCAAACTTGTCGAGTTTGTAGTGGTGAATGAATGGTGAAGGGGACGACCACGTAGCCCTCTTACAGATCTCCTCTATGGACGCCTGAGTCTGCCACGCCGCCGATGTGGAAGCGCTACGAGTAGAGTGTGCTGTCAGGCGGCTTGGGACAGGTAAAGAGGAAGCCTGGTAAGATTGAGCGATACAGGCCTTGATCCACCTGGCTATAGTAGAGGAGGAAACCTTCTGTCCCTTGGAAGGTGATAACCTCAGCACCACTCTGTCCTGATAGAAGGTACACAGGTCTTCCCTAACTGAAAGAGCAGCCAGCTCTGACACGCGTCTCGCCGACGTGATGGCTACTAGGAAAGCCACCTTGTGGGACAAAATGTGAAGAGGACAAGACCTTACAGGTTCAAAGGGAGACCTAGTGAGTGCCTGCAGAACACGAGGTAGTTCCCAAGATGGATACCTGTATACTACCGGAGGTCTGGTGTTGGAGACTCCTTTCATAAAGGATCAGACCCTGGGATGATGGGACAATGGAGTGGCGTTGGCACAGGTGAACACCGTGGAAAGAGCGGCCACCTGTCTACGCAAGGTGTTGGGCGCTAAGCCTTTATCCACTCCATCCATGAGGTATTCAAGAATCACTGGAATAGTGACAGAAGAGATAGACAAACCCTTACAGGTACACCAGTCACAGAAATTCTTCCAAGTGGCATCATAGATTCGGTTCGTTGCCGGCCGTCTGGAAGCTTGGATCATAGCTATCACCCTTGAAGAGTAAGATCCGCACATCAGGAACTGGCGCTCAGATGCCAGACGGCTAGTTGTAGCCACTGTGGGTTCGGATGGCATATGGCCCCGTGTTAGAATTATCCTCTCTGGAGGGATTTGCCAAGGGGGGGCTATGGCGAGGTTCACGAGATCCGCGAACCATGGATGCCTCAGCCAATACGGGGCCACAAGGATTAGCTCCACCTGTTCCTGTAACAGCTTCCTGATGACAGCCGGGATCAAGGGAAGGGGTGGAAATGCATATAGAAGGCCCGCCGGCCAAGGGCTGCGGAGGGCATCTGCTCCTTCCGAACCCTGGGATGGGTACCGAGATAGAAACCGGGGAAGCTGGGTGTTCTTCGGGGATGCAAACAGGTCGACTTTGGGCCGACCGAAACGGTGAGTTATCTCCCGAAAGAGATGGGGATGTAGACGCCACTCTGAATGATCTATCGTAGATCGACTCAGAAAATCTGCCTGGTCGTTTTCCACCCCTGAAATGTGTTCTGCCTTTAGGGACAACAGATTCTGTTCCGCCCATGACCCCAGACACTGGGCCTCGGACATTAGAATCCGTGATTGAGTGCCGCCCTGCCTGTTGACATGGGCCTTTGCCGCCACGTTGTCTGTCAGAACCAGCACATGGTGGCCCGCCAACTTCTTGTGGAAATGGCGAAGTGCTAGGTGTATGGCTCTGGGCTCTAACCAATTGATATTTTTCTTGAGATCCCGTTGAGACCACTGTCCCTGGGCGAATTGAGATTGCAGATGTGCCCCCCATCCAAACAGACTGGCGTCTGTGGTCAAGGTTACCCGAGTCGGTTCTCTGAACAGGGATCCTTTGGACAGTGCTGGGGACAACCACCAGATGAGGGACGTGAGTGTCTGTGGTGGGACTCGCACCCTCTGTGGAAAACATGCTACACCCCGTTTCTGGTAAGGGAGTAGAAACCACTGTAGTTGTCTCGTATGAAGCCTGGCCCAAGGCACTATGGCAATACATGAGATCAGTTTCCCTAACAGCTGTGACAGCAGGAGCAGGGTTACACGTTTCTCCTTGCGCACCCTGGTGACCATCGTACGTATGCTGAGCTGACGCTCCTGAGACAGGAAAACTCGGCACTGGCTGGTGTCTATTATTGCACCTAGGTGGAGCAAACGGTTTGTTGGGATCAGATGGCTCTTTGGGAAGTTGATCATACATCCATGATCCTGGAGTGTCTTGATCGTCAGTGCCACGTCTGAATGGGCGTTCAGTGCCGAGGACGACTGGATTAGGATATCGTCCAAGTAGCACTGAACGCGGACTGGTACCAACCTGAGCTGTGCGGCGAGAACCGCCAGGATTTTGGTGAAAACCCTTGGAGCTGATGATAGGCCGAATGGCAGGGCCCTGTACTGATAGTGATGGTTGGAATACCTGAATCTGAGGAAACGCCTGTGATTTGGATGTATGGGAACGTGCAGGTAAGCTTCTGTCAGATCTATGGATGTAAGAAAATCCCCTGGCCGAATACTGCCCAGAATAGAATGAAGAGTTTGCATCTTGAATTTTTGGTAAATTAGGTACCGATTTAGAGCCTTGAGGTCTAGGATCGCCCTCCATCCTCCTGAGGGTTTTGGTACCACGAACAGGATGGAGTAGAAACCCAGTCCCCATTGATCTGGGGGTACCCGCTCTATTGCCTCTATGCTTAACAGATGACAAATGGCCTCCTCCATGAGACCTTGTTTCACGGGATTTCTGGATAGGGGGCAGGAGATGAAGCGCCAAGGTGAGAGTGTGAGGAACTCCAGAGACAGTCCGTCTCTGATAGTGGTTAGAACCCAATTGTCCGTGGTGGTACTTTTCCATTTGTGGAAATATAGTGCCAGTCTTCCGCCAATGGGAGGAATCCGCCTCAAGTCACTTTGACTTTGGGAAAGGATGACCTCCTTTGCCGCGAAGGGGCCTCTTAGACTGGAATTGTGGCTTTGGCTTGTCTCTGTAGCCGGACCGGTCCGATGAGCGGTCCGGCCCTGCTTGAAAGGGCCGATACCCGCTCCATGTAGTTCGGTCTGAGCCAGACTTGAACGACGGACGCCAGTTGTATGGAGAAAAACGTCTGCCCGTTTTTTTGACAACATGAGCTAGTACTTTCAACTTTTCTTTGTTTTCAGTCAGGTAAGGAGTGAGAGCCTCTCCAAAAAGGCGACCCTTATGATATGGTGCCGCAGCTACTCTCCATTTGTGCCTGGTATCGGCCTTCCAATTTTTTAGCCAGAATAACCGGCGTGCGGCCACGTTGGAAGCTATGGCCCGAGCCGAATATTTGGCCGACTGCAGAGACACATCCGCCATGTATTCCAGTGCGGCCCTTAGTTTAGTGACATCCTGGTGAACCCTTACCTCGTCTGGGGATAATCTGGCCTGTAATTCCCTGAGCCAGATTAATGCAATTCTAGCGAAAAAAGAGTTAGATGTTGAGGCTCTTATAGCCCAAGCTGATGCCTGATGGGTCCTTTTGAGGGAAATCTCAGACTTCTTGTCCTCAGCCTTAAGGGCCTCCGACATATCTCCTGGGATTTTGGTGTCTGACAGTATGGGGGCGAGAGCCTCGTCTACACTCGGAACTTCGAGGACATCGTTGAGGGAAGGGACCGTATCTAAGAGCTTACGATCTAATCCCCCAAGAGCAGAGAAACTTCCAGGAGATCCCCACTGATCCTGAATGGATTTGAGAAACATAGGGGGGCAAGGTATCTGTAGGTTCTTCTTGACCGGTTCCAGAAACAGTGGGTCAGAACTCTGTCCAGAGTCCTGATCGGTCGTCTGTGGTTTCACGGGTTCAATTTTTCTGGTGACATAGGCCTTTTGTAAAAGAGGATAGAAGGAATTTGGATTAAACACCCCTACCATAGGAGTGGCCTCCGCCTGAATGTCTTCCCCGTCTGACCACATGCCTTCTTCCGGAATCTGAGCAGAAAAATCTGATATCTCGCTCCCTTCAGATTGAGGTGGAGAACCGTGATCTGAAATCACATACTCCCTGGGATGCCTAGTTTCCGTGGGCGTAGGGGGGGGGGTTGACGGTCCTTGGACCGGAATGGCCCTCCCTGAAGCCGCCATTGCCTGAACCACTGCCTGTGAGATCATGGCTTGGAGCTGGACAGTAAATGAAGGATGTTCGGGGCCCCGAAGACCCGCCGCCATCGGCGTGAAAGATGCTGAAGGGATTGGGGGAGGGACGACTGTAGTAACCTCCCCCTGAGACCCACAAGACACTGAGGAAGGTCCTGGCTCAGCAGCTGGAATTGAATCTTGGACCTGTAATCTCAATTCTCGGTCAAAGAGGGACAGATGGTCCCGTTCATATCCCAGCAAGGGACCCTGGTCCAGGGTCTGCTCGGGAGACCAAGCCTGTGTAAGAGGGGAAGGTCGATGCTCCCCTGATATGGATGCAAGAGGAGGTGAGGGGATAAGCTGCGTCTCTCCTGTCTGCCGCTGGGCTTTGGAGAATTGTCGCTCCAGCACCCCATGTCTGCTATCTGCTTGCTTGTCATCGGCCTTAGAGGTCCGTTTGACCTTGGCCTTGGCTTTTGCAGGTGTATCCAGACTGGATGGCTTGCGTTTTATATTTCCACTGGAGGTGGAAGCCTGTGAAACGGTGTTATCCGCCATATTGAAATAAACAATAGGAAATAAACAACAGGTGTTCACCAGGAGATCCCTGGATCTGGCCTGTACTGCAGTAGAAGAAAAGACAGGTTGTCACCAGGAGATCCCTGGATCAGTCCTGTTCTGCAGGAGAAGAAAGGGCAGGTTTTCACCAGGAGATCCCTGGATCGGCCCTTGGTCTGCAGGAGAAAGGAAGGCCATGACCCACCTGGGTGGTACAGGCCTGCACGAGGGTCTGTGAGGTCCGGCCCACCGTTAAGCACGGAGTCACTACGCGATATAAGCCACGCTACGCTCAGGGGCTGTCCTCCCCATTCAAATTTTCAGGCCCACTGTAATAGAGACAATTTGGCCAAAAAGGTATCAAATTAAAGATAAGTCTATATATGAATATAGTATATATCTTGTTTAATTTAATTCTGTTTTATTTTAATTGATTTTTTTTTGGACCCTCGTGTCTCACTTAGTGACGGCTAGGACAGTAAGTGCCGACCACTATGCAGACAGCGGAAAACAGGCAAGGCAAGCAGCCATCCAATCTGTTGGCACTGGATATTTAAAAGGTACTGGTAAGTCACAGTCTGGAATATTACCAGATAAAATGGAGTGAGAGACTCAAGGTATTTTCCCTATGTCCACTAGGCAACCTGAGATGGTGCCTATTAAGCAGCTGAATGAAGATCTAAAGGAATGTAATTAGAACTCCTATTCCCCCCCCCCACTTAGGGAGAATCACCAAATAAGTAAGTTACTTCGTGACTGAAAAGGCTGTAATTAGGACAAAGCAGTCAATTTAATGTGTGTGATCGGGCAGAGCCCAAAATGGAGGCCGGGACAATCTGATGAGAGATGAAACAAGCTGAGAGAAAAAATCCTCTCCTGCAAGTAATCTGGTAATCAGCTCTTTTAGTCAAACAGTTCACCTGCTGTTTTTTTTTTTTTTTTGGTAATTTACAGCTGACAATCAACAGTAACAAGGAAGTACTTGAGTAGTGTGAGGATCGAGCCTTCTAGAGGCTCAAAATGGCGCCCGCAGGTTGTTTGAATTGGTAACTAACCTAAGAAGGTGATTTCAGTTTTCAGCTGAAAATTAGTAGTTTAGCTTTGCATTCACAGCGAAGATCTTGGGAGGGGGTGGGGAGGTGGATTGTAATGAGGAGGCAGCAATCTACGATCAGCTGTCTGCCTCTGAAAACTCACGGAGAAGGGATTGATTAAGAGAGAAGAAATGGTGCAGCACTGAGCTCAGAGCTGAACCAATCCCCCCCCCCCAAGAAGGAAAAAAAGGATAGAGAAACCACGAATGGCAATAACTACCTTTCTGAATCTAAATTAGGAGCCAAATTCTTATGTGTCTTGAGGGCTGAGACCAAACAAAAACTGGGGCATGGTCAGACCCTGCAGAGGCGTGGCAACTTTGATTGTTTGGTCTGATTGGGCTAGAAGACTAAATCAACCCCATGCGTGGAGTCTACATTCCTCTACATGCTGGAGAATGAATACTTTTCCTTACTCTGGGGGATGAGTTCCTAAGTAAGGGACAGAAAAAGATGCACCCCACCCCAAGCACTTGTGAAAAAGTATCTTGTGCAACCCAGCATAACAAACTTCAGCAAAAACACACCCTTGCTAGTGGCTCAAGATCTGCACAAGACTTCATGTAGTATGTGGAAGGTCAAGCGGTGTTGGGCCAGAGCTAAAATAGTTTTGATTTGTGGTGGATTTAGAGTTTCTAAAAAATGAAACGTGTCCTCAAACGTCGTAAGAATAAAGGCACTGATATTTTCTTTTAAAATTTGCCCCAATCCATCCCCAAATTGAAGAAAACAAAAGCTAAACCCTGATTATTTTTGGCCTTAACATGCTCAAAAGAAATGCTGAGGCCCACAGACTGTAAGTCTGGCACCCGTGCTCTACAGCAATCTTTTAAAGCAGGGGTCTCCAAACTTGCCAACTTTAAGACTTGTGGACTCCAACTCAACTCCCGGGGCTTATGTAGTGAAGGAACTGGATGAGGCTGTCGGCAGGCCCAGAGGAAGAGAGAGAGACTTTTGGAGAAGTTGGTGACGGTGGCAGTGTGATCCAGGGGCGAAAAGAAGCAAGGCCTCTTTAAGGAAAAGGTGGAAGAGACAGGATCAGAAAAAGGAAAGGAGGCAAGGTTGTCGTGCAGGAATACAAGCTAATTTGAGGGCTAATCCACTTGGAGCTCTCCAGTTTCCATCTGTCCTGTTTGCCATCATTTGCTCCCTAGAGATTAAAATGGACAATCTGAAACTTCAGCTGGAAGCCATGAACAAGGGGTGTATATCGGAGGTGGTGGTCCTTTGAGAGCTGTATGCAATGAAATTTCATTTTGGTGTATGCCGATTGGTGTACATTCAAAGTAACAATAAAGTTGTTGTTGTTAAACTTCCAGAATTCCTCAGCCAGCCCTGGGAGCTGAAGTCCACAAGTCTTAAAAGTTGCCAAATTTGGAGACCCCTGTTTTAAACCAACTGTGATTCGCTTGTGTTGGGTAACACTTTTCGTATCTCCACAAAGCATGTGAAAAGATACTTCAAACAACACATGTGAAGGCAACACATTGGGCTAAGCTCCTTTAAAAGATCAGTCATACTTACTAGCATAACAGTAAGCATAATGAAAACTTTCAGAGCCTAGTTTAATTTTTTTACTTCAACTCTCCAAGCCAGAAACAAAAGATGTGAATTTAGAATTAAGAGAGTTCCACTGAGAATATTCAGAGCCTAGTAATTTTCTGCACCTGAATGAACTCAGTTAGCCATAAATCCTGATCTACCTTCTGTCTATTGCTGTATTAGAAAATATATTCTCTAGAATTTTAATATTAAGAGTACAGTCTGGGTGTATAGAGTGGAATAAAAAATGGCTTGCAGCCACATTTTCTTTTTTCCCCGTATGAATCCAAGCTGTTCTCATCAAGCAGAATATTAAGTGCTGCTTTAATTATTTATCAAAAAGGAATCTTAAAAGCGAGAGAAGTGATTTTTTAATAGGCTGATAATGTCCTCATAATGTCCTACAAGAGAGAAGAAAATTAATAATACAGAATGCAATTTTAGCAGAATAAAAGAGTGTGATTAAATGAAAATGGTCTGTTTTATCCTGAAAATGCAGTTGACTGGCACTCTGTTCCAATGGTTTTTTTAGCATAAAAATACCACATATAAACACTTATCAAAGAGATGTATCACTAAATTGAGAGAGAGAGAGAGAGAGAGAGAGAGAGAGATCACGTCAAGACAAAATCATGATAATTCTTACTTTTCATGGTAGAGAAATACATAAAAAGCTCCTCCAGCAGCCATTAGCCAGATAAACCAACGCATATGAGATGCCAGAGGTCCAAGTTCACGAAGATTTAACCTGAAAAAATATATTTAAATGACTTTCTGAACTAATAAAAGAATGGTATATTAAAGACAAAATATTTTTCCCCAGATGTTAAAAAAAATAAAAATCCAATCAGGAGTTCTCAAAGGCAGGAAGGAGAAAAACACATCCTTTTTGTAATTAATATGGTTTTAGTTTAAAAAAAAAACAAGAAAAAAGTTAAAATGTAGCAGTGCAAATGCATAATGTTTAAGCTTATTTAGAACATTCATATTACTGACAATGAACTGAAAAACTTAAGTTTTGATAGAAAAGTACAGGTAGTCCTCGACTTATAACAGTTCATTTTATGACCATTCAAAGTTACAACAGCACTGAAAAATGCTCAACACTTATGGCGATTGCAGCATCCCCTTGGTCACATGATTAAAATTGGGATGCTTAGCGACTGGTTCATATTTATGACAGTTGCTGTGTCTGGGGGGGGGGTCACAAGATCAGCTTTTGCGACCTTCCGACAAGCAAAGTCAATGGTGAAAAGTCAGTTTCACTTAAGAACCATGTTACTAATTTATCAACTGCAGTGATTCACTTAACCATTGTAGCAGGAAAGGTCGTAAAATGGGGCAAAACTTACTTAACAAATATCTTGCTTAGCAATATAAATTTTGGGCTCAATTGTGATTGTAAATTGAGGACTACCTGTACATTTTAATTTATTAATCCTTATTACACTGGAACATAAAATTACCTTACAGTTTCACAAAAATGTATACTGTAGCTTCTTATAACAATATAATCCGATTACAATTATTTCAGTTTTCTGAAAAGAATACAGTGTTAAGTGCAGCATCACAGAATGTTGTTGCCTCACATTTAGAGCTGCAGTACATTATTTGGGGGATGGTCCTCAATAAGTACAAATCCGATTCTGTATTAATCTTGTGGGATCAGGTCAACTAAGTTGAAAATACAAAGACAAAAAACCCCAACAATTCCCCCTCCCACATGCAACTTAATTTATGAGATGGAAAGCAAATTTTACTTTTATTGTTTCTAGCCTCATCAGATTAGGAGCAATTATTTAACTAATCCTTCAAATGGAAGGTATGACGTTACATTTGTTTTCTACCCAAGAGCATATATTTTAATCCTTACCAAGGTGCATATGATGCTGCAATGAAGATATAGATCATCATTCGGTCACACATATGAAAACAGTGCTCCATTGTCCTAAATTCCAAACAGGGAAAAAATCAGAAAAAAGTGCCATAAAATTATTACCTTGGAATTCCACCCAAGAAGAACTAAGCAGACAGAGAAGACTAAAGTAGTCAAATAGAAAGATCAGTTACAATTTGCTTGTTTTCTACAGCCTTTCGGGGAAAAAAATCTGCAATCAAACAAGTATCCAAATTTGTTTTTCTGATCTTTCTTTCCAAAATCATATTTTTATTGCATTTTAGAAATGTAAAACTGAGCAATATTAGAGTCTTCGGTTCAAAGATTTTATTCATCTGTCCTATGAGGCTTTGTTTTTTGTTTAGTAAATATTTCAGGAAAAATATTATACAACAGAAAGTTCCAAGTCATTTTGCTGCTTAAATTCTGGAGAAAAGAATTGTTGAATTTACTTTGCAATTCAGCTTAGGACTTTGGTACCTGGAGAAGGCAAAAAGGGGTGTGTTTTTCATAGATATATATTTGAGGCAGACCAGACCAGCCTTTCACTGCAGTTTACTTATATGATTATGTATTAACATTGTTTAAACTGATGCTATTAAAAGACTTCATTTATCATACTTGTTTGACAATTAAAGCTAAGTGCCAAAATGGTTCTTGTGTGTAATGAAATCTTCAGTCACTTGCAAATTGGCTTAATATTGGCAGCAAGAATGCCTTTAATTTTAGGAATTTTTCTTCCCTTCTACTCCCTCTCCCACCCCACTTACTAAAATTGCTGGAAGGAAGCAACAAGACTTCCTCCTTCCTCATTGTGACCTTTCAACAATGTTTGGCACCAGGAAGCCATTTACATTTTCTCTTTGCTTCCTGACAGCTTGCCGATCTGCTGAGGAGGAGGCTGCTGGAGAGAGAGAGTCTGATATCCTATTTGGGGAGCTTCCATCGCACATCAAGTCTTCCCAGCAGTTGAGGGATGAGCACGTTCCCTGAAGCACATGCAGCCAATTCCCATTCTGGTATATCATTTAGGCTAAAGAGTGACATGTTACTTGTTCCGTGACATTTCCATCTTTTTATTGCACGTTTAATTGATCGAAAATAAGGTGTGTGGTCATCAAAGCATTTTTAAAAATATAGCCTGAAATTCGAAATGGATACCTTACATTAGAGCCATCGTTAAAAAGGCACAACAAAGAATATTCTTCCTGCTTCAATCTGGAAAATTCAGATTGCCCCAGAGGAATTATTGAGCCTGTCGATTATACTTCTATAACTGACTGCTTTGGTACAACAACCAAACAGGACAGGTACAGACTCCCAACCATAGTTAGAACTGCAGAAAGAACTGCAACCAGCCTGCCTTCCATACAGGACCTGTATATTGCATGGGTCAGAAGGAGGGCTGACTACAGACGCCTCACATCCTGGACATAAACTGTCTCAACTCCTCCTCTCGGGACACCACTTACAAGGCACTGCAGGCCAAAACAACTAGATGCAGTTTTTTTCCCTTATGCCATCACTTTATTGAACGTCTAATTCCCACAATACTGTCCTATACCTAAGTATATTTACCCATGTGCTATGGCTGTAGTATTATTATTCTTTCTCATCTTCTCTATTACCCCGCTATTGGTATCATTATTATGATTATTACTATTCTGTTGCTTTGCATGTACACTGAGAACTTCTGCACTGGCGACAAATTCCTTGTGGTCTCTAATCACACTTGATTCTGAATGTTTGGGTGCTTTAAAAGTAAGTTAATTGAAGTGAGTTTTTTGACCAGGCTGATGATTTGTTATTTTACTCCCCTAATTAATGTTTATGCTTTAAGATACCTTTAGATTTTCTGTCTTTTTTTTTTAAAAAAAATAGTGTTTGATCAGACCCCATGTGTGTCCAAATGAATAAATCCTAGAACTATTCTGTAGAAAAAGCTAGAAGTAGATAAAGATAGGGCAATGCTTTAGTATTTTAGAAATCAGTAAGCATTCAATAAAAAGACAGGAAGACGACCTGTGTAGGACACAATATGAGACTAAAGTTAGGTTAGCATTAGTAATGACAATGCAAATAGGCTAGTTTATGGATGCACAGATAGATAACTTGCCGGTACTGTACATAATTAATTGAGATGGAATTAAGTTGTACCTATTCCAAAATGTGGTAATTCTGAGAATTTTTCCTTATAAATCTGCTGGGATTTAGAAGTTTATCTTTGGAAGAACAGCACTGGAATTGTTTTAATTATGAATGTGTTGGATGTCTCTGTTTTTAAAATAATATTTAAATATAGGCATCTTAAACTGCAATGGAGCACTGTGGGCAGACTGGTATAAGTTAGTCCTTGACTTATGACTACAGTTGGGACCGGAATTTCTGTTGTAAGTTGTTGCAATTGTAAATCAAGTTGGATTTAATTTTATGACAATTTTTACAGCAGTCATTAAGCAAATTACTGAGGCTATTAAGAGAGCCACATGGTCATTAAGCGAATTCAGCTTACTGGCATAAAAGTTTGCAAATTGCTGTTGTGTAATGCTGCAACCAGTCATAAATGCAAACTGGTTGCCAAGTGCCCAATTAAGATCACATGATAGCAAGGATGTGATGATCGCATGGTTTGACATCATAGGTGCGAGTAAGTCACTTTTTCCAATACTGTCATAACTGAACTGGCATTAAATGAATGGTCCTAAATCACGGATTACCTGTATTGTTGACCCAAAATTGTTGTGAATGTAAAAACCATTTTTAATATGTCAAACAGGGACTAAAAAAATGGAATAGGTTCTTCTAGACTGTGTGAAGAAACTGAGGAAGAATATAAGCTAACTGGATCTTGAGAAAGTTTTCTTCCCAAAATTAGAAAAGGGGATGCAAATGTTGAGGGTAAGATTTGGTTTTCTTACATAAGCAACTGTTGCAAAAGAACATAATTCTAGGGAAGTTAAGCCTTTATGTTGTAGTTTCTTCATCCTGAAGTTCCATGTTTGCTAATGAATTTGGAGGTACTAACTAAAAAAATGTCTCTAGATTATTTGATTGCAAAAATGTAGCAAGTGAATACTTTAAAGCGTTTACATTCCTTGCAAAGAGTGGGACTAAGTCCTACGATCAGTGCTAATGAAGTCAACATTTGCTCTTGGTAGCTTAATTTTCACGACATTTTGTTGTCTAGATCAAGGCTTTTCAACCAGTGGTACAGGTACCACCTGTGGTACATTGGCTCCTGGCAGGTGGTACGCGACCATCCTAGAAAAATGGTAGCTGGGGAGGGGAATGAGCTGAACTGGTGGCAGCACCACACAAGCCTGAGCGAGAGATGGCTGGAGCTGCAGGGCTGTCAGGGCTCAGCGGAAGCGCCAGAATCAGCGCTTCTTTGGGGCTGTCAGGGCTCAGTGGAAGCGCCAGGATCAGCGCCAGGCTCCAGCTGGAGCTCGGTACTGATTCTGGCGCTTCTGCTGAGCCCAGAAGAAGCACCAATCAACTGGAATGTTGCAGCATTTCCAAGGTCTTGTGATTTACATTCAGATGCTTGGCAAATGATTCATATTTATGACGGTCACAGTGTCCCAGGGTCATGTGAAGTGACCAAAACCTGCTGCAACCATCCAGCAGACAGAGGGAATAAAAACCAAACACACCCCCCCCCACCCCCACTGCCAATCCTCAACAGAAATGCTCACAACAATGAAAACCTTGAATAGGAGGAAGAGCGCCGCCGGGTGGGCAGGCAGGTGTCTTGCTCGGCATTTTTTTCAGTGCCATTGTAACTTCGAACAGTCACTAAGCGAACTGTTGTAAGTCGAGGACTACCAGTACTGCATCACTTTTTTCCTTTTTTTGGTCATCAAGTTTTTGACACCTTGCTAAGTGACTGTGGTACTTGGATATTGCCATATCCTAAAAGTGGTACAATGGGTAAAAAGGTTGAAAAGCCCTGGTCTAGATATCAGGGAATATTTAAAACTCCAAAGGATAAATTATACCAAAAAGAACCATGGTAACAAATCTATTTTGCTCCGAAACGTAACAACATAAAAGATTTACTTAAAAGCACTCTTAGAAACAGATTACAGTATGTAGGAAGAAAGTGCCACAAATCTATACCTTAGATGACTCTTCTTCCAAGAAATTATATGAAACACTGTTGAAACGATGAAAAGTGCACATAGACCAACTCCATATATCCATGCTGTTATCTTTTCCCACTGATCCTCAGAGAGTCGATGAAGGAGGGCACTACCAATAATGGCTGGGAAAATAAGAAACTAGGCCAAAAAAAACCAAAAAAAAAACCACAATGTGTTACTTGCTGTGTCCCTCCTCTGTATTTTACACCACTTATAATTTTGCCCTCTTCACCTTATATTACTATGCCAATACTTCAATAAGGCATTTGGCACACGAACAAAGCAGCCCTACTTAAAACAATGAATGGTCTGAAACCTTCTCAAGATCTCCTGGGCACACATAGGAGGCTGGCCCAGAAGACATTTTATCTAGGATAGCTGTCAAAGCCCTGATAGTCACATTTTTTTCTCTGGCCTTTGATTCAAATGAAGTGAAAATAAATGGGGTTTTTAAAGCAAAATTAGATTATCCTAGTATACAACAAATAAATATATTTTTAATCTCCATTTTTATCATGGAAAGGAGGAACAATTTTCCTAATTTCCTCCAGCATTTAATCTCAAAATCTCTCAGTTATCTTGAATAGCAATTGCTGTTATTGTATAAAATTGCTGTGTCACAAAGACATACCACATGTCAAGGGACAAAGTAGCACCAAGCTGTCAGGCAACATGTTGTGTTTGAGATCAGAATAAGCTGAAATTAAATTCACTGTGCAAGTGAAAAAAACCACCCAGAATATTTACAAAATATCTAATGTGTTTGCTTTAGATACAGAGATTCATGATTACTGTCTTTAAAATTGCTAGATCTTAAATGCTGGTTCAGTAAAAACTATAAACTACCCATTATAAACCATACTTTAGGCTTAGAACAAGTTGTGAACCAGGCAACTATATCTTGCTCAAAAACAGGGCTAAAACAATCAAATTTTCCATTAACGTACAGTATTTGTTGTAAGTGCTTAATTGTCTTTAAAATATAAATATGTCTAAAATATTTTCATAGCCTGCTTAAAATGCACTTGTTTCTATGATGACAAGCCTAGACATTTTATTCACTTATATGTATTAAATACTATATGAAAATGTTTGTGTAGTCCAAGATGCATGACATAAGCAAATACTTTCTAATCTATACAGTATTGGCTAGTACCAACCAATACATACAGTATATAAACAATCAATTTATTTTCAGATGCCTCCTTAATTCCAGTTTACAAGCACACTTTTATATGAAACCACTGCCCTTGTAACCAAAAATTAAAAATCATACCCAATTCTCTTAACAGTTAAAAAAATACCATACGTATCATGTTATTTAAAAGATTTCTCAACTAGACCTTTACAACTATGTTAACTATTACACTAACTATCTAATCTACAACTGCTGGTCAACCTAATATAAAAGGAAAATTTGAAATAAGAGGAAGATATACAGAAATAACTGAAGAACGATTTAGCTGTCACAGACCAAATAAGAGTCAGGCTGCTTGTTGATCAGCATTTTAATAAATAATAAATTATCAATTCAGCTCCAAGAACTAATAATAATGTATTTATCTTTGTGCCTTGCCACTAACTGTGCCCAAGCAATTTAATGTAATAAAACTAAATCTTGGGAGATTGTGTATGGAAGCCTAAAAAGAATTAGTGCATTCTGCCTTTCAAATGCTTTGAAATGAATACAATACTTTGAAATGAATTTGACTCTTGATGAGTAGATATGAACATCCAGTTTTCCTGACAATAACATGCAAGTGGTTTGCTACTGCCTTCTTAAGATGTTTTGCCCCCACAGATAAGCTGACATTCAAAATATTTTGATGTACTGATTTTCACAATTGACTTATCTGCAGATGGTGCATTTTCCCATTGTAGCTTGGTTAAAAAATTGAGGGTCTGCTTAATTCATGGACGGGGTATGCACTAGTATATACGCAGATAGGAATCAGAATTATTTGGACTATCGTATGAATTGATTTCCAGGAAATCTACATACCGCATGAGTGTAACAGTTAGCAGCATGCTCATAGCAAGTAGGTTTATAACGACTGTTTGCTGGAGCTGGATGATTCATGAATCTGTTGAGATAATCAAGATATTAGGCTAAGGCAGATTAATATTGCAAGATTGTAAAGGAATGCATTTATTTATTGAGTTAAAATAATTCATATTTTAATGTGTTTGATACTGGATGTTAAATAAATACATTTACAATGACAATTTGGAATTTCATTAAAAGTGCTTTTCTCCACACTTTTAAATCTCACTTGGCACAACAAAGCACTTAGAATTTAAAAGTAACATAGAACAACTATAAATGCATCAATGCATAGTACATCCATTTTACTGCAACATTATTTTTGGGAAAGAAACCCGTGGCAATAGGCATCTACACCCTGAAACAAAGCTATTAAGAGGTTGGGTAATAGAGGCAAGATTTGGAAACATTATTCTACCTTATTTCTCTTTCATAGTAGAAAAGACAGCAATATTTTTTGAAATTATGATAAATAAACCTAAGCAACTTCTTTTAGGATTCTATTTCCTAGATTCTGCTTTTTTTTAAAAAAAATCAACAAATCTCCATAATTTAAAAACTCATCTCTAAATCTTCCAATTCAAGAAATCTACATCAGGGTTTTATATATTCATTCAGCAAGTGGAATAAACTGTGCTTATCAGTGTTTTCTTCCAATTAACTTATTCAGAGTTTCACCTAGAGAATATCCTGTAAAAAAGAACCAAAACATTTGCCAAAAAGTTATGACATATAGCTCCAAATCTTAATAAAAAGAGAGCATGTTGATGCTGTTATACTTATCACTAACCCTGAATGTGCACAGCAATTTTCATTCCAATAACTAAAGCTCCAAAACATATATCCCTGTAAGACTATAAAATGTTTCCTGACTCCTTTTCAAAATCACATGCAATTAAGTTGTGCTTTGTACTAAGAGAAACAAATCACAACTTTCATTCTGTTTCAATCTTCATAAACTTCCAATAAAGTATTACAGTAGTCAAATTTGTTTGGAACATGAAATAAAAAAATACAGATTCTGAATGTATAAATCAGTCTTTTAAATTTCAGCTGAATTATTATCTGAGTGTCCAGCAGACTAGTTCAACTGCAAAAAAACTCATTATCTTGTCCATCTACTCTCCTTACCTCCTAAGTTGCTATATTCCCCAAAGAAATGTTTCCCCAAATCATATCACTGAAATATAGCTATTTAGTACTAAATCAGCAATACACTCTAAGGGTGCTAGGTGATATTTTGGGAGTATTTGCCTTCTGCAGACTCCCTGATATAGAGGTATTTGTAAGTCCAATTGTGCTTAAAGCCGTTCAATTCCTAGTAAAATGTTAAATTACTAAACATTTAATTTTAGTAAGTTAGATGATTCATAAGTCTGTTTTAAATACTGCATAGGAGTTCTGCCTTCAATATGGAAATACTGCTTTTCTGTTCAAAATGTAAAAAGAATGGAAGGTACAAACTTTCTATTTCACAAAACAATAAAAAACAATAAAAACAACTATTTACAAACCTAAAATAACCTTAGCTTTCGTTGGTCCACTGCCAGCGTCATCAGAGTGAGTGTTTGGGGTGGGGAGTTTGCTTATAAACCCTGTTGACTCCATGTTTTACCCATTGATCGTGTAATGGGGCTGCCCGTCCTAACTGACAGTAATTGCTTTAGTTGTCCCGCATCTCCCTGTCCGCATTTCAGTCTTGCTACTTTCTTTTCTCCCATTGTTCCTTTCTTTGCCCTTCCCACTCCTGTCAATCCTGCCTTTCCTTGCTGTGTCCCCTCTCCTGGCATATCCATCTTCCCCGCCCGTCTTTCTTGCACCCGGCCATACAATGTTGTTGCTGATCTATCATCCAATTGCCCCCCTCCCGTAGTCATTGTGGGCTGCTTATCTCGATCTAGCATTGTGTGTGCCCTTCAATTGCCACTCCCCCTTCCCCCCCGGTGTATCCACTTGTCGTTCCCGTCTTCTGCTGTTCATTCCTATCGATCCTGTCTTCCCTGGTTGTTCTTCGTGCCTAGGTGTGCCCAACAACCTGGACGACGATACCCTATGTCAACGGGGTATTGGAAGTGACGGCACACATACTAGAACCGTATAATGTCAGTATGGCCCATCGACCTAATCAAACACTCCGTACCAAGATGATGCGCCCCAAGGAGCCACTACCCGAGGAAGAGAAATATAGAGTACAATGTAAGGACTGTCAGTGCAACTACACTGGGGAGACAGCCAAATGTATTAAAACTAGAATCCACGAGCATAAGTTGGCTGTCAAAAGGCAGGAACAGTACTCACAAATATGAACGCACATGGCCAGCAATGGCCACTTGCTTGACTTCATGGGGGCAGAAGCTATTGCCCAGGATGCCTCCAAAGGAGGTCGTCTGCTTAGGGAAGCCTGGCTCTCAGACATATACTTGATCAACTGGCATATAGAGCTACCACCGGCATATCAAGCATTGAAAGCGTATGAAGAGCAATCCAAAACACTGACCATGCTCAGAAGGAGAGGAGCCAAGGAAGATAACAACTACATGACCCATGTGGATGAAAGGGGACTGGATACACGGCAATCTGTCGAGGCCAGGGGAAGGGAACAGGTAAGGAGTGAGTCCGTGACAACTCCTGGCAGCTGGACATGGAGGGGGTGAGGAGAGAGCGGACCACATCCAGTGCATGCACATATGGATGGAGATTGATCGGAGGGAGCGGAATCAATTAGAAGGGGAGAGGAAAAGCAGGAATGACAGGGAGGCGAAACAGACACATGGTTATGCCCAACCCGAAGGCCGGAGGGGATCCTTGAGGGAAAAACGATGAGCGGAGGAGGATGGTGCGATCCATAGGGAGGAGGAACAGGATGAACAACAACTTGCTGAGCCCGGACGGTGGGGCAGGGCTAGGAATGATCCTGCAATCACTTTAACCGATCGGGTAGAGACGAGGCAAGGGGAGAAGGACGCTGCAACGCGCGCACACGCCTACGTGCGAAGAACAACTTGCTGAGTGCGGATGGCGAAGCAGGGCTGGGAATGATCCAGCAGTCACTCTGATCGACCGGGTACGGACAAGGCAGGGGGAAAGGGCACTGCAACGCATGCGCACACCTAGGCACGAAGAACGACCGGGGAAGACGGGATCGAGGAGAACAGCAGAAGACGGGAACGACAAGTGGATACACCAGGGGGAAAGGGGGGAATGGCAATGGAAGGGCACACACAATGCTAGATCGAGATACGCAGCCCACAATGACTATGGGAGGGGGGCGATTGGAAGATAGATTAGCAACAACATCATATGGCCAGGTGAAAGAAAGACGGGCGGGGAAGACGGATATGCCAGGAGAGGGGACACAGCAAGGAAAGGCAGGGTTGACAGGAGTGGGAAGGGCAAAGAAAGGAACAATGGGAGGGAAAAAAGTAGCAAGACTGGAATGCGGACAGGGAGATGCGGGACAACTAAAGCAATTACGGTCAGTTAGAACGGGCGGCCCCATTACACGATCAATGGGTAAAACATGGAGTCAACAGGGTTTATAAGTAAACTCCCCACCCCAAACACTCACTTTGATGACGCTGGCAGTGGACCAGCGAAAGCTAAGGTTATTTTAGGTTTGTAAATAGTTGTTTTTATTGTTTTTTATTGTTTTAACAATAAACGGCTGTTTTATATTCATCCCAGAGTTCGAGGATTTTATACTATTGTACAGATATGCCTGGGATTCGTATTTTTATAGTTATTAGGGATATATAAAACAAAAAATATAATTGCTTTAAAAAGAATTAAAAAAAATTCTTTAAAAAGAAAAAAAACAATAGTTATGAAAATACAATTTCAATTCTTTTTATACTTACCTAATATAAGTATGTACAAGTGAATACAAAGTCTACATATCCCTGTCAAAATGTTTTCCACCATATAAGCTGTACAATTCAATTGAAAAATAAACTGAAATATTTTAGGGGGGAAAATAAAAATAAAAAGCATAAATAACATGGTTGCACAAGTGTAGGAGCCCAAAAGACTGAATCTTTGGAAATCTTTGCCAACTTTGGGAAACTTTGCCAACTCTTCCTGCAAAAGTGCTCCAAATCTGCCAAACTGGGAGGTCATCCCCTTGTGCACAGCCCTCTTTAGGTCACCCCAGAGATTTTCAGTTTGGATTCAGGTCTGGACTCTGGCTGAGCCATTCCAAACTTTCAATCTTCTTATGGTGAAGCCATTCTGTTATTGATTTGGAGGCATGTTTTTGGGTTATTGTCATGTTGAAAGGTGAAATTCCTCTTCATCTTCAGCATTTTAGCAGAGGCCTGAAGATTTTATGCTAAAATTGACTGATACTGTATTTGGAGCTGTTCATAATTCCTTCCACCTTGACTAAAGCCCCAGCTCAAGCTGAAGAAAAACAGTCCCAAAGCATAATGCTGACACCACGTTTCACTGTGGATATGATGTGCTTTTGGTGATGCGCAATGTTGTTTTTGTGCCAGACTTACTTTCTGGAATTATGGCTAAAATGTTCAGCCTTGGTCTCATCAGGCCAGGTTAACACATTTTCCCACATGCTTTTGTCAGATTTGATGTAGGTTTTTGCAAAATGTATAGGGCTTGAATGTTTTTCTTTGCAAGAAAAAGCTTCCATCTTGTCACCCTACTCTACAGCCCAGATATATGAAGAACATGAGAGATGCTTGTCACATATAGTATGCAATCAGTACTTGCCAGAAATTCCTGTAGCTCCTTTAATGTAGCTATAAGCCTCTTGGCAACCTCTCAGATGAGTTTTCTTCTTGTTTTATTCATCAATATTGGAGGGACATCCAGTTCTCAGTAATGTCACTGTTGTACCATATTTTCTCCACTTGCGGATGACTGTCCTCACTGTGTACCATGGCATATCCAATGCTTCGGAAATTGTTATGTACCCTTCTCCTGATTGACACCTTCCAACAATGAGATCCCTTTGATGTTCTGTAAGCTCTTTGCAGATCATGGCTTTTGCTGTAAGAGGCAACTGAGTAAATGTCAGAAAAATCCTACTAAAACAGCTGAACATTACCTGAGCTCAATCAGTCATTTTAATTAATGGCAGGTGCGCACTGACTACCATTTAATATTAGTTTGGACATGATTGGTTAAATTCTGAACAAAGCCACATCCGAAATTATAAGATGATGCACACATTTATGCAACCACTTTATTGTACATTTGTATTGTTACTTTTCTCTCAAAATATTTCATTTTTTCAATTAAATTGTACAGCTTATACATTATATTCAAGTGGAAAAAATCTGATTTGATTTTATCTTGCTCTGCTTTTTTTTACATTTCAAAAACATCTCAAAAGCATTTTAACAGGAACATGTAGACTTTAATATCAACAGTATGTATTTATTTCTAATACACTTATGCAGTTGTCATGCTTTCTAACTTATTGTATTTTGTATAAATGAGTCCCATATTTCATTATTTTAGTCCAAAGTCTACGTTCATAGGCAATCCACACATAACAAACACAGCCACCTTAAAATACTGTCACCTTAAGCATTCATAGAAGTTTGCTGACCAAAAATCTGCTACACCAATTGTCAAAGTACAGTATATACTACCAAGTACAGGTCTAATGATTGGTCATTTAGCAACTGTTTCATGTTATGGTGGACCCGAAGTTACAGCCCCTGCAGCATTTCCATGGTCACTTGACCGACCACAGGGATGCTGCAGTGCTCCCCTGCCTATCTTCCCCCAGTCCCTCCAGCTCCCCGCAGGCATCAACAAGAAGGGAGGCAACATGCCACAGTAATCATAAAGGGTGAACTAGGGTTAGATAGATCCCACCCAGGACTGTATCAGCAACCACACAGTTGATGACCTTGTAACCATGGCAAAAATTGTGCTTGGAAGAAGAGGGAAAACACTGTTTAAAAGTGAAAACAGCTACAAATTAATAAGGCATCTCACTGCAGGCTCAGCATCAGGAGGACATGGCACAAAAAGCAGTGACTGTACTGGGAGACTAATTTTGCAGTCAGGGGGAACGTGAGGATGAGTCATAAAATATAAAGAACAATGAGGAACATATAGAAGAATAACGAAAATGGTGTTCACACAAAATCTATTACATTGAATTGAAAAGCCATTTAAGAGCTCGCACAAGTTCATGTATGCTACACTTTTTAAAACAAGTGCAAGATTTAGCTTTGCTGAATAGCTTCTGTTCTATGTTATTAATTTTCCTTATACAAGTGGATTCTCGATCTCAATTTGCAATTTTTATATTCACTTTGCACAGCTTACAGCGTTGATATATAACAAACTAGAATTCAGACTGTTCCTTGCATGAATGAACTTCTTCTGCACATGGAACATGCATTAAATTCCAAAGATGGCTTCTTATGAGAGGCGGAGACTCAGAGGCTGATAATTCCTAGTTCTTTGTTTCCTATGTAACTTTTAAAGTGTGTTACACATTATTTTGAAAGATTTATTATTACTACAGAGCATAATGTTGTAATCCATAATAGGCATCTCCCCCCAACCATTCCTCCACTGTAAAAAAAAAAAATGCTAGTCCTATTTATAATCCACTCTATATGTCAATCGACAAGTTGCAAATGGTAAGAAAGGCTTAGGGCTTTGTTTAATAACCATAACTCCAAATAGAACACTTTCAATCATTCTCCTTAGCATGGCATCATCCTGCAGCAAATATAACAACGTAGTAACCAATCTCTGAAGTTTATGGACAGATGAATATGGAAAATATCAGCAATTATACACAATACGTACGACATACTTTCCCAATGTAAAACTGGGTGGAGAGTTTAAATTTGTCCAGTACTTACATGATCCAGAAACTCTGAATGAACAGACATGGGAAAGTTGGAGGGGGTACAAGTAGATCTGCTTGGGTATCCTAAGTGTATCCTTGTAATATCCTCTGAGTGTATACTCGGCATCTTCCCTTTCCTTTAGAAGAGCTGGAGAAGTAGAATACAGTATACTACTGCCAGAAGGAGCCTGAAGTATGGCACATTGAAGCACTAGTGCACAACTAGTACACTGCTCTCCTTTCTGGCCCTTTCCCAGGATAAAGTCAGTAGGAGGTTTGTAAATAAATCTTGGGCACTGTTGTGTGGAGAGATTTAGCACTCTTAGGGAAAAAGTTCACCAGAGCTTGCCAACAGATATTTGGCTGTATAGATTCCTATACACACTCCAGTGATTTTATAATTATCCCAAGATTTTTTAGCAATACGTTTCAGCACCAAGCTACACCATTTCCTTAAGTCATGTGTTTTATTGCTATTTTCTGTTGTGAATCTCTACACAAGATTTTTTTTAGGCTGTTTTTTTTTAAAGAATAACTAGCTTGATGTCACAAATCCTTCTGTATCAGACTCAGTATCTGGTATAATGAACTACCTCTAAAGCAGTGGTCCCCAAACTTTGCAACTTGGCGGCGGGCTGGAGGGGGAGAGGGGAAATGCACTGCGCAAGCGGTAGGCGGGCATGCGCATGCAGCTCAACTCGTGTGAGTGGCAGGCTGGCGCACATGTGTGCACAACTGGATTCAAGCATGCTGGCCCGCCACTCGTGCAAGTCAAGCTGCGTGTGTGCCGGCCCGCCACTCACGTGGCCCCGTTCTGAATAGGCTACGGCCCACTAGCGGGCTGCAGCCCGGGGGTTGGGGACCTGTGCTCTAAAGCTTTTTCTATGTCATTCACTTTATGACTCTTCCCATATAATGGTTTTGCTCTTTTTTTCCTAAAAGTCAAGAAAACTGCAGCGAGTAGTTTGCATTACAGTAGAATAATTTACAGTATTAAACAACATTCATACTGTTTGAAAGCAGAAATCCATGCAGGTGACAAGCCAGCGGCTTACAGATATAATAGAAACGTGGAATTTTTTTTCCTATTTGAGATAAGATATTCCCATCATCCCTTTTCTTCTGTCTCACCAAAACAACGACTTGAATATTTCCTTTAAAAGCAGAGTTGGCTTAAAAATAAGCCACAAAAGTTTAGCTACACTGAGTTATTACAGAACAGAAACAAAGTGTTCCTTCCCTTCTGCTCAGCCCATTCATTTATATGCGTGAAAATACAAGCATGGAACCCCAAGCCTTAGCTTGCAAGTAATTCTTGGTTACCTTATGGTAACCACTTAATATAAAATAGCTCTAAAGGGCAATCAAAATTAGATTGAAACAATCCTTTTAATACAGTCTGCTTGATCCATAGCTATCAGTTGCCATATTGCAGTTTTGTTCCCCAAAATAATAATTAGCTTATTAGCCTTCCTCTTGTTAACCTAAGATTGTTTTGCATCTATTCACAGTTGTGAGCAATTGCATTCCCCCTTATATTATTAAATTTCAGTGGCAGATGTAGACTAGCTATCGAAGTTTATGATGAAATGTATTGAAATGCTTATGCAGATTTATTAATTAATATCCCAGCTTTATTATTTTAATAGATCACTTATGGTGGTGAACATATTTAATACTCCTTCCTCCTTCTGTTTTCCCCACAACAACCTTATAAGATGGAGGAGGGAGGGAGGGAGGGAGGGAGGGAGAGAGAGAGAGAGAGAGAGAAAGAGAGAGAGAGAGAGAGACTAATAAAAGTGAGAGTTCAATAAAAAGTTTTTTAAAAAATAAGGTTACCTTTAGGCTATGTCTACAAGGCAATCTTATTAGCATATGGCTCTTCAATTTATTTAATTGCTGCATTTTAATTAATCCTTTTTGAAAGCTTAAAAATGCACTTACTGGCACTTCTACAATGCTGTGCTAAAGATGCCTAATCGAGTCAAACTTGTATATGATTATTTAAATTACTAAAACCTCATACTGCGGTCTTGAATTATCTTATCAGAAGAAATGACTGGATTTTTTTTAAAAAAATGATTCAAATGAATCTTAAACTGATAAACATGCAGATCCAGACTGCCTAGTTTTTAAAGGGTAAATCTGAAAGGAATAAAAAAGAACATACATCATATTCTAATCTTGTTCTCTTAATATTTATTAGTAACTTGAGAGACAATCCACACAATTTTCTTGGCAACAAAGTTGACAGTGATTTGCCATTGTCTTCTTCCTAGAGTTGACATACAATGACGGGGCCATAGTCACCCAGCCGGCTTCTCTGCCTAAACCAAAATTTGAACTCAAAGCTTGCTGACTTCTAGCCCACATCTTTTAATGTGGCCTCCAAAAGTCAAAATTGATTCCAAGGCACAAACACATACACACCTTGGGATAATTAAGATACCAGTTTTTGTGATACGTTAAAATTCACCTCATTGTCTTACTGGTATGAAACAATCCTTCCAGACAATTAATTAACTGAGCTGCAAGTCTCTTCAGTGATAAGAGACAAGGAGTGGAAAACTGGTAAGTGCTCTCTGATATTCAAGCCAGATCTCTCTATAAAAGGGACTTTGGTAATCAGGCTGCTACATATTTATTTGAATGAATGAAATAAGTTTTAAAAAAATCAACGGTTACAGTAATGGTTGGTGTGTGCAAAATTATAAGGTTAATAAAAAGTTCATATCACAATTAAAAACATCATTCCAACATTTTGATTTTGAAAATATGGAGCTGAATCATCTGGAAATATTTTGGTTATTTTCATGCAAGAAAACTAAAGGTTAAAATCTCCTTCAAGACTGACTCTCATAGATTTCATAACACTCCTATATTGTATTCTTGGCAATACTGTAATACAAAAGATGTTTGTCACTAGCTTCTTTTGGGATTTCCCACCCACCCATCTTTATCTCTCACTTGTGCAATTTCCAGATGGTCTCATCCAAATACTAAACTAGACTAAGTCTCCTTAGCTTTCTAAATCAGCCAAGGTTGGCAAGTTACTGCTACCTACTACACTTTGACCTAAGGAGTTTCGCTTAATTAAAGGACAGATCCAAAATTTACAACGGTCCTACTCTCATTATCTTTTCTCCTTTAGCTGTCTATTTTTAACTGTGTAAAAACTTGCTCCCAAATAATTGTTCTTGACTCATATGTGGTAAAAAAATGTTTTACATTTTTTTCAAAGTAAAAATGATAATATAAAAGAAGAAGAAGAAAGCCAATGCTTTAGCATATCCAATGTGAATAATAAAGGCATGTGTTGCCATGTGGAGTTGGATCATATATAAAGGCAGGTCCAGTCATGCTTCAAATTAAACTATTCTTGTCTCTTTCACATCATACTCCAATTATTCCTTAGATTTTTAAAGAGGAAATCTGATACATTTTCCAAGAATCAAGATAATAACTGTAGCAAAAAATACAACAGATGTGACTTTGAGCCCTATAACACATATTGTTTAAAAAGACACAAACATTTGCATTATTATTTTAGCCCTATTGTTTCTGACCTAACACATACTTGACTCATTTTTACAGACTCTATTAACATACAATATTTTCCATATTACTTTAGTATATTGTTCCCAAACTGATTTTAATCCTTTCTTTGCCCCTCAATCTGATGAATCTGTCCCACAACTATATGAATGATTCTGAAAAATAAAATAGGGGGAAATGGAAAAGCTTTCTAATATGCTATGCATGAAAGAGAAATGTAATTCAAATAAGATGAACAAGACAAACACCGGATACATGAACTTTCACCCACTACTAGAAGATGAGAAACTTCATCTCACTGTGATCTATTTCCTTTCTGAAAAAAAATCATGTCTACTGTACTCTCATCCATCAGCAGATGCCTATTCATTTTTCTCAAGCAGCAGAGACAATGATCACTTCCTTCTTCTTTCATGTATAAATTTAAGAATCTGTCAACAGCAAGTATATGCAAGTATATGCAATACCAAATACTCACATTCCCTGTAACTTCAGCTGTCTTAATTGTCAGTTTCAAACAATGTACAGATTCAATTTTTTATTTATTAAGGAAATGTATATGGCTGCTCATGATAATTCTAGGTGATTTATAGAAATAAACCCCTTTCTCTCACTTGGAGTTATAGTGGAAGAGAGGAAATCACAAAATGCATTGATGCACCAGAAGAAAAGAACAAGGAAGGAAAGGGAAGGGAATCCAAGAGTTTGAATTTCAGATGCCCTTCTGTGAAAACTCAGGCCAGTAATGTTTGCATTCCTCAGATAAATAGCTGTGTTTACAGAAAGAATGTCAGAGAATATAAGTAGATGGTGCAGGGGAGAAAAATGAGGTAAAATTAAATGTGATGTAGAAAAAAAAAGTGATGGGAATGTGCCTATAAACTACCAGCTTGGATCAAATTAATGTCTAGTTAAATGTATTAAAACAAAAGTAACTTGCATATAAATACTCTTTCTCTCAATTTTTCTGTACTTCACAAAACTACTTCCAAAATCAGATGCGCGGACTAACATTCCTATACGTGATTTTATTTTTTGGCAGCAGAGAAATTTCATTATGAACTTACTTTCAGAAACAAAATTAATTTTATCATACACAAAATGTAATTATGCACCTTTTATAAACTCTAAGCAAAAAGGCTGTATTCCATCAACAGAGATACAGCAAAGCAACAATTAGCTTACTGATAAAAAAAAAACACGCTTGTAAGCCAAAATAAATCTCACCTGGAAAAAAAAAGCAGTTGAAAAAGTTCACTATTCCCAAATATGGCTTTACAATGACTATACATGCATTTTTTTTACATCACTTTATGGAACTCATCCTCAAGTAATATCTCTTCCCATCTTCCTGCCACAAACCATCAGTACCTCCCAAATTCCACCTGTACTGAGATATGCACATTGAACTCTTTTAGACAAACAACCTTCATGGCATTCAAAATTGAGTGCTAGAGATTAAATCCATAAGCACTTTGTAAAAGCCTCCTGGCAGTAAGTCAAGACCACAGCCCTCTTGTAGGTTTCCAGTCTTTAGAAGAGAGGCAATGATTTACACATATGCCTGACTGAGGTATACAGTATACCCCTAACCACATCTACATCATTTGTATTCTGCTTTAATTAATCACGATTAATGACTCTCGCCCTTAATCCATTTTCACTTGACCCTCGACATGACTACCCCGCAGCAGGTTAGTGTGCCAACTCAAATCAAACTATCTTGATATTCGCTCTTTCCTACATCGTTCCCCTCACCTCTCTCACCCAAAAATAGCCACGGCGAATTAAAATCCCCCAAAGCATGCCATGAAACGGAGGGGGAAGGGATAGCGGAGCCCACGTTTCAGTCGTTCACTCCAACCGGAGAGGGGAGGATTAAAGACACGTGGGTTTTTTATTTTTTTTAAAGAACGTTTTATTTTAAGAGGTCGCTATTCTCGAGGTGGAACGGTAGAAAAAAAGATCTGGCAGATTAAAAGCATCGGAGGGCGAACACACACCTATTAGCGGGAAGCTGCCTTTCTCCTAGAGAGGAGGAATTGCCGCCGATACTTAGCCTTGTAACGGAGTACCTCGCCCCCTCAATAAGCCTCCGCCATGCCTCACCTCCTGAATTTCTCCTGGAGCCGCCGCATGGGGAGACCAGTCGACCCGCCCCTACTCGGGCCGGCGGTCGGCACGGGGGGCTCCCGGCAGCTCCTGAGGCAGCGAGGGCCGGAGTCCGGGCCCTCATTGGCTTGCCAGCCCGCGCCGCGGAGGCGAAACGCCGCACAGCAGGCCCAGAGCTGCCTCCAGCAGCAGCAGCGCCGTCGCCTTTGCCGACTCTCGTCCCGCCGGGCAGCCGGCTCCAGCCTCCCGTTTTCACCGGCTCCGGCCCGCCCCCGAAGTGTCAGTCGAGGCCAAGGAAACCCCGCCCACCTCCGAAGCGGGTTGGAGGGGGGAAGGCGAGGGGGAAAGGAAGCGGCGGGAGAACAATAGGCTGGAGCGCGCGAGGGGCGGCCGGGCAGGGAAGGGGCGCGAAAGGGAAGAGCCGCGAGGCGAGCGCGCGCCCTCTCGGGGAAGCCGGCAGACGCGGGACCCGCTGATGCGCGCGCGAGGCTCACTTTTCCCTGGACGTCGAGGAGAAGGCGGTGAAGCGTGGGTCACGGGAGCGACTCATCTTTCCCGCTCCGCCACTTCTGGAAAGGAGGATCGCTTCCAGATACGAGGAGAGCGGCGAGGCTAACGGAGGGCTGCGTGGCGTAGCTCCAGTCCAGACCCGACGGGGGGACGAGCCGGCTCCGCCTTTGTCATCGAAAAGGGCGCACGATTTAAAGTGTGCTCGCTGGAGGCGCATCTGCTGTGGGGCGCCCTTTCCTTTCATAATAAAACGATTGCTAGGGCCTCAAAATCCCCCTTAACCATCCCAGGCACTCCGCTGGTCATTCCCAGAGAGGAAGCTGCTTGCTTAAGAAACATGAGGGGATGTTTCGCTGGAAGTTTAACACCCACCCGTGAAGTAGATGGCCTGTTGCATCTCTGCACGATCTGTTGCTCTGATCTCATCTGGTTAGAGAAATATTACTTTTGTTTGATTTATGACTTGCCTTTCCTCCAAAGCACCTCCACTGTGCTTAGCAATTCATCTTCCAAAATTTCTCAACTCTAACCCTGTGAGGTAAGTTGGGCTGAGAGACTGACTAGCCCAACATCATCCAGTGATGTTCCACAGTTCCAATTCAACTATTTCATCACTATTGAAATTGACTAAGTCAGAGACAAATAGAACACACACCAATATCTGCCCTTGGTCCTGGGTGTCTGTATATGAACATTTTGTGTGAACCTGCTTCTTAGTATTACAAGAAACAGCTAATGCTTTAACTGCTGGAGAAATGTGCTCTGTGGTACTCTGTACTTTATGAAATTTGGGTGTTGTAAATTTATCATATTTGTTTGTTTTAAAACAAGCATAACAATCTTAAAATATAAATCACAAAAGAACAGTGGTGGATGAAAAACAATGGACCCATCTTCCCATGCTTTTATGAATACTAAAAATACACAAGCCTGACAATTTCTTTATCCACTCGTATCACCCAACATACTCCATAGCCAGAGAACCCACAAAAAAAGTTTGGACATCTCACAATAGAGAGCAAATATTATATCAACCTCTCACTACAGTGCCTCGAGAAAATTAAAAACCTAAAAATCGAAGATGAAATTATGGTTTCAGTCAATTTCCATTTCATTCAAAAATCCATGGTAGACATATTCATAACACCCCAACCTAACCAAATGCACTAAGATCAAAATACCTAGAATCAACCTCTGCCTCACTACTTATTTTCAGTTTGAAGGGCAAATATACCAACAAATCAGAGGAACACCCAAGGAATTAGCTCTCTCAGGACTCATTACAGAGACTGTATGCAGCATCTAGAAACTGGTACCTCTCCACATACATAGAAAAGTATGTTTTGTAGATACCATTGTAATAAAAAAGCAACAACAAGTGAAGATACATCGAACAATCAACAATATCTTCAAAGGAATAAAATTCATGAGGGAAGAAGAAAGCATACATCCGACTCTTCCTAGATAGCCTCATCTGAACAGGAAATTTTGGCACATTAGAAACTCAACTCTGAAAACCAATACTAACTGAGTGCTCTATTGCCAAAGTAACATCCAACCTTCCACTAGAGGAGCTATGTAACAACATTATTCAGATGAATACAAACGGTGCAGCAACCAGGAACACCAGAAAAAAGAAACAGACTGCCAACATCTTACATACCAGAATGCTAAGATACAACATTTCCCAACAAAATGATACTCCTGCAACTTTCAAAAAATACCTGATCACTCAACCCTCTATAGTACAACCAAAACAAGGTATGAAAAGGATAACAGTACCATATTCCAAAAGCATCAGAAACAACCAACAGACTGTTATAACCCCCCTCAACATCACTATAATACAAAAACCAACTAAAGCCTCCAAAATCTCTTAACTAAACCAAATGACCCTGTATCCCAAGAAGAAGAAAAAAAAGGTATCATCTATAATAAACAGTATGAGGACAGTAAAAATTACTATGTAGGACAAAGAGGCAGAAGACTAGCAAAGTGCATCCATAAACACCCACTAGCAATCAAAGGCACAATGAAAATTCCTTAATCTCACAACACATGGACAAATTCAACCATAGTTTCAATTGGGAAACAGCATCCTAGACCAAGCTAAATGCAAAAAATGCTAGAGTATTCCTGGAAGTTTTGCATTTAAACAAATCAGCCATCAATAAAAACAGAGAAATGAATCAAATTTACACACCATTCAAAAGAGGCAAAAGCTAACAAGGAAACAAAAAGACCAGAACACATCCTCTCCAGTAGCCTACATCTATATAAGCAGGATGTAGACCAGAGATACAATCAAGCAGAAAACAAGATACTAAGGAACTACCTTGGAGGAAACTACACTCCCAATCAACACTGGCAGGGCAAGCAACTGTATATAATCAGGGAGCAAACCCCACACTCACTAGCACTGCTGAATGAAACTTCTGTGGGCAAACAATCAACTTACACAGCACCAAGGACTCCACAATTCAACCCTGAGCTACGTGTATTCTCACCTATTGAAAATATGAATAAAATTAAAATAGGTTTGAATAAAATTTTGCGAACATACAGTCAAAAGATTGCCTTCTAAAAAGAAAAGTAGGAAAAGCATCTAGGATCAGCGAGAAAATAAAAATAACCTGCAGTACCAGTTTGCCTGGCCTTTGAGTTGAAAATAACTATCCGATTTCAGCTTCTTTACTTGTTTTCTCAACAGAATGAAGACATTTGTTGTTGTTGAAGGTGAGAACCATTTGAGGAAATGATATATAGAAAGTACAATAAATTATAATGCTTAAAATAAATGTTGACTTGGATCCAAAGATTCTTTCTTTAAATAGAAGGATTTTTTTTGCAAATGTTCTATATATCTTTTCTATCCATTTCTGTCCATTCATTCTATCAACCAATCTGCTGATTACCTGTTACATATTCTGATAAATCTAGACTGCTCTTATACATGTAGCAACCTTTCCTTTGTGTGTCCTCCTGAAATGTACTTGCTTTTCTGCCATGTTAGTTTCAGATACTCTTTGTTTTTTTGGAACAAGTACCCCAGCTTTTCTTTCCCCAGATATCTTCAAATATTTCACCAAGAGTAAAGATTAATTCTATCATTATTTCAGATAATCGTAGCTGCAAGATTATCATTTCTCACATAAATTATCAGCATAAATTAATACACTTACCTGGAAGCTGTGTATCACCTAATGGTTTGTTGTACTTTTAAATTTTCTGTGTACCTTTCATACTAAGTTTAAAATTTGATGCCCAGCAGAATTAAGTGAACCAACCTGAAGTGGCCATCTTTGAGTAATAAGAGCTTCAACAGGAACATTAGTCATACTTACCTGATAATTCTATGCAACTTTCTGGGAACCTTTAGAATTCCTCTTGATGAAAGAGGAGTGGGGAATATTCTTGAAGTCTATGTTTCAAGAAGAAGAAACACAGATCCACAATGTCACCTGCTATATTTATTGGACTGATGACATATGGGGACAACCCCATCATTTGCCACATTTTCATAAAATCCTTAGTCCCCTAAATTAAGTTGCGTAATCTTTACAAATGGTCCTATTGATAAATTTCAAGTTGTTCTGGAGGATACATGTAAGAGTACACAGTTGTTTGTTTCCCATTACTGCCATAATGTGAACACTACAGACACAAGTCTACAAATGGTTAGTTCATCAAACTGTATGGAACTCACTAAACTTGTACAAACTGTTGGATAGCTGGGATATTTTTTTTCAATCACCCAGTAAAGTGAGGAAAACATGACCCATTGTGTTTGGAAGATCCATGGAATAACATCAATGTGACAAATTTATTCATTTCTAGCTATGAGAGAGTAACTAAGTTACCATCTAAAGAGCATTTAAAAACAAAATTATAATATTTCAGTTTTTTGAATTTTTCAATACATTGATGTAAAAAGTGCTCCTTTAAAAAGAAATATCCAAATGCAAATTGCAAATGCTTTTTTTATTTGTTTCTGATTGAAAACATTTTATTTTTCACATGGGTGGGCGCCACTAAGATCAGACTATTTTATGGGATATGCTTGCAATTGAAATCTAACAAAATTCCTTTTAAAGAAACTAAACTCTAGCCATGCTGAAAAACTGATTTATAATAGACAGTGAAAGGAGAAATAGATATTTGTGTGAAAATATATTTAAAAAGAAATCAGTGTTACCTGTCATACAGAAATGACAACGAAATCAATCTGTAACAGTTAGCATGCCTTGATAAAGAAAAATGTATTTATAAAAACTTTAACAAATGCAGGGTTTGTAACTGTTTAAAAGCTCTTGGAATAGACTGAATATGGATAGCACTGTGAAATGGGTACATATAAGACAAAATTGTGAGGAATGTACTGGGCATACTGTATGTCAGATGAAGCCCTTCAGATTTGTTCCAAGTTGGACTCATACAATAGCTACAGAGAATTCTGGAAGAAGTGGGTTATCTGGAGACATTTCAGTCAGGTTTCAGGCTTGGATATGGGACCAAAACAGCATTTCTTGTGCTTGTGGATAATATCTGGTGAGTGCAGGAGGGGCGATGGATTCATCCTTGCTCTTCTTGACCTCTTGGTGACCTTCAGTAGCATCAGATGAGGTATTCTTCTGTAATGGTTCTGGAGAGTGTGTGGCATTGTATTGGCTAGATGTCTTTCTTCTTCCTGGGCTGGTTGTAGTAAGTATTGATGGTGGGGAAGTCTACTCTGCCACTTCTTTGCTGGGTCCTCTCTCTTCCCCTGTTTAACATCTACATGAAACCCCTGGGTGCAGTCACCTGATGGCACCATACCATCAATATGCCAATGATACCCAGCTTTATATCTCCACCCCTGACCACCCAAATGATGATGCAGAGATTCTGTCTCAGAGTCTGGAGGCAATTTGGGGAACAACAGGCTTCAGTTCAATTCTAGCAAGACTCAGTGGCTTTAATTATTCGGGCCTCCTGGTTCCGGGGAGTTTCCATCACTAATTTTGAATGGAACTGAACTATCCCAAACAGAACCTGTGCACAATTTGGAAGTCCTTCTGGACTCACAGCTCCTGTTCAAGGAATGTGTGTACCAGTGCTGCCTGTTCTTGGACTGCAAGTCCTTGCTCATGGTCACTCGTTCCTGATCACCTTCTGAATGGACCACTGGAATGTGATTTACATAAGATTGTCCTTGAAGACCACTTGGAAGCTACATCTGCTACAGAATGTAGTAGCACAAGCAAGTATGTGTGCTCCTTGATCAGTGCATTTTGTACCTCTGCTCCATGAGCTGCACTGCTTATCTGAATGCTTCCAGGTTCAATGAGTGGAATTCTTTGAGGGACTGCCTTCCCTGATAATGTCCACCTGTCTCATTAAGTCTGGCAAGACAAGCATGTTCTGGGTCCTGTCATGGTGGAGCCCTGGAAGACAGTCTTCTCTACGGGGGCTCCTACCCTTTGGAACATTATCCCCCATTAGATTGGTTCTGACCTTGCTGGCTTTTTGTAAGGTTCTAAAGGGGGGGGGGGTTGTCACTGGTTTGGGGATCCAGATATGGCAGAGCCATAATTTTTTTTTTAATCTTGGCTACTGATTGTATTTATGCAATGTTTGCATAAATGAAACATTTGGAAATGTTGTTTTGTGTTTTTAATATAGTTTTTAATTGTGGTTGCCCTGAGCCATGGATTTGAGATAGGTAGACCTATAAATTAAATAGAATGATCCTATTTTTTTTCCTCGTGACAACTCTTCAGTTTTGTTCCCAAGGATGGGAAAACAACCAGCTTAATCCCAACTTTAAAAAGGGAATGGAGGGAATGAATACAGAAGATTACAAATCAGCTTCACGTATGTTCTAGGCAAAGAATTACAGAACGCTGTTCCCATCATTATTTCCCCTGAAATATCTAACCACGGGGAAATCTTGACATAGAAAAAGTACAAAGAAAAAAAAAATCTTTTCAATTATTCAGCGGTATAGCACATCAAAGTTTTACCTGCCAGGATTTTTTATTTTCAAACGTATCTCCGTCGCTCTGAATTATGTATGTATGTGTCCTTTTTTTTAAAAAAGATGAATATCCTTAGAGGGACAAGTTTATATAAAAATAGGATCAGAGGCAAGGATCTAGCAGTTCCTTCACTAGCTAACTTTTCAGCCTTCACTTTGTAGTCAATGCAAAGTCTTCCCAATATATTGCTCAAGCCTGATGAAAGGAAGATCAAGGACGAAAGACAAGAAAAGAGACACTGCTATGTGATAAGCCAATGCTGCACAGCAATTCTAAATGAGTTTAGTACCAGTAGTAACTAAGCTCCTGTAGGAAGCCTGGTGACAACAGTAGATATTTACACATTTCACACAAAAGCTTCAACGAGGTGGTGCATTCACAACTCCCACAATCATTTCATCAGGGCAGGACTGTGCACCATCACACACATACACACAGAGAGACATCCTTCAAATGAAAACAAAAACCGGGACTGAACAAGCATCAGCTTGAGTGCTTATTTAAATGCTGGTCCAGATATTACATAGAAAGGCTACCATGCTCTCAAGAATACTCACATTTCCAGTTTTTCTGTGTTTTCACATAGATCCTTGGTACTCCAGATATTCCTTCTTCTGTCACAAGAGCAGTCAGCCATCTCCCAGGACAAAAGAGGAAGATAGTCGTGGTGTGGGGTCCTTCCCAAGCAAAAGCAACACACTCAGATAGGAATCCTTGCCTTCTCCTGCCTGAAGTATACTGGTCGACCTTGTTTAGTTCTCTTGAAAAAGAAGGGTGAGAAGAAAACACGAACACTGGCAGGCTTAAAAACTAGTTCACCCATCATAAGAGTGTGAAGCAAGAGATGAGTAATACCCACGTGACTGTTCTGGTAGGTAATTATCTGGGGGGGGAAAGCTTGGAGCATTTAAGAGAGAACTTTGCTTTTCAAAGTTGAGCTAGAAATGTCCTGGGGAGCAAAGGTGATTGCTGATTGACCTTTTCCCCCTCTATATAACATTAAGGCTTTAAAATTATCAAATATAACCCATAGAAACAAAACCACTTTTGTGGTCCTTCGTAATTTTTTAAAATAGGAAGGGCTCCTGAGAAGAAAAAAAAATGTTTAAGAAACGTTGTATTAGTGCATGTGGAGTATGCATATATTTTTATTTATTCTATCTACAGCATTTCAGTACTGCCCCAATCATAGAGGGCTGAGGGTGAACAAAAACAAACAAACCCTTAAACCCACAAAACCATCATCAAAACAATAAAAAGATAATAAATCTAGCCAGTAACACATGGCTGCAAGAGCAGGACTATAAATTAGACTCTAAAACCACTGAAAGAGGGTTGTTTTCAGTTCCCTCCTGAATTTTAAAAGGGGAGGGCAGCCATTACATTGAGAGGAGGGCAGGATGTTTCATAAGGCCCCAGGGCCCCAGAGAAGACAAATGTTCTGGTCCATATGTCTTGACTCATGGGATGGGAGGGGGGGAGGGGGGGCTTATGCAGCAGAAGCCAGTTTGGTCTAGAGCAGGGGTCTTCAAACTTGACCCTTTTATGACTTGTGGACTTCAACTCCCAGAATTCCTCAGCCAGGCACGCTGGCTGAGGAATTCTGGGAGTTGAAGTCCACAAGTCATAAAAGGGCCCAGTTTGAAGACCCTGGGTCTAGAGTTTAAAGCACCAAGTAGAAACCAGGAGACTGTGAGTTCTAGTCCCACTTTAGGCATGAAAACCGGCTAGGTGACTTTTGGCCTGTCGCTCTCTCTCAGCCCAACTCACCTTACAGGGTTGTAGTTGTGATGAAAATAGGAGGGAGAGGAAGAAATATTAGGCATGTTCGCTGCCTTGAGTTACTTATACTGATAGTCCTTGACTTGCAGCCATTTGTTTAGTGACCGTTCGAAGTTACAACGGCACCGACAAAAGTGACTTATGACCATTTTTCACGCTTACGACCATTGCAGCATTCCCATGGTCATGTGATCAACATTCGGACACTTGGCAACTGGCTCGTATTTATGACAGTTGCTGTGTCCCAGAGTCACATATGATCCCCTTTTGCAACCTTCTGACAAGCAAAGTCAATGGGGACGCCAGATTCACTTAACAATCGTGTTACTAATTTAACAACTGCAGCAATTCATTTAAACAACTGTGGCAAGAAAGGTCATAAAATGGGGCAAAACTGACTTAACAACTGTCTCACTTAGCAACAGAAATTCTGGACTCAATTGTGGTTGCAAGTTGAGGACTACCTGTATTTATTTTCAGCAAGGAAAGGTCATGAGATCAAATATGCCCTCCTTTGAAAGCCCATTTGGGGCTTCATCATTGAGACAAACAGAATGACATACGCTTATCAACATAGATTTGCACAAGTTTGACTAGAGTTAAAACCTTAGGAATAGCAACATGATATAGATACCTTCTGGGCACAGAAGTTGTTTTTCATACATGTTTTACTTTCTATTCTATTGTTCGTGAATAGTCTTGAATTTCAAATAGCATTGTGGTATCACAGAGTGGGTGGGTGGGGGAGAGAGAGACTGTAATTTCATATATAAAGAGTTGTTACTGGGAAAGGCAGCTCTGTCAAAATGCTAAGTCAAATAATAAAACTTTAAAATATGCCAGTATTTAAATGCTGCCATTTAAATAAAAATTCCACTGCTGTTTGAAGGCATGCTTTCGGTCTCCTGATTATCAGTCTTGTAATAACATGGGAGGACTTTCCTGGGGCTTGATCCCAAAATAGAGAACTCATGTATATTTTCATTTCTCTTCAGAATGCCTTCAAGTTTTTACCCAAGTAGTTCCTGGCCTCTTCCTTTCTGCCTCCTCTTATGTTTAGTCCTGAGAACTGCAGGAAATCCTTTGGAGCCTGCACCCTCCCAGCACTACATGTTTCTTTGCAATGTAAATTTTCCCAACCCAGATGTGGATATGCAAAGCTATTGCCTTGCAGCTCTCCCTCCTGTCACCACTGCTCTGTTAAGACAGATACTAGCCATTTATTTCATAAGTTATGGTCTCCGAAGATAACAACACCTAGAGTAGGCTTGTCCAACCCACGACTCTAGACAGCTAGCAATGCGGCCCCACAAGATTGTAAACTCTTAACATTATAATGTGATTTATATAGGTTAACTATATTATATATGTTTATATGCGGCCCAAGACAATTCCTCTGCGCTCAGTACAGCCCAGGCATGCCTGACACGCCTGACATAGATAGTCTTGTGTAGGCTGGGTAAACAAGCTTAGGCTTTGTTAATAAATCGCATGGAAAACCCAAGAAAATTCAGGGCTATAGTGTACTCTGGAAAGTTGAAATACAGTACAGATAGTCCTTGCTTAATGACTGGTCACCTAGCACCCGTTCAAAGTTATGGCCACTGCAGCACCCCCATGGCCATTCGCCCTTGTGACTATTTGCAGAGGTGCTGCAGCACCCCACCCACCCCTCTCCCCCAATCCACCCTGCTGTCACTGTCTTGGGGTGGATCAAGGTGGGGGAAGCCCTTGGGCCAGGCCTCCCTGGGCTTCTCCCACCAATTGAGGCACCCCATGCTCCACCTAACAACCTGCATTGAGCTCTGGTGGCGCAGTGATTAGAATACAGTATCGCAAGCTAATTCTGCTCACTGCCAGCAGTTCGATCCTGAGCAGCTCAAGGTTGACTCAGCCTATCATCCTTCCGAGGTCAGTAAAATGAGGACCCAGATTGTTGGGGACAGTACGCTGATTCTGGAAACCGTTTAGAGAAGGCTGCAAAGCACTGTGAAGTGGTATATAAGTCTAAGTGCTATTGCTATTGCTAATGATTGCATCAGGGAGAGCAAAGAATGGGAGTCATTAAGCAAGGCTGCCTTGCTTAAGGGCCATCACCACTTGCAGCTGTAGCCTGAGCACAGCCTGTACATCCTGGAAGAAGACATGTCTGAAGAAAACTAAGTAGAAGAGCATGTGTAGTCACAAGCTGATATTGACCTGAGGGCTTTTTTAAACGATAGTAAATATAGATAGCGTGGCTTTTATTCAGTCTGGAACAGAATAGCTTTCTTAATACCCACAGCTATTACTTTAGTTCTTATCCTGACTTCAGACTATTTGTTTGGCTTGCAACCAACATGTTTTACTTCAAGGAATGGCCAGTTCAAAGAGATCTGAAAGCAATTACTCAGTAATAGAGTCAGGCTTGTCCATGTGGACAACCATTACCTATGAAACCTGGGAAAGGAGGAACACGTTTTCCAAAAATGAGAGAATTATGACTACAAGGAGTGTTGCAGTTGCAGAACTGAAGAGCAGGCAGTGAGACAGCAGCCAAGAGCAAGCAGGAAGCAGCAGAATTGGGGATCTAGCAATGGAGGAGGAGATCAGGTGTTAAAAATTGGTAGGTGCTGGGACTGACAGGTACCCATCTACTCAGCTACTTGTCATATTTCCGGACACTGTCTGCACACTTCACGAGTTTATTATAAATAAGACATATTAACAGTCAAGTCACTGCTAGAGATAAATAAAAACCGATGTAAATGGTGAGTCAGTACCTAAATGTTTATATGCCTCTTTTTGGCACATACTTTGTTCTTTGGTGTACGTATATGGCCATCTTAAATCACACCGTGTGCCTCTTCCTGTGTTCTTTTTTTATGTCCTTGATGCACTTTCATGAATTACAACCTTGCTCAAATATAGAGACAATTATGAAAAGTTTAGAGGAAGCTCCAATAGTGGCTGGAACATCATTTGTACCTAGCCATGGAACAAACATCTTTTCTTTTTGCCTTGTTCCCATGATATTACTTTCACCCTGATCCCAGCCCCCAAGTCCATGTTAAGCCATCCTAAGTTCTGATGGCATTGAAGTCCCCTTGCTTCAACAATGTCTACCATCAGTCTTAAGTTGCATAAAGGCTGTTATGCTTTGCACCAAGGGTGTCAAACTCGCAATGTCACATGATGTGTCACAATATATCACAACATTTTTTTGCCATTGGGGTGGGTGTGGTTTTCTATGATGCATCTGGCCCATGGGCCGGCAGTTTGACACCCCTGATCTATACTGAGGTGACCACCTGTGTAAAGATATATTTATCGGCTGTTTCAGGATGATCTGGATGGCCTCCCTCTAGTTCTTAGGCAGCCTCTCCTTCTACCTTTCTGCTGTTGTCTAATGAAAAAACAGCCCAGGTGTCAAGTGTAAGGAACCAGAACACCGCAGTGAATAAGCCAAAGCAGATATTTTTTTTAATTGTTGATCATCTCTTTACAAGAATCTCATCAGACTGGCTGCATTACCTTGGGAACCAGCAGATAAGGGCTTTACTAGTCTGGTCTATGTCACTTCCTCCCATGGAGCAACTCTATGCTGGCTCTCCTCTTTACTGCCCCCTCTCCTTTAGCTGGTAATTCCACCACATCAGGCTCTGTTGGCTTCATCAGACTTGCATAAGGTCACTCAAGCTGGCAGTGTTGGTTTTTGCTCAAGGCTGACATATGTTCACAGGGAAATGAAGGGGCTAACCCTAGTGTTTTAAGCCCAATACAGAGAAATTTACAAGTCAGAATTGGTAGACTATCTAAGAATCAATCAATCCCTTTTTTTCCTCACTTCATCCAACCTGCATCAAGGCAGAATGGGATGGAGGAGGAAGAGCAGATGATGCAGGCTAGAGACACCCAACCAGGGTCCTGGTGTTAATGCCATCCCATTCCTGCTGAAATGGCATGGTTATTTAATGTTTTCCCAGCTGGTCAATGTCCTATCAAAAAGGGAGGGTAATAAGACCAGATAATTAAAGAAGTCATGGGCATTCTTACATGATAAGCATACTTTGCCTATCATATGCATAATCAGAACATATCATTCAGGAGCAGATGCAACAGGGATAACTGGGTCAGGATGGCTATGGAGTAACGAATTTCTGACTGCCCATTCTTAGAGCCTCTTGCATCTGCTGAGGCTCCCGCTTGCTTCTGTCTCCTATTCACCTGTTTCTTCTTCAGTATGAGAGCATCAACAGCAACATCCAAGCAAGTTATTTTTGTGCCCTGTTTAAGCTTGAGCTGATTTAAAATTAATTTGAAGAGAATCCAGAGTGTATCTAATCCAAACCCTGATCTCTGCGTCTCTGACAGATAATCATCCAGCCTTTTTTTTGAAAGACTTCAAGCAAAGGAGATCTCGGCATATCATGTAGCAGCCTGTTCCACTGGCTGACAAATCTTACACAATTAGTGAGTTCCTTCTGATGTCTAGCCTGAATCCACTTCCTTGAAGTTTTAAACCAACAGTTTTATCCCTTTCCTCCCTGTATTCCCTGAGGCAATAGAAAATAAGATGACTCGTCCTTCCCTGTGACAAGCCTTCATCTCTTCCCACCGTCTTCAAGGCCAGGTTTAATCAACCAAGGGAATCAGCTCTGTCAATATTTTAAAGCTGTAGGAGGCACCATCCTAGTCTTTTGCTGTGTCTGATGTAGGGCTACAACTCTGTTTTGACAAAAATACTGCACTTGAAAAGGTTTTCATGGCAAGGGTCATTAATAAAAATATTAAAGTAGCAGGGAAACTGGCCTCTGAACTAAGAAGATGCAATTTACATCTCATTCCTGCTGTTATATGGATTCTACTAGGACTGAGGTAGGCAACCTCGGCTCTTTTATGACTCATGGATTTCAATTCTTTTATGACTCATGGACTTCAATTCTGGGAGTTGAAGTCCATGAGTCATAAAAGAGCCGAGATTGCCTACCCCTGTACTAGGAAAACCACTATCTCTGAATCTCAGTCCCTCCATTAGGGATACCATATATCAGCGGTTCTCAACCTATGGGTCGCGACCCCATTTGGGGTCGATCGCCCATTTTTCGGGGGTCGCCAAAGGCGGCGATCCGCCATTTTTCGCGGTGCCGTGCACGCGTGCCACGCATGGGGGCGCTGCCGCGCACGTGTGCCGCGCATGGGGGTGGCGCCGCGCATGTGCGCCGTGCATGGGGGCAGCCCCCGTGCACGCACGCTGTGCATGGGAGCCCCGCGCATGCGCGTCACGCATGGGGGCGGCGCCACGCATGCACGCCGCGCATGGGGGCCCCGCCCCCATGCGCCCGGCCCGGCGCATGCGCAGAACGTTTGTGTGACGGGGGTCGCCGTCACACAAACGTTGAGAAGCACTGCCATATATAGTTTAAAAAGCAGTCCTATTACAGCAGTATAATGAAATGCTGGTTCAGTCAAGTGATACATCGCAATTGGCAGGTTCCATTTCAAAACTAACATATTATGGAAGCCCCATTATTGTTTTGGTAGTGTTTGATTTTTTTAAACAATCGTCTAGGGAAGCACATTTGCTTTCTGAAAGCTTACATTTCCCAAACTCAGTATTTGACCAACTTACTCCCACCTCACTTTGTTGATCATGTGGCAAAGACCTGATTGTAAAATTCTGACTGGTATATTTAAATCAGCAAATGTATCATTTAATCAATTACCTGTTTTGGAATCCTTATTCTTCAATCATGAATTCCTCTGCATTGCTGCCTTCTGCCAGATTGCTGTCTTAGGGCCATAGCATGGTAACAACTTTTTTGTGATGGCCAATAGACATTTTAATGTTTTTATTGTTTTAATGATTTTTTTTTACCGTTTTATTGTTTTAGAATTTTTTTAAAAATTTTAATTGTAATATATGTTTTGAACTGTGAGCCACCCAGAGTCGTTTATTGAGATGAGCGGCTATAGAAATCAAATAAATAATTACAGTAAGTACTATCTTCAATGCATATTTCTTCAAGGGTAAAAACCCGAGGGCCAAAAATGCAGACTGCTGGGACATTTTTGGATGTTATTCTTTTGAGTTCCAAACTCTACAGATTCTACTCTTGCCAACTATCCATGGTTCTGCTACAGAGGAAAAGGAATCAAACAATGGAAGCCAGGTATTTCCAGGATATGTTGAAATGCCACACATGACTGGCAGGCAATGATATACAGTAGTGTACCTGGAGAAAGCAGTGGTAGTTATATTAGAGCAGGGGTGTCAAACTGTCGGCCCATAGGCCGGATGCGTCATGGCGAAACCGCGCCCACCTCATTGCCGGCAATGGAAAAAAAGTCACGATACGTCGCGACACGTCACATGACGTGGAGAGCTTGACACCCGTATTAGAGGAACACAGGACTCCACTCCATTTCAAGGCATATCCTAGCTTTCCTAGGAAGTCGTCAAAAAAAAAAAAAAAAAAACCTTGGCAGCAGCTGTCCAGAGTTTGGACAAATATTTTCCCCAGCCTTTGTCTGGAAATTTGTGGAAGTGACCTGGGACCAATTGCACATATAGGCAATTATTTCCATGGAGGAATTTATCCTGGCAACCAAGATATCAAATAGACAGCTGTGGAAAGTGGATCAGCAATGAATTCAGTTTAACAGCTCTTTATAACAGCTCCTAAAATGGAAAAACAAATGCATTATTGATGGGCCTTGCATAAGAAAGTAGATACTGGAGCACTGATCAAGAACTTCATAACCATCTGTAATAAACTATTATTTAAGCAGGAACTAGCTTGTGAGAATACGGCCTATTGTTTTAAATGCTGAGTAACTTACCTCTGAATCAGTGTATAAACATTTCATCTAAAGAACAAATAGAAAAAGTTATAGGAGCAAAGTGAAGCTGATTTATTTACAAATGCTCTTGAGTTTGCAGAGGCCCATTTTGTTTGAATCTAGGATGATCTAATATTACTCTAGAATATTTCTTGTGCTTTTGGGGATCATGAAAGATCATCACTTTCCCTTTGTTGCAGAGATTTTCAGTGATTGGGGGGGGGGGAATGGAGCCATCAAGTTAGTGTCAATTCCTAGCAACCACCTAGATAGTCCTTTTCCAGGATGATCTGCCCCCTAACTTAGGGGTCCCCAACCCCCGGTCTGTGGACCGGCCGTGGCATGCCAGAAACCAGGCCATGCAGACAAGCAAAGCCCCAAATTGCGGGATGCAGGCAGTACATGAAACCACGCCCCCTCCGGTCCACAGAAAACATCTTTCCACGGACCCGGTCCCTGGTGCTCAAAAAGTTGGGGACCTCTACCCTAACTGTTCCTTCAGGTCTATGGAGACTCTCAGTTATCCAAGTCATGGTTGCCCCAAAGGTGCTTTTTCAAAAGGCAACTGGACTTTGTTTTTTCTTGAAGACATTTCGCTTCTCATCCAAGAAGCTTTTCAGTTCTGACAGAATGGTGGAGGATGGAAAGAGTTCTATTCCTTGTAGCCATCTGGTCGTTAGCACTCTTTCTGAGAGTCCTTGAGGCCACTTGGAGGTTTATCTGTGCCCTCAGTGTCCCCTGAATAGTGCAAATGAATGTGGAACCTTCTTGGAACTGCTGAAAGGACTGTGTTGTAAACAGGGGATAGGTGATGTCGTGTTCCTTCAGGTCTTGCAATAGGATAGCCACCACTGCTCTAATTGACTCCATCTATCCTACCTTGCTGTTGAATGCCCCTGGTTTCATCTTTCCTTTTATCCGTTCTAGCATTATAGAACTTTAATGCATTTATTGTTTTCCTATTTTAATCTTTTACAGTATACTATAGGTTTTTTTATTGTAAGCCATTCAGAATTGCGTAACAGCAAGATGGGCAGCAAATTAATTTAATAAGTAAATCAATAATACACTTCTCCAGACAGCAAATATAATTATTTGTCCAAAATATAATTATTTGAATTTGGCAATTTATAGCTGTGGATTGATTTGTTCTATGCCCATGTGTTTGTTTTCTTAGTGATCCATGATGCTCTCAGGCATCTTCTCCAATGCCAAAGTTCAAAAGCATCAATACTCTTCCCATCCTGCTTTTCCAAATTCCAAATTCCACTGCCATACAGTGTCACAAGAAAAGCCATTTCCTGTGTGATTTTTATAGGTATAAACACATTATGACAATTTGAGTACATTTTCCATGGCTTTCATTGCCATTGACCAAGTGCTAGTCTGAGATATATTTCTTGACTGCTGGTTCTTTTATGTTGCTACTGATAGTAAAAGGCAGTTGCTCTCTATGACCTCAATATCTTCATTGTGAATTCTAAGGCTGGCAGCTGGATCTGTTATTGTTTGCTTGGTTTTCTTTATATTTAATTATAGTCCCACTTTTCCATTACTAGAGTTTGCAGATCATTTGCATTTTAGCTACTGTAATGGTGTCATCAACTTAGTGTAGGTTATTGCTGTTTCTCCTTCCAGACACATACTCAGTATCATTTGCATAATGATTATAGAATCAGTTGCTTCATGTAGATGTCAAATAGGAATGGAGAGAATCAAGAGCCTCGAGGCACCCCTTCTTACCAACATCAGCTGAACCAGACTGGAAACTATCACAACACCATTCTCCCTCCCAGCCCCAATGTTGATCCAGAAATCTAAACCATGATTTATGGTTTTGAAGGTTACTAAGAAATCAAGGAGCGCAAAAATGGATGCACCATCCCTATCCTGGTCCTCCCAGAGATTACCTACGAGCACATTCAGTGTTATCTCAGTTTTGTATCCTGGTCAGAAACCAACTGAAAATGGCCCCAGGTAATTTATTTCCTTTGAAGTAGTAAATTGACCACCTTCTCAACAAACTTCCCCCAAAAGAAAAAGTTGGAGACAATTGTCCAGTGTTGTTCAATCTAACAACATTTTCTTGAGGACAGGACATCCTCTCTCTCAAAGATGCATTCACCAATTCCTGGATCCAACTACATAAAGCCACCCCTGAGGCCTTAAGTAGCCATGTGGGATGTGGATCTAACACACAAATGGTTATACTTATAGTCTGAGGACCCAGTGCATTTCCTTGAGACTAACACACTTGAATTGTTCCCAGATAACCAAGCCAAACTGTGCTTCAGTCAATCTCAAGGAATCTGAACGGTCAGAGTTCAACTCAGAGTAGATATGAGTGACTTTGTCAGACAGATGCCTTCAGTAGTCTTCACAGCAGACCTGAAGAGATTCCTCCAACCCCTCCCTAGTCAGGAGGAACTGGATCACCTTGAACAGGGTTTCTAGTTGGCTATATGTGGGTGGGATGAGTGTAGAACAATAATTATATTTTGCCACGCTTGTTGTCACGAGGTAATCCTTAATAAAGGCTTTTAGCTTGATCAGATTTGTTCTTCATTCTCCTTCAGTGGCACTCTAAACTCCTGTTCTACTGTTTCATCTCCTGAAGTACTAGCCAGTGACTAAGGCCTCAGTTATTCTGTGCAGTAAAATAACCCCAAGTTCCCTCCAAAATCCATCAGGGCCCATCAATACATGGGGCAGATCCACAAGTAGGATGTCTTCCCTGAGGCAGGGAGTAGCTGCAAGAACTCCAGGGTTAATAAAGAGTGATCTCTGATTCTGATCATGGCAAAGGATTAATCATAACATCTCCCAATTCTAGACATGTTGCCAGTGCCCTAAGCCAAAAAACAGATCTAATGTGTGATCTCTGTTATGAGCAAGGCCCTTGATAAATTCAGGTCAAATCTACGGTTGCCCTGCTGGCTATGAACTCCTTAACTGCTTCTGACTCTACTCAGTGAAGGCAAATGAAAGCCCCTGAACCATTAGTCTGGGGAAAATCACTGCCAGCTTGGTTAGGAAAGCCAATAGGCAGCAAAGAGGCTGTGGCAATAGTAGCAATCCCATTGATCCCTAGACCCTAATCAGCAGGGTCCCATAGTCAGTTGGGGGAGTGCCTTTAAAAGCCCCCAATATTGGGTGACTACAGCCATTCCACCACCCCTAACTTAAAGCTACAGTTGTGGCCACCATGAAAGCTCAAGTGGGGAATTCTCCCATACTTAACCAAGTGATACACGCCAGATCACCCTTCTCCTCCTTTATATAACTATGAGTGAGGGATGTCCTGTTACAGGCCAATGTGTTATTCAGAAGCAGCAGCTGAAAGCCAGAGCTGCTGACTGGGACCTGAGTTTAGCTTTTGCCACTGTAGCATTGCACCATCTTCAGCAGCTGAATGGCAGCATCTCCAGGCCAGCCCCAGGTGCTGATTGGCAGCACCACTGACACCTCACCATCAACTCAGCACCCAGACTGGACAGCCATGCTGCCCAGCTTTGGGTTCCCTAATGGCTGCTGAGTAGTTCATCCTCCCAAGGTGCTCAACAGGTCATTCCAGAGGTTTTGTTTGCTGTTTGCTCTGGCAGTTACCACCAACTTCTGCTTTGTTGGTATGCAACCTGATAGAAGATCTGCAATTCTCCAAACTTTCTTTGAACTTCACCTCCTCCACAGACCAACACCAATATACTAACTATCCCTATGGCCCAACACTGACAAGCCTCTGGCCTTAGGAGGGAAAAACTCTTAACATATATATATATATTAAGCATATGGCTGAATTGACAGAGATTTCAAGTCATATCTTTGCCCTTCAAAGAACAGAATCCTAAACACTACATTATGCTGTCTCTCCCAGGTTTTTAGGTGTTACTGAATAAGCATGCTAGACTCTCTATGGCTAGCTACACAATAGAAAATATATGTTGCTCTATCAGCATCATACCAAATGCCTGTGGTACTTACAACTGTTCTGATCAAAGTGTTTTCTTGGAGAAAGATTATTTGCCTCCCTTTTGGTCTCTTACTACCCTGTGCAAATCCTCTGATAGAAGTGCTCCAGAATCTTATAGGTGGCACCTTGATCCACAAAAGTTGTCTCGTATGTATCCGAATGTACAGCCCAAATGTTGGAGATGTGGTTGTCTGGACGTAACGTATTATCATATTTGGTGGTCATGTAGAAATGTAAAGGCTTTTTGGATTAAGATTTGGTGGAACATTCAGAAGATTTTTAATAGAAGGATAAAATTTACACCACAATTATTTTTGTTAGGTATTATTGTAGACTGTGATGGTAAAGAGATTACCTTAATGTTAAATTTTATTACGGCGGCAAGGTTGCTGATTGGGCAATATTGGAAGAAGGATTCCTTGCCTACCATAGAAGAATGGTTTCTTAAAGTTTCTTATTTATCAGAAATGGCAAAAATTTCGGCTTATCTGAAAGACCATTCACAAGAGAGAGATATCTCGGTGTGGAAAAGATGGGTAAATTTTGTACAGAATAAATATGGGATCAGGAAGTATTATTTAGCTTTTGAATAATCTATAGTTTAAAATGGGTATGGTTGGATTTGTAGTTTCTATGTATTGGAGTTAAAGTACTTTAAATTTTTTGGATGTATGTATAGTGGATTGATGTTCATTTAATTTGTATGGTTTTTTTTTTGTTTCTTTAGCCTTGTATTCAGCTCTGGGAAGGAGGGGGAGGGTTATGGGGTGGGAGGGGGGTATTTTATTGTAAAAAGTGTATAAAACTTTTAATAAGAAGTGCTCCAGAATCACAAGCGTGCATATGAAAGACATTTTTGAATCATTGAAGCAGTTGCATTTTTTTCCAGGCCATATGAAGCTGAGTTTAATCATTCAAATCCACACATCTGAAGCATCTCTTTTGAAGATTTGCATAGCTCTATTACTCATAGGACAAGGAACATAAAAGCACCATTAATATATTTCAAGGGCTGATGTCACTTCTTTCAAATATAAGAAGAAACATTTACTATTCCATTTGTGAGGACATGAAGAATGCTTTAGTTTCCCAACTGTGGGCTGGTGATGTAAAACAGGCAAGGTTATTAGGCTGGCCATTAAATGCACCTCCCGGCTCCTTTTTCATATGAATCAACAGAATAAATATTAAACTCACTCTTCTAAAAAGAGGACTCATCAGCCAGTTCTGATCTGATAGCTCAGGGGTTCTCAACCTTGGCAACTTTAAGACTTGTGGACTTCAACTCCCAGAATTCCTCAGCCAGCTTTGTGTTTTGAAATACACTACAATTGAAGGTTGAGATGCATCATTAATTCAGTATAGCTTAATCAGAATCAACATCTGACATATATTTATTGGTTCATTCCTATCCAAAATTTCCTTCAGCATCTTATGGTAGTATATGGTGGGAGTTTCTCCCCCGAGGCTACGATCAAAATAGCAATCTCTAAGTTAGATGGGTTGAAGACCTAACAATTGCTGAATTTGGTGGTTAACACATAACCATAATACAATAATGTATGATGGCTTGCTTATTGATTTGTAATGGTGTGAGATGTGAAAATATGCTTTATGGCTCAGAGTTATATCAGCAAATTAGGCTGCAATGGCATATTGAGTAAAATCTCATGTTATGTTTTTATTATTTATTTATTACATTTAGATGCTCCCCATCTCACTATCCAAAGTTTTTGGGTGACCAAGTGCCTCAAAGTTATCCAGTCAGCTCCATAATCAAATAGAGGCTTTGACATGGTCCTGCCCATGTTTAGTACTAATGTTTACTACTTGCCCAGTCCAGTCCTGTCCAGTCCTGTCCACCAACCCTTCCTTCCTTGCTTCCTTCCTTGCTTCCTTCCTTGCTTGCTTGCTTGCTTCCTTCCTTCCTTCCTTCCTTCCTTCCTTCCTTCCTTCCTTCCTTCCTTCCTTCCTTCCTTCCTTCCTTCCTTCCTTCTCACTCTCAGAGCTGTTTACAGTTTTAGCCATTATTTGGTGGTATGGTATACTGTGACTGAAATATATTCTGCAATTGTTGATTCATCTTTATAAGGGCTAGAAGATGAAAATGTTTCATTAATTATCATCTATACATTTGAACTGCATATGTATCACAGGACTTCCTGAGTATTAGTATCTTCTCGCTCTTCCTTGCATAGAATTTGGTGCCTTTCAAAATGCTCCAAGGCCAAACTTCATTTGTTTTTGTTTTTTCCAAAGGGCAGTCTCATTGAAGTTTATTTAAGGAAATGTTAGTTCACCCCGATGGACACAGAAGACGGAACAAATGGAACATCTGTTCTGCTGGTTTGATAACTCTTTTTTCTTTCTGACAAAGAAGGAGGAAGAGAAAACCTGTCCTGGAAGCCAAATTGCACTTAATTGTTTAGCTCTTTGTGGTACATAAATGGAGCTTTAGCTGGGGGAGTTTTTAGAACATGTTCCTGCTGTTAAGGAGTAGAGAACAAACATTTACAATACAGCTTGTTACTTATCCAATTCTCAACAAAGCAAGGCCACCTCGTTCCTATCCACAATGAGAGGTTTCCCGAAACCACTGCATTATCCCATGAGCTACAAGGGAAATGTACATTCAGAATTTCTCATGGCATCATTCCTAGAATGGGATAACTAGAGTTTAGCAGTAAAGCAATTAAAAAACAAAACAAAACCCAAACCCCACTTAGCTTCATGTAAGTCTGAAAGCAAACTCTGCTGTTTGGAGCCTTTTATACAAAGCAGAAATCCTGCATTTTTGTCTATATTTACTTATTGTCTTCCTCATTTAGTATTAATATATTGCAACTTAACCAGGACCAGGTTGACCTGGACTTTCACATAAGTATATTTGTTTGTGGCAACACAATCCTACATACATTCAAATACCACTGAACGCAAAGGGACTAAAGTATCTAAATATACCACCAGTTTATGGGTTCTTAAAACACAGCCGTTACATCTTTTTTTTCCTTGATGGATGTAAGCTACAACCTGGGAGGGATGTATAATTTAAAACCTCTCCAAAGGTTCCCTAGTAATTAAAACTAAGTAAATTATTCTGGCTGCCTCTCCTAACATGTTTTCCCTCCAGCTGAGGGAATCTTAGCTATTTTATCTGGGATTTCAACCCTGCTCTAGGAAAAGGAGAAAGGAAGGAAAGAGGGAGGGATCTTCCTGTCCAGATATATAGCCTTTAGCTTAAACCTTCTGTCTATCCCAAAACTCAAGAGGTGTCTATGGAGCCCCACTCTCTGTAGAAAGTATATGGATAAGACATTTGGACATAGTGATCAACAATATTGGTAAATGGTGGAGTTGGCATTGATGTAGTGGCATCAATGAGGCCCAAATTTGGTGTGTGTGTGTGTGTGTGTGTGTGTGTGTGTGTGAGAGAGAGAGAGAGAGAGAGAGAGAAACTGGGCAATCCAAACCCTCTCTTGTTAAATACATGTGACATATCTTAAGAAGGGTCAGGACCAATGGTGGGATTCAAATATGTGAATTCTGGGCCTGGGCAATAAAAAATTAGCTACTGGTTCTGCTGAAGTGGTGCGAACCGGCTGAATCTCACCACTGGTGAGGACTGTGATTGCCTAGCCATGCCCACAGCTTTGATGTTGTTGATGGACCTTGAGGATGCCCCTGTTGCAAGCTATGAGCAAAAGATGGGAAGGCACCACTCCAAAGCTTATTCCAGGTGTTATGAAGCTACCTGTTCTTTAGCTGAGTTGTACAAGGTAGTTCTGATTACATTTTGATCCTTTTAAGATCACTGCACAACTGGACTTCCACAATGCATTCTCTATGGGGCTGCTCTTGCAAACCATCTGGAAGCTACAACTGTTTCAAAATGCAGATGTGTGAAAAATAGTAGGCATTTCTTGTTAGGCCCAGGAGCCATCACTGCTACACAAGATGCATTGGTTTCTATTCAGGCTCCAAGTATAATTTAAAGTACTGGTCCTCACCGAAATAAAGCACTTCATAGTATAGGGCCTGGTTATCTGCAGGATCTCCTGTCTCTCGTAATTTCTGCCTGCTTGATATGTTAAAGCAGAGTGGATGCGTTCCAAATTCATTCATTTAAATGTTGGTCTATTAGGATGAGGAAGTTTGCCTCCCCTTCCTGGGGGAAGCAGTCTTTACGTCCCCCCAGAGATACAGTATCCACTCTCCTAGGCCTCTGGAAGGCTCTTAAAACCTGATTCTGCTTCTGGGCTTGTGATTAGTGTGTTTGTGCATCCCCCGTCATGCTTTTGACTGTTACGGTTGTTCTTTTTTGGACTATGTTTAGTTAGGTTTTTAAGTGTCCTAGTTGCATATTTAATGTCATAAGCCCCCTCCTCTGAGATTTTTTTGGGGGAGGGTAGCTATATTAAATCTAATATACAATAATAATATATCAGTGCATGTAGAGTGAACAGTCATGTATATAGTTAACACATCAGGATGCACACATTTAGTTTACTCATGGTCATAATTCAGTAGTACAGGACACACGTTGTTTCTAGGATGTCTTGGCATTTTCCAATACAACTGGTAAAACTCTTTGTATAATAGCTTGAAAACTACTACTGTTATGGACGGTATTAAACTAGATGAACCAAGAGCTCCATATGGATGGAACAAGGCAGTTTCTTACATTTGTACCAACTGGTATTATGTTAACATTACACATTAAGCAGACCAGTGAATGCATTTAAAACGTCACTGGATTCCTATGACACTCCTGTAGAGACAAGAGTCCTTGTCTCAAGTGACTTGGCCTAATAGTATTTGTTGAGACAGAAGGATAAAGGCAAAGGAAGGAGAAATAGGCAGGTATAGACCTGGATCTTGTATTGCCTTGCCAAAAAATGCCTACTCATTCGTGTTTGTCCAAACCAGCTACAGCTTCAAATGCCTACATTGCTTGTAACACCTACGCTTCTAATGAACCATAAATGTCACACAGAATTTGATACTGGTTTTGAAACAAAACAAAGATTAAGGTCATTGAACCTAGGAGTTGAGAAAAGGGATAGAGGAATTTTCCGTGAAAACAGACAGCTATTGTGATGAACATTGTGTGTATATGTGTGATCCACCAACCCTGTGATCTTAACAACTATTCTTTGATCTTAGCATAAAATACTTGTTAAGTAAGGGCAACAAAGGATTAATTGACATATTTCTTTCATAATTCTAGGATCACTGGCAGAGAAAACATGGGTGACAGAAATAAAAGTATGTTTCACTAATAGATTTGGATGCCATGCCAATCACAGAGAGGAAAGACATGATGGGCCTTCATAAATGCTATTTGGAACTCTATAGTGCCAATTAGTCCATTATCATTTAAAAGTATCTTTCATTTGAATGGAATAAAAAAGAGACACTGAGCTGGATATTATCATTATCTGGGTAAATTTCATCTTCTGTTTTCAGAAGACATCCCACACAGTTTTTTCTACACATACAGAATTATGATAATCCTCTTAAATCAATGGTTCCACCTAGCTCTAGTCCAGAAAGATAATCCACAAGGACATCATAGGCATGGCTACTGAAAAAAAAAATCGTTGAAACAATCATAAATCACAACTAGATACATACTAAGATAAACCCAACGATTATTTATCACCTGTCTCAATTTTTGTTCAAGAGATCAAGTTGTAAAACTCCCATCTTTGGTTTTATCCCTGTTATGATAATAGTAATAATTTTGAGATAGGATGAACTGATAAAAAGTCAGCCCAGTGAGTTTCCACAGTTAAAGATGAGCTTGGATCTGGACTTTTTCTGGCCTAACCATTACCTCAGACTGCCTCACAAGTGTCATTCTGGTCATTCTTTTGTTGTTATTGTCGTCCCTTAAAGGCACAGGACAGTTTGTTCCAAAATCAAGGAATTGAGAGAAAGCCTATCTCAACTTCCTCCTATAGTTTTTTTTAACTGTTTTATAATAATGGAAATAAAGCAAGAAGTGCCAGATACTGCAAAAACTGCCAGAATAGTTGACCTCAACAGCAGGGCAGATAGGACTGCTGTGGAGAGGATTAACGTGGCCATCTGAAGGACAATAAGAAGGTTATTCCTTACACTAACAGAGTCTCTGTACCTAGGACTACTGTGTCTAGGGCCAGAATACTGTAAAAGGGACAACTTTATACATACAGTATTTGTGCAGTGAGCATCCAGACTGTCTGGATTTCATGCGATCCAAAAGAAAATTCTTCCTTAGTCTTTGTTGGCAACTGAAATGATTTAATTAGTTTTTAGCACTGTGTGGTCTCTCCAGAAGTACCTGCAAAAATCCATATACAGATAATCCTCATCTTCCAACCAGTCATTTAGTGACCATTCAAAGTTAGAACAGAACTGAAAAAAGTGGCTTCTGACCTTTTTTCACACTTACGCTCATTGCAGCATCCCCATGGTTACGTGATCACAATTCAGGCGCTTGGCCACTGACGTGTATTTACATGGTTGCAGTGTCCCAGGGGGTCATGTGATCACTTTTTCCAACCTTCTGACAAGCAAAGTCAATGGGGAAACCAGATTCACTTAACAACCGTGTTACTAACTTAACAACTGCAGCGATTCATTTAAACAACGGTGGCAAGAAAGATTGTAAAATGGGGCAAAAACAACTGTCTCTTGCTTAGCAACAGAAAATTTGGCCTCAATGGTGGTCATAAGTTGAAAACTACCTGTACACAGTCCCTGATGAGTACTTTAAAACTGTCAAAGCCAATTCCTTTTTTTTTCCCCACAAGTCCCCAATTCCCATGTAAAGCCAACTAGGTAGAAAGAAGAAGGGAGGCTGTCGTGGTCGTGCCTTGGGCCCTTTTTGCACTGATGTTCAATTTTGGAACACCTCTCTCACTAGGACTGGAGGATTTCCCCCCAAATCTCTCCCAGAGCTAAAACAGACAAACCACTTGAGGCAAAGAGGCCATGCCTTTGGAGGTGTGCCCAACCGGACAGAGATAAACCTAATTTGGCCTTGAAATCTTCTACACTCACATGGCAATTGTCCAGTTCTCAAGGCAGAGTTTGCCCAAGAAAGCAAGTCAGAGAATGACTCTTGGAAAGAAGATGTTCTCTACACCTTTCATTTTAGGAATTGTAAAGACCTGGGCATTTAAAACCTGTTATCTGGGAAAAAGCTCTAGCCACAGCAAGATTTAGGGAAGGCAGATTAAGCTGGCTCAGCACCAGCCTGTCACTTAATATCTATCCAGTGACCTACTCAGTTAGAGAAACAACATGTACCCATGATGTTTTCAACCTTTTTTTTAAAAAAAAAAATGGGAACCGCTTCAAAGTTCTCAATGTACACCATTGTATAAGTTGTGACATGGGCATGATTGCTTAATATGGCAAGCCAAGGTAGTTCACGCAAATCATAAATCCATGTTGAGAAATGAGCTATAGATAAATAATGAAATGGAAGAGTGGAACAAATGGTGTGCATTGCTGGATGTTCCCTTACATCACCACATTATCCTGGTTTGATCTATATTCTCAGCTATGAAACAGGAGAGTAAACACCCAGCCCTTTTGATTGTTCAGTTTCACAAGTTGCATCTCTTTTTCTCAGGGCTTTGAGGACTACTAGTAAATTCAAATGCAAGCCCCATTGGTCTCATCATGTCGATACCAGCATCAATATCTATACAATGGGCTATTTTGTAATGTACAAAGACAGCAATTAAAATGCTATTATCTATCTATTACAAGAAATGTATAGGTGACTGTAGACTCTCTTCCAGTGTCTATTAAGGATGGGAAACTGTGGAGATTCTCAGTCATCCAGGTCATGGTTGTCCCAAAGGTGCTTTTCAAGAGGCAACTCTACTGAAAGCAGTTCCAAGAAGGCTCCACACCCATTTGCACCACTCAGGCGACCCGGAAGACACAGACAAACCTCCAGGTGGCCTCAACGACTCTCTAAAAGAATGCAAATGACCAGCTGTCTGCAAGGAATATAAATCTTTCCATTCCCCACCATCCGGTCAGAGCTGAAGAAGCTTCTTGGATAAGAAGTGAAACATCTTCAAAGAAAAACAAGAAAATCCAGTTGCTTCTTGAAAAAACACCTTTGGGATTTAAGGATGGGAAATAATTTTGGGGTGATTAGGATAGACTTTAAATATACTCTGAATTATTAATTTAGGCTCCCTTCCAAAGCAATGGGTACCCCATCCCAACCACCTCCATAAAAGCAGAGAGAACATATTCTTAATAGCCCCAAAAGATGCACGTGTAGATTCTGAGCAGCCAATAGGAACAGCAAATAGCTCTGGGATGTTTCTGTGGAGGAGGTGAGACCCCACAACTACAGGGTGGATGGAGCAGGAAACAGTGCAAGAGGAAAGAAGAAACACACAAGACAAGAAGCTATTTTGCTTCTTTCTCCTCAACATAATTCATGAAACATCAAATTTGTTGAGCCTAGCTCATTTAGAAATAAGCTCTGTTGCATTCAACTGGATGATTCCCAGATCAATGTGTTTAGGACTGGACATTTCTCCTACGCATGCTTGCTTATTTAGAAGCAAGTCCCATCAAATTCAGTTAAGGTTCATTCCCAAGAACATGTGCACAGAATGAAAGCCTCAGCCTATTGCTGAATTATTTTCTAGTCCAACGTAGTTGTGTGCGAGACAGTGACACTGATTACATCTAACCCTGCATCTCACTCTGCAAGTGTTCTTTACCCCTAATGAGGGTTCATTCACATTTCAAAATGCTAGTTAAGTTAATTAGCTGGACAAATGAGTATTTAGGCAGCAGTGTGCAAAATAACAGAGACTATGAAAACAATTACACAAGGGAACAAGGCCTCAAAGCGCTGGCGGAGGAAGGCAAAGCAATTGCTTACTGAGCTTGGCTGTTTTCTTGCAGGCATTTAGCGCTGAAGATATTCCCTAGATGGGCAATGAAACATCTGCAAGAAAACAACCAAGCTCAGTAACCACCAAGGACCCCGAGCTAAAATCTTCTCTTCTAAAGTGTGATGTGCCTACCTCTTTGAACTCAGATTATTCGGGGGGGGGGGGGTGGGAGATCAAGCACTTTGCTGTCTAAAGCTGTATAATTAATCTGGTTTTAAGTGTGTAGATATATTTTCAAGAAGTGAAAGTTTTGGGAGATAACTGGAATGGTTTGGCATGCTAGACAAAAACTGCTGCAGACAGTGAGATGAAGACAGGGGATGGTGCCTGCTAAATACTTTTCATCAATAAGTCTCTATTCATAATTTTGATACTGAAACATCAATAATCCCAAGGTATTTTAATTTTGTTTAATTATTGGCACTATGTCAATAAATGTAATTGTTTTGTTCCTCTTTCCTACAGGGTACTTCATTCAACTTTTTACTGTAATATCAAAGATGCCCGGGCAGGATTTATAATTCATCTGGCTATTAACTAGAGTAAGCCAGGGGGAAAATGAGGATCTTGAATAACTGTGGAGAAGAGGATTCCATCACAGAACATATCTTTTTAATCCTATTCACACCCACCTCCAAGCCACAAATGACAGGCAAATATGCTCAGGCTTATAATATTTTCAGGACAGAGCTTCCAAGGGCATCCAATCATTACAAAACACAAAGAACAGAGGATGCCTGAAGAATGAGAATCATAGAATCATAGGGCTGGAAGGGATCTCAGAGGTCTTCTAGTCCAACCCCCTGCCCAAGGCAGGAGTCCTTATACCATCCCGGATAAATGAATGTTCAATCTTTACTTGAGAATCTCCAGTGATGGAGCACCCACAGCCTGTGAGGCAAGCTGTTCCACTGATTAGTCATTCTTACTGTCAGGAAATTCCTCCTTATTTTCAGGTCGAATCTCCCTCTGATGAGCTTCCACCCATTGCTTCAAGTGCTATGGACAACACATCAACCCCCCCCCCCACTTCCCTGTGCCAGCCCTTCAAGTATTGGAAGACTGCTATCAGGCCTTCTTTTCATTAGGCTAAAGAGATTAATCCTTGAGGAATATTTTCATCCATTGTTCTGTTGATTATATATAGCTGTTCCATATTTTGTTAGTAGTGGTATTAATATTTTTGTTTGGGTTTCTTTGCTGCTTGAGAGCCCAGTGGAATTTAGGTTGCATTTGGAAATTATCATTTAAGTCAAGCTTCTCTTGGTGGAGTTCATGGACATTTGTGTACTTTTCTTGGCAACAACTGGATTTTTTCTTTCTTTCTGCAAATACATCATCTGATATTGCTTGTAGGTCTCCCCTCTAAATACTCAGTGTATCTGATCCTGCTAGGCTTTTGAGTTAAATCACAATTGTCTAGATCCTACTATCTAGAAGGACCTAGGTAACAAGAATACTTTGCCCATTTTAGCATTGCACAGTGAAGGTGTTGCGATCAAGAGAAGCTCAGTAGTGGATCTCTATAAGAATCTGCATTTTCATTTGGTAATTTAAATTTACCTCAAAATTTATAATATGTCTAATTTTAATAGTATGTGGTAAATCAGAAGGATGATTATGGATTTTAAAATTCCCATCATCTCTATTAGAACATATGAACTCCTACTGCTTGCTTAATGCATATTGATATATCTATGGACGAAATATAACTCTATTCTCAGTCAGATATCATAGAAAGATGCAGAAATTAAATTTGGTGGCAGTATTCTAGATATCACCGAGTCATAGATATCGCAGAGCTTGTAGATCTGGGCTGCAAGTAACTGAACATCCACTAGATGGCTGCAAAGGCACCACAGAAAACTTCAGCTTGTGGTTTCCATCTAGAGCAGTGGTTCTCAACTTTTCTAATGCCGCGACCCCATAATACAGTTCCCCATGTTGTGGTGACCCCCAACCACTTATGCATCACCGGGTGCCAGGGGCGTGGCCAAAGAAAAGGGGGAAAAAATGGCAGACAGCCTTGTTTGGCGACCCCCGTGAAATGGTCGTTCAACCCCAAATGGGGTCCTGACCCAACTGATCTAGAGATTGTCTGTGGTTTTGCTCCTCAGTCAGATAGCCCTAATTCTTTGAACACTTGAAGGCACAGCCGGATAGCTGCTTTAAAAAGCAGTGGTCTTTGAATGCTGACAAAAGTATGGTGGAATAAAAAATGTGTTATCCCAGCTGATGATGTCTACTTGGCTACAGTAATGAAGCTATCATGTGGTATCATTGTTAATTGTTCACGTGAAGCACGTTAAAGAAAACAAACAGAAGATTCCCTTGGCTTCATCTGCTATCTCAACAAGAATCATTTCCTGGTGGGAAATGACCACCGGTCCCTGTCCTCAAGGTGGGGTGAGGCAGGGTTGGGTGCCTGGAGGTGAATGCTTAGCCACCTGTTAAACGGGTGCCTGTTTAATGTCATGATTTGCCCACCGAAGGATTAACATTCTCTCTTAAAAACTTGTCTGGTTTTTAAAACACTTTTCCATGCCATGTTTAGAAAACAGTCTAGTACTCAGGTTTATCTGGAAGGCTGTGCAAGATCTGACTTGTACTTTGAAAAGTGTTGGTCAAGGAAGTACTACAGAGGCAACTGTGTCTGCAGAAGCCAAAGGTCTCCTGCAGTTCAAGCTAAAATGGCCAACGAACACAGTGCCAGAGATGTGGGACCACAGAAGACATGTTATGACCAATAGAAGAGAATATTTGTAACTCAGGATTGAACTGTGAGGTCCTTGTTGCTCTCTGAGCTTGGTTGTTTTCTGGCAGATGTTTCATCACTCAACTGGGTCACATCATCAATGCTAATATTGATAAGGTTACCTAATGGGGGTCAATGTCTGCCAGAAAACCACCAAGCTCGGAGAGCACTAAGAATTCCACAGTTATACTGTATTATAATTAACTTAATCAATTCATACAAGAAGCTGAACCATGAACTAATTATTTGAGTTGGGATTGTGTACCATATTGGGCTAGTTTGATTGGCTAGTTTGTGTTTTGGAGGGTCATGTGAACCACAAAATGTGTTTGTGAGAAGACTGAGAAATTCTGGAGCTCTTAGTTGGCACACAATTTATTGAGCACAATCTTCTATTTACATTTGGGTTATTTCCCTGGCAGCACTTTCCATTTACTTGCAAGTCTTGAGAAATCACATTCTATATTCTTACGCAAAGGCAGGCTACTCATTTTAGGTGTTGAATTTTGCAATACCACCACAGTTGTTGATAGGACTCCTGGAAAAAGTAATCAAGATTTGTTCTAGCTTTTGAACAAAAGCTTGGCAATCTCTGTGAGGACAGAAATATTCAAGTTGACAAGATCAACCCCTTTCCTCTAATTAAAAAAAAAGAGTTTCGTTGCTGTAAATACTTTTGCACTGAAATAAAGACCTCTCCTGGGAAATTCCACTGCTATCATTTCTTTTCTCCTAAAATTCCTCAGTTATTTTGCCTAAAAGGACACTCTGAAATTCTTTGAATACTTTGCCCAGGCAGCTTTCAGCATTGTCCCCAAAGTCAACAGCTAGTTAAAATTCAGTGTTTAGTTAAACTCTTCTTTTTATAGAGGGCAGTTTTTCATTTGAATAGATGAATTAGTTATCTCTCAAATGCTACTCTGTATATGTTACTGTATGTAAATGTGTGTCTTTTGTCTTCCATTTTCATGATCAGATTTTTTTTGGCAATATATGAGGCCAAGTTATCATACCTCTCTACTGTTATAAAGCTCTGGGATCTATTGGGGTAACTATGAGTACCAATAAAGGAGAATATTTGAAGCTCAGGGTTGAAATGAGGGTCCTTGGTGCTCTCTGAGCTTGTTGTTTTCTTGCAGATGTTTCATTACCCAAACTAGGCATCTGATTTGGGTAATGAAACATCTGCAAGAAAACAGGCACGCTCATAGAACATCAAGGACCCCCCTCATAATCACAAGTCTTTTACTATTTGAGAAGTGGGTCGCCATGATGTAAAAAAGATGTTGAGACTCTAGAAAGAGTACAGAGAAGAGCAACAAAGATGATTAGGGGACTGGAGGCTAAAACTGGAATTGGGTATGTCTAGTTTAACAAAGAGAAGGACGAGGGGGGATATGATAGCAGTGTTCCAATATCTGAGGGGCTGTCACAAAGAAGAAAGCTATTTTCCAAGGCTCTTGAGGGCAGGACAAGAAGCACCGGATGGAAACTAGTCCTATTATTATTATTATTATTATTATTATTATTATTATTATTATTATTATTATATAAGTGGACCAGCCCAATCAGTCCAAACTGAACAACAACAACAACAACAACAAAGTTGAAAGGTATCTTGGAGGTCATCTAGTCCAACCCCCTGCTCAGGCAGGAAACCCTATACCATTTCAGACAAATGGCTGTCCAGTCTCTTGTTAAAAACTTCCAGTGTTGGAACATTCACCACTTCTGGAGGCAGCTTGTTCCACTGGTTAATTGTTCTAACTGTCAGGAAGTTTCTCCTTAGTTCTAGGTTGCTTTTCTCCTTGATTAGTTTCCATCCATTGCTTCTTGTCCTGCCTTCAGGTGCCTTGGAAAATAGCTTGACTCCCTCTTCTTTGTGGCAGCCCCTGACATATTGGAACACTGCTATCATGTCCCCCCTCATCCTTCTCTTCATTAAACTAGACATACCCAATTCCAGCAGCCTTTCCTTATATGCTTTGGCCTCCAGTCCCCTAATCATCTTTTTTGCTCTTCTCTGTACTCTTTCTAGAGCAAACATGTCAAACACAAGCCCCGGGGGCCGGATGCGGCCTGCAAAGTGGTTTCATGTGGCCCACGAAGTCATCTTGGAAACAGTAAGGAAAGGCCCCTGCTGCCTTGGCCCTGGCGCAGGCCAGCCAGTAGCCAATGTACAATTTTGTGGTGGCCATCTATGCTGAAATGCATTCAGTCTTAGCTCCACAAGGCCATCTGGAAACAATGAGGAACCAGCCCCTGCCGTGTCAGCTCCGCCCCCTGGGTGCATGCTGGGGAGGTGTCACAGTCCCACCCCCTTCTGCCAGAGACCCTCAGATCTGTCCCACTCCTGCCCAGGCCCCCACAGGCACCCTTGATGCAAGCGATGTAGAGCTGGCCATGCCCACCCAGTAGTCCATACCCACTCTATCCACTCAGTAGACTGCACCCACCCTGGCCACACACACCCGCCCCCCCCCCGAGGGCAACCACAATGCTGATGCAGCCCTCAGTGAAATTGAGTTTGACACCCCTGTTCTAGAGTCTCAACAATTGGCAGCTCAACAATTGGCAGCAAAGATTCCCAATCTCTTATTAGCAGGAAACCACCTGAACTTAATGAAATCCCTGGTCATTGTCTTCCTCAACTTGGTGTTAGGCTTTGTGTTTCATGTATTTAAATTAGCAAATCCCCAGTATAAATTAACACCTGCGTATTTCCTGTGAATGTGCATAATAACAGTCCTGTTCACAAAGCATCACTCTGAAGACACTTTCAGCATGATGCCTGCAGAGGAGTGCACAGGAGAAAAGATGCTTTGAAGTGCTGCCTACTGGGGTCAAGGAAGCAATTGCTGTGAATGGGAAAGGAGAGCAGCAGAGGTTAAGTTAATGCGCTGCCTATCCAGACTCACCGCTGGAAGTCACTGCTTTACTTTGCTTTTAATGGTGAGTCCAAGTGGTGAGAAGGGATGAGGCAGAGTGGAATTATGTTTAAATAGGATATAGTCCTGCAATAAACTCTCCAGTTAATGGACCTTAGTTTAGCAGACTCCGGTGGTTTAATGGACAAAGTGGACTTCATGGTTTAATGGACAAAATCTGCTGGATCTGAGCTTTGTTCAGATGGCAATAATGGATTTTGCTCCAAACAACAAAGTGCTACTTCAGTCAATCAATCATAATAGAGCTGAAAGGGACTTTGGAGGTCTTCTAGTCCAACCCCCTGCTCAAGCAGGGGACCCTATGCCATTTCAGATAGGTGGCTGTCCAGTCTTTTCTTAAAAACCTCCAGTGATGAAGCACTTACAACAGGCATGTCAAATGCGTGACGTCACGTGACATTGTGCAATGTATCACGACTTTTCCCCCGTTTCTGGCAATGGGGTGGACGCGGTTTTGGTGTGACGCATCCAGCCCGCAGGCCAGCAGTTTGACATACCTGACCTGCAACTTCTGAAGGCAAGCCGTTCCACTGGTTAATTGTCCTCACTGTTAGGAAGTTTCTCCTTAATTCCAGGTTGCTTCTCTCTTTGATCACTTTCCAACCATTGTTTCTTGTCTTGCCTTCTGGTGCTTTGGAAAATAAGCTGACACCCTCTTCTTTGTAGCAGCCCCTCAAATACTAGAATAATGCTATCATGTCCCCCCTAGTCCTTCTTTTCTCTAGATTGGCCATTCCCAAATCCTGCAACAGTTCTTCATATGTTTTTGCCCCTTAATCATCTTGGTTGCTCTTTTTCTACTTTTCCCAAAGTATCAACATTTTTTTTTGTAATGTGACCAAAACTGGATGCAATGTTTCACGTGTGGTCTTACTGAGGCTTTATAATGCAGTACTACTTTGATTCTATGCCTTGGTTTATACAAACCAAGGATTGTATTAGTTTTTTTGGCTGCTGCTGCACACTGCTGGCTCATGTTTAAGTGATTGTTCACTAGTACTCCAAGATCTCCCCCCCTCCTCCTCCTCCTCCTCCTTCAGCAAATTACGGAGGCATTTACCTGAGCTGCTTTCAAATGTTATCTCATTGTTCTCATTGAAGCTTCAGCCCCCATTGTCTGGATAAAGGTTCCTGCATACTATAATTACATGAAAGTAATTTTTTTTTGTTTATAGAACACATTTTTGAGACAACAACCCCCCGGCCCAGCTAACTGTAACAACTCAAGTCTAAGCGTAGTTTCAGAGACCCACACAAGGATAGCTTTTTAAAATTGCTTAAACGCAAGTAGAATTCTTTAGGAAAGCAGCATGCTTTACATCAGCCCCTTGCCAAAGCTTTACCCCTGTTCAAGCAAATACAAGTAGGAAGCTCCCTGCCAAATACCTCTGGAAACCAATCAAGATGTCTTAGCTAAATATGGTTTGCGAAAGCTATTGTCCAATATTAATAGCAGCTTTCCAGAAGCCTTGAATGCCACTTAGCTTAAGGAACAAGTGAGAAATCTTCAACTCATGCAAAGGTTGGACCTAACTACGTGGTCATCTTATCCACCCCCACCAACGATTTCTTGCAAAGATTAATTTAGAAAATTTATATACCATCCTCTCCCTTGATGGGTTTGGTGACTTACAAATTCTTAATAAAAACCGATAGTACAACAGAATGAAAAGAACAAAGAACACCAAACAATAAACATTAAAGGAACATTAAAGCTCTCATCTTTGTGCCTGGAAAAGAGGTTGCTTTTTCTAAATGTCAAAAGCAAATACAAATACTCTTGACCTGTTTGCTCTGTTTGACTCTAATAATGCCTTTGACTGTGCCCCCTACCAATGTGTGACATCAGCCATAGGGACACTGCTATGAAATCAAAGGGTTGCATTCTTGTTTGCTGTGATTGTTCACAGAAGGGCCTTGCTGAGATTCCAGATGCACGCACACAAGCACAAGCACATACCCACACACAGGCATAGAGAATGCTGGCCCAAGAACAAAAAGTACTTTAAACATCCAGCAAAATGCTACCTCTCCTCCATAAGAGACCCAGGAAGCTGACAGTGTGAGTCCTGTTCCACTCGTGGGTTGGGGTTGAGAGACCATATATAGTCCTGTCCTGGGGACAGGCATTTCCTTTCAGAGGAATCTGGGCCAGAGACCATCCATAAGTTATTGTGTCCTTTGGTAGATGGGATAAGGACAGCCTGGGTAGCAGGGCACTGTGAACTGAGCAGATGGCTGTATCAGCTAGATAAGAAAATAAAGGAAACCAGTATCCTGTGAGTATTAACTTGATTCCCTTTCTGTATAAAGGCTGATTAGCAGCAACAGGCAGAAAGAGAGTGGCAAAGCAGAAGTGGGCTGCTTGTTTACAGAGGCTGACTTTGTCTTACTGCCTGATGTTAATGTTGCAATAATCCTTGATGTAGACAAAGACAAAGCCATCTGGGGAACAGCCAGGGGATTTTTAGAGCAAGTGCTGGAGAAGCTGACCTATTTGTAGCATAGATTGCTGATAAGCTATGTATGTAAATGTCAAATGGGCAGGGGATTCTTCGAAGCAGATAGAGAGTGTCCAGAGCTTGTGAGCAGACAGAGAGTGTCCTCAGCTTGTGAGCCTTGATTTAGGTTCCCTCATCTGCACTGTAAATTTTACAGAAAATGGGAGTGATGGGCTGCCTGTTAAAATGACTGCTAGGCTATGGCATGCACTTGAAAGAAAACTGGGATGCCTGTAATTGTGCAGTCTGTCTGGCAAGAACAAAGACTGTTTATTCACAGAGAATATGCACTTGTAACCCTTGTCTCAATGCTAGGTGGTTAGTGTTATGTCCCGAGCCTTGCAAACGGGCTCGGGGTGTTTGCAGGCAGTCCCGGGCAGGTGCAAGCTGCCGGGACCAGACAGGCTGTCGCCAGCGCCTGTGCGCATGCGCGGGTGCTGGCGCGGGAAAAGTAACACATTGACCCGGGAATTGCCTATATAAGAGGCTGGGAGCTTTTGGGCGTTGCTGAAGCCTTCAACTGTAAGCTGAACACAGAATAAAAGAAAACCTGAGAACTACAACTGCTTCTCGTGTCTGCTTTTCGCCAAGGATTCAACACTGGCGACGAAGGTGGGATGCCTTACATCGCCTGGAAAGGAAGAGGTGTAAGCTTACCCAAGTGAGTCCTGAGCGGTAGAACGGCGTTGACTCGGCAGCTACCCGCCAATCCACTGTGCATTCGGGGGTAGGCTGGCTGATAGACCCGTCTCCTGAAAATGGCAAAAGTTGGAAGGCTTTCGGAATTCGACGTCTCACATCCAGAGCGGTGGGAGTCCTACGTAGCCAGGGTGGAAAATTACCTCAAGGTAAACCAAGTGAGGGAAGATAGCTTGAAGGCTGCCACCCTGCTTTGTGTCTGCGGTCAAGACGCCTTCGAAATCGCAGAGAACCTTGCAGCACCTGTCCCATTAGAGTCTGTCAGCTACGCAGATCTAAAGAAGCTATTGAAGGAGCACTTCCAGCCCAAGATGTCCGTCATCGCATGGCGCCACACCTTCGAGCAGAGGGATCAACGATCCAGAGAGTCGGCCCAAGAATACATCGCCGCATTGAGGAAGGCCGCCAAGCACTGCGAGTTCAAGGACCTCGAAGAACGACTGAGGGACCGATTCGTGTGCGGCTTAAGGCATCGAGATCTACAACAGCGGCTTTTCGCCAAAGAAGACTTGTCCTTCCAAGATGCCTTAAGAGAGGTCACCGCAGAAGAAGCAGCAGGCGGCGCCGTCAAAAACATGCGGCCGATCAGGAACAGTCCAGATGTTGCATCCGTGCACCAAGAGGACGTCCAAGGGAACTCTGAGGAGGATCCGGACGAGGAAGTCGACTGTCTCCACCCCACGAAGGAAGGGAATCAGAAAGGAAGCTCTGCAGCTCCCCTCAAGTGCATCGGCTGTGGAGGTCGCCACAGGAGAACCGACTGCAAGTTCCGCTCTGCTATCTGCCGGGCGTGCGGGAAACAAGGACATATTGCAGCTGTGTGTCTGGGCCGACGAAAGGTACAACCTCAGGAAGAACTGCGCCTGAAAGGTACCAGGGTCCCCAGCCAGAATAGGGTAGTTTTTTGCGCTTCGCGAAGAAGCATCTTCAGGACAGGCACACACAAGCCCATCAAGAAAAAGCTGTCACTCAAGGTGAAGCTACAAGGGGTTCCATTAACTATGGAACTAGACACGGGGTCTGCCCTTTCAATCATATCCTTACATACATTTAGGAAGATTTGTTCCGGCAGTGGAACTCAGGCTAAATTAAAGCCTTCTGACATTGTGTTAACAGACTTTCAAAATTCGAGAGTGTGTGTTAAGGGGGAGGCCACCCTTAACGTACAGTATAAGAATTTTGAAGGTCCACTAGACCTATTAGTAGTAGGGGGTGAATGAACGAGTCTCATAGGACTCGATTGGTTTGAAGCCTTGGGGATACACGTCACGGGGCTCAACAGCTTACAAACACTCGACCTCCAGGAAGTCTGCAAAGAATTTGCAGATGTCTTCAGCCCCCAGCTGGGCACATTCAAGGGACCTCCTGTGTCCTTAAAACTAGACCCCACTGTCACGTCCATTAGAATTAAAGCAAGAAGGGTCCCTTTTGCTTTAAAGAGTAAAATTGACACTGAGTTAGACAAACTGATCCAACAGGGAATCCTAGAACCTGTTGATTCCAGCCCTTGGGAGACCCCCATTGTCACGCCTCTAAAGGCAAATTGGGACATTCGCATTTGTGCTGACTACAAATGCACTCTTAATAAGGCATTGCAGCAACATGCCTATCCTGTTCCTGTGGTCAGTCATATTCTGGCCTCCCTCAAGGGGGGGCGCGTTTTTGCAAAGCTTGACCTAGCTCAAGCGTATCAACAGCTGCCTGTTGATGAGGATGCTGCTATAGCTCAGACTATTGTGACCCACAGGGGAGCCTTTAAGGTAAAAAGGCTGCAGTTTGGAGTGAATGTCGCTCCTGGAATTTTCCAAAGCGTAATGGAAAACACACTGCGGGGCATACCGGGGGTTTGCCCCTACTTTGATGATGTCTTAATTGCAGGAGACTCCACACACATTCTAGCTGAAGGCTAAGGGCTGTTCTGTTAAGATTCAGGAAAACAGGCCTCAAGCTCAAAAAAGACAAATGCAAAATTGGGGTGCCTTCTACTGAATTTCTGGGGTTCAAAATTGATGCTGCTGGGATTCAACCTGCTGAATCCAAACTAACTGCCATTTTAGAAGCACCTAGGCCAAAGTCTAAGGCCGAACTTCAGGCCTTTCTGGGCCTCCTGAATTTCTACAATTCCTTTCTTCCACATAAAGCTAATGTAGCTGAGCCTCTTCACAGGCTATTAGACAAACAAGCAGTGTGGCAATGGTCACAAACATATGAGGCTAGTTTCAATGAGGTCAAGGCCTTACTCACTTCTAACAGTGTACTTGCACACTTCAATGAGTCCCTTCCTGTGTGCATCGCTTGTGATTCTTCCCCTTACGGGGTAGGAGCTGTCCTGAGCCACCTCAGGTCTGATGGAACTCAGGTTCCTGTTGCATATTACTCCAGAACACTGTCTTCTGCTGAGCGCAACTACGCTCAGATAGAGAGGGAGGCTCTGGCTGTTGTTGCTGGAATTAAAAAATTCCATGATTTCTTGTATGGCAGGCATTTCACGGTCTTCACTGACCATAAGCCTCTGCTGGGATTGTTTACCACACGTAAACAAACTCCCCAAATTATTTCCCCTGGAATGCTTAGGTGGTCTATTTTTCTGTCTGCATATGATTTTTCCTTACTCCACAAGCCTGGGACAGAAATGGGCCATGCTGATGGCCTCAGTAGATTGCCCCTGCCAGTAGTAGAAGCTGACCCTGCGCCAGCTGTCAACATTCTATCCATCCAAGCCTTGCTCGAGTCCCCTCTGAATGCCAGGGATGTCGCCGCTGAAACAGGCACAGATCACACACTTTCACGTGTCCTTTCTTGGGTTTTGTCTGGATGGCCTGAGCACTGCCCTAGTCCTGAGTTTCAGAGTTTCGGGTCCAAAAGGAACGAGTTGTCCACTTCTCAGGGTTGTCTGCTTTGGGGAAACAGAGTTGTCATTCCCACCTCAATGAGGACTAGGATCTTAGAGTCCCTCCACGATGGTCATCCTGGCATTGTTCGCATGAAGGCCCTTGCGCGCAGCCACTTGTGGTGGCCTGGTTTAGATAAGGACATTGAGGCTCAGGTGCATGCATGCCACCTGTGCCAGCGCTCTCGCCCAGAGATGCCCCAAGCTCCTGTGCATAGATGGGAGGATACACAGTCCCCCTGGTCTAGGGTGCACATTGACTATGCTGGGCCCTTTCAGGGCCAGTTCTTCTTGGTCCTCGTTGACAGTCATTCAAAATGGCTTGAGGTTGTACCTGTCTCATCCACCACCACTGCAAAGACTATTCAGGTACTGAGGGGGATTTTTGCTGCACACGGTCTCCCAGATGTCATCGTGTCTGACAACGGCCCTCAATTTACTTCCTCCGAATTCCAAGCTTTCTTACAGGCTAACATGATTCGTCATGCCACGTCTGCACCCTTCCACCCATCCACCAACGGTATGGCTGAACGCATGGTCCGCATCACAAAGGACACCTTGAAAAGACTCACCTATGGGGACTAGCATCACAGGTTGGCTGACTTTCTCCTTTCTTACCGCACCACACCGTCCACTTCTACAGGGAGAAGCCCAGCTGAATTTCGCTGGGGGCGCAAACTTACTACGAAGCTTGACTGGTTGCATCCGGACAGACTGCCTTCATCTACCTCACATCCTAGGACACCTAGACAACTACTTGTGGGTGCCCCAGTTTGGACTCGCAATTACGGGCCTGGTCATGCATGGGTCCCCGCTTCTATTTCCAGGGTCACAGGTCCTCTATCCTACGAGGTAGCCCTGGACAACGGTCGTGTCCTGCGTCGGCACATCGACCAACTCCGCCCTAGGCGGGATCTTTCAGATGAGACTCCTGGGTCTTTTCCAGGGGGGAAGGGGCACCCTTTAGAGCAAAGGGAGGGGCACGAGCTGCTGCCCACCTCCAATGATGGAGCCACAAACGGCCCATTCCAAGATTCCGCGAGTGCCCCAAACAGGAATTCTAAGAGCCTATCCAACTACCAGGCATTCACGCCTACTCCAGCCAAGGAGTCACCCCGGGGGTACAATCACTATTCACCTGCACAGCACAGTACTCCAGTCAGGGAGGATACCCGGGAGCATCCCAATAAATCATACCCCGCAAGAGAGCTGGCACATAATCCCCAGAGTTGGCCTGACCTTACCCCAAGTCCTACAGGGGTCAAACATACAGGGAGGTGGTCGAGGAACCAAGTCCCGACCGCAACACCTCTAGCCCAAATCAGGGAGTAACTGAGTTTTGGGAAGGTACAGAAACCCACACGAGCCCGAACACAGAACGGGGTTTAGGGAATGGACAGCCTCCTGACAGGTCTTGGATGGACCTAGGAGGTTCTACAGAGATGCCCAGCAGTGGCTATCACTTCAAGGGGCCCGAGGGCCTACAGCTAGGCAGGTCAACCAGGTCACAAAGGGACAGAAGCCCTGGCCTGACGAGCCCGGTGGGCGAGCGAGCAGGCCAGGCATTGGGGCACAGTCCTTGGAAGGCACCAAGGCATGATAAGGAGAACAGGCTCACGTCTCCCCTCAGTCAGGGAACACCTGTCAGAAACCCAGAGCTGAGAAGGTCACAGAGAGCAAGGAAATCTCCTAAATACTTAGAGGATTACATAACATTGCTGGCCAAACAAAGCCAGTAAACAGTAGGAGCACTGGGGAGTAGAACACTGCATCAAGAAATAATTGTATGTTGGTAGTAGTCTTAGCCCCGGGGAAAGGGGTGTTATGTCCCGAGCCTTGCAAATGGGCTCGGGGCGTTTGCAGGCAGTCCCGGGCAGGTGCAAGCTGCCCGGGACCAGACAGGCTGTTGCCAGCACCTGTGCGCATGCGCGGGTGCTGGCGCGGGAAAAGTAACACATTGACCCGGGAATTGCCTATATAAGAGGCTGGGAGCTTTTGGGCATTGCTGAAGCCTTCATCTGTAAGCTGAACACAGAATAAAAGAAAACCTGAGAACTACAACTGCTTCTCGTGTCTGCTTTTCGCCAAGGACTCAACAGTTAGAGTACTGATAACAGTAACAAAGAGTTAGACATCCTGCACACTTCAGCTAGAAATTAGGAATAGGGATGGCCTGGAGAAAATTAGAATGTGTACTAGATCAGTGGTGGTGAACCTATGGCACGGGTGCCAGAGGTGGCACTCAGAACCCTCTCTGTGGGCACACGCGCCGTTGCCCCAGTCCTAGGCTTTCAGCTGGGTTTTATAAAACCTTTTCACTTTAGGCTGCTGCCACCATGTACAAAAAAAAGAGAGGTTCAATTAATCAGTCAATTTCAACTTCTCGTGGGGAAAAAAAAGATCTTGCAAAGTTGGAATTGATTGATTGAACTTTTTAGTCCCATCCAGTCTGCCGTTACCACTGCAGCCACGCCCACCCAATGGGCCACACCCACCCAGCACCCGATGATGCATAAGTGGGTTTTGGGTTGCAGTTTGGACACTTGGTCTCTAAAAGGTTTGCCATCACTGTACTAGATAACTCCTGGAGCATTCATTAGCCAAGGCTTAGGAATAGGGACTGCTAGAGACCAATAGGACAATTGTTAGATCATTACTAAAATCTTTATTAGATTATTTGTTTTATATATCCCGCCTTATCCCGCCGTCCGCTTTAGTGAAAATTATAAAACTTTCTTAATTCTATTGTTTGGGATTTCTTGGCATTTTCTAGCCAGGACCCCTTTTCTTGGAGCGTTTCAAAAAAAGGAAACAAACCTGCACCTCGTGTCTGGTGTCCTTCATCGGCTTCGGCACCAGGTTCAGACCCAAACTGGGGACAACAGGAGGAAGTGTTATACAAGTACTCTCCCTCCTCATTGTGCTGGAAAGATAACAGGAAGCACAGACCAAAGAAATAATGTATTACCATTATATCAAGCTCTGCTGTTTTGCTGTCATGCAAGACCAAAGGGCTTATTAAAGTTTGACAAACCTTCTAGAGAACTTCAGTCTAATTCTTGCTTGGTAAATCAAACTTATCATGAATCTGTTGGATCTCTGGATTAAACCAGAAACCAGATGTTCCCCCTCTAAAGCCACAGCTTGTAAGATTGAAGTCATGAATTCCGTTTCAGCTGCTGGACATATATGCTTGAAATAATGTTTCCCTAAATTACGAATATTTATTTTTTTGTTATTTATTATAAATGAGGAGTCGGATACTCCTCATTGTTACTGGCAACACAATGCTGGCACTAAGCTTATAAAAGTATGTTGAGCAGACAAATGGTTTAGACTTCACTGGGGATTGCCAGGAAACTCTTGCCCCATCTTCCCATTCCTTGTGGAATAGAATTCTCTTTGCCAGACTGCCGGGAGAAAGCCTGTGAAAAGTGTTTTGGTCTATAAATGATAGGCGACATTCTTATTTGCCCTTTAATTATAGATCTCCGATTGTGTAATCTCCCAATGGTATTTCCTTTTAGACATTTAGGACAGCGGATAAGTGTTGAGTGCTAGACCTGGCAGAGTTCATTGGAAATGGATGCCAACAAATTTAAATAAATCCTGTAAATAACTGTGGGTTTTCCAACAAAGTTAAATAAATACTGTAAATCAATATGGTTTTCCCAGTTACCCCGCTGTAAGCATATGGATACCTAATGAGCCTGCCCTGGCATGAATTATTACCAGCCAAGGATTGTTTCTTTAATAAAGATAGTTAGCATCCTATAATTTAAATTACCTCACATTACAACAGAGGGAGAAAATAGGACACACCTTAGTATTGCCTGCTTAGGATGTTTGTGCAAGAAGGTGTATCAGCATTGCCTTTATATAACAATCGTTTTGAGAAATGGAAAATTGATTTCTGTTTTTGAAAGGCTTAAGTGTTTAGTCTTCACTGCTGACGTGGAAAGTAGTAGGATCATTGCACATGTACAATGGGCTAAATTGAAGGCCTTCATTCACATAGGAAATTGGATATATTTATAAGTTTAGTTCCTGAACCTGAAATATAACAGCAGCCATGTGAATGGAGAAGCCATCCAGCTTTAAAGCACCTGCAGCCGCATCAGTGATGCTTGGCTGCCTCTACACAGGTAGTCCTTGACTTACAACCAATCACTTAGTGATCATTCAAAGTTACAATGGATCCCTCCAAAAAGGATATGCAGAGGCTTAGGAGTTGGGGACTTGGCAACACAAGGAAACAACAGCCAATCGCCAGCCATCAACACACCATTCAACCAATAGGAAGGAACCATGTAAATACAACTCAAAGCACACATTCTGGTGAGAGGGAGAGAGAAGATTCCCTGAGGATTCCAGCAGGAGTCCAAAAGCTCGAAAGAGTAAACCTCTGGTCCCGATGACCAACCCAGATTGGATCTTGTGACATTTGTTACTCTTCTACCTGCTGGTCTATGACTGAACAAAGAGTTAATGATGACATTTGTTAGTCTTCATTATTATTTCTGTGGTCAATAATAAGATGGAAAGATTAATATTTATCACTGATTTGAAAAGGTCAGATTTGCCAAGAGGAGCTTGGATGGTGTTGGGACTTCAAAGTTGGCATTAAAGAATCAGTTAATTCCTCCCGCCCTCATCACTGTATAACAAATCCGGTTCAGCTTATCAGTCCAGGCTGAATGTGTAGATCTCTCCATGAATTTTCAGACAAAGGAAATTAGGATTTGTAGTGCATTGCAGATTAGAGTCAGGCCGTGTAATAAAAATGTCAGGAGGGGACTGTAGCACTTTTTCAGATTAACACGTTTTATTAAAAGGCATAAGCTTTTGTGAACTGCAGCTTACTTCATTAGATACTGTGGCATCTGACTGGTAGTTAAGATTCTGGGACTAGGACTAGGGAGAGCCAGATTGTAATCTTTCCTTCGGCACAGGAACTGGCTGGGTGATTTTGGGCCAGTTACTATAGTCTTTGCAAACCCTAGACAGGAGAGTCAAAAAGAATGTAACTGCTAAATTACACTGGACCAGCAGAGAAGATTGTGGTCCACAATCTTCAATGAAGAGGCCTTATCCTGCAAGATTTTGGATGATGATGGTGATGACAATTACTCCTGTCACTTATAAATTTAAGGTCCATTTGGGGGCCTGAAATCTCACTCACTAAAAGACACAAAGAGGGTAGTTTGGTCATTACTACTGTCCAGTGTCTCACTCTCACACTCTCTCACACATTTATTGGTTCTCTGGACAGAAATTGTATATTTGTAGAAGTTGTTTTCATGTAAGATCTATGCAAACATCTTAAATCCTCCCCTTTCCCCCCCCCCGAATAAAAAAATCCCACTACAAGGAGAAAGTGTATATGTACTTGTGCCGTATTTATGCACATGTGGCTATTAATGTGCCACCTCAAACTTTGTAAAATGTTGGGGCCTCATCACAAAAAGACAGTCTGAATGTGCATAACTTGTGTCTTTGCAGATTCTGTATTTATTGAGGAAAGGCCATTTATGGAAGGAACAGTATTCATAATCCCTCTTTATTCCTTCCTATGCATCCATTACTATACAGTATATAATTTCAGACTCTGAAGAAAAAGTTCTGCTGGAATATTTTGCCAAAGAATGTTGGAAAGACATTAAAACACGCAGAAAGTACATTTCATAAATGCTCACTTCCAAAACATTAAACATTTGTAATTTCAGTATTCGATCCTCATTCAGACCTCTGAATTCATATATTTAAGTTTGAACAGAGGGACTGCAGCAACTGCAAAAGGTAGATTGGGAAATTGTGTCCTTGTGCAGGCACATAGTGTGTAATCCAGAAATATACAGTGGTGCAGCAGTTAGAGTGCAGTACTGCAGGCCACTTTAGCTGACTGTGTTCAGCAGGTCAGAGGTTCAAATGTCACCGACTCAAGGTTGACTCAGCCTTCCATCCTTCCGGGGTAGGTAAAATGAGGACCTAGATTGTTGGGGGCAATGTAAATATATATATACATTGCTTACTGGTGTACACCACTTAGAGACTGCTTGCACTTAAAGCGGTATATAAGTCTCATAAATAAATAAATAAATAAATAAATAAATAAATAAATAAATAAATGTTGACTTTGTGACCCAGCATTTATTTAGAAAAAACAGTCCCAGTGCAAGGTCATCATTAGAATTTACTACTTAATTGTGTGTCATCTAGTATTAATAGTTTTTCAACTATTTTTGTTCTATGACAGCTCCAGATTTTAGTTATGGATGCTTTGGAAAAAAAAATAGAACTCTTTTTTAAACTGGGGATATTGGAGATTTTAGTCCAAACATCAAGAAGATTGCCAGCTGTATATGTTGAACTAAAATATCAAATATACGTATGCATTTATGGACAAATTCTATGGAAAAAAGAAAAAAATTTAAATGGGAACAGCAATTACACTGTTATATACGTGAAAACAATTTGATACTCGTTTTTGCAACATTCATAGCTTAACACAGGCAAGTGCTATAAAAATATGAAAAAAACTGACTCAAGAGAGGCATTAATCCAGAAACATTAAATAGGAAAAATGGAGCCAAGTTTATTAAACAGGTAAAATTCTTCCTCTCTGGTCTGGAAAGAAGAAAACTGGCTGATGTGCCTAAGGAAAAATGCAAACATGCATTATAATGATTTACAGAATATAATGTTGCAGCATGCTTCAATTTACATGTATGCTTAACAGGGTGGAAAATATCTTTCTCCAGGCCTTGGACATTTAAGTCTGACTGTAACTGACTGTAACGTATGCACCTCAGGGTTCATGGAAATTTTCTGCCTAAAGTGCTACGTGTCAGGGCAAAGTCTAATGAACTGCAGCTCCAAAGATAGCTCTGATTGATTAGGTCCACTCGGGCTGGCTGCGCTTCTGCTATCAGTAACTGTATCGTAAGACACTGCAGAGATAAGCACAGCTTTACGGACTCCTGGAAAGTCGCATTTCGGCTGCGCTTCTGCTATCAGTAACTGTATCGTAAGACACTGCAGAGATAAGCACAGCTTTACGGATTCCTGCAAAGTCACATTTCCATCTAGGAATGTGATGGAGGCACATCACAAGCTGTGCAGCTTTTTCTAGTGAAGGCCAAAAGGTGCTTCAGAGAGCAGGGGCTGATGCTCACGGAAGTCCAGCTTGCAGGATCTCCTGAAACCCAAACCATCAACTGTGAAATTTAGAATGGGCCAAGAAAAGACACAGCTGCCTAAGGGCTTGGTCAGCAGCTGCTCTGCAAATTCTCCCAGGGGCTCCAAAACATATTTAGTCATTGGATCAGAGGCACTGCACAGTGGGGCATCTGTCCTAGCCAGGAGGGAGGGGAACCAGTGGCTTTGCAGATGTTGATATACTGAAATCCCCAGTATGCCCCGTTAACTATGCTGAGAGGTGCTGAGAATCTTGCTCAGTTGTCATTAGAAAAGTCACAAATTCTGGTAAAAAAAAAAATGGTGTGGTTCTTACTGAAATTCTATACAGCCCAATATTATTTAATAGATTCTGCATCCTGCTCCTCCAACTCTTAGACATTCCTTCAGCAGCCTCAAGCAATCTAATCACACCGTTTTAATGCGTTCTCCAGAATTGTTTATTTCTCCTTATTAACAGAATTCCTGATCTGCCTCAGTCTCGATTCATTCAGAAGCTCCGCTTCCTCAAGGAGAACATTTGAGAACCACTGAGGTTTACAAAAAGGACTTTCCAAATGAATAAAATATGATTAGCAGGATTTCAGAGTGTTTCCTCTAGTCATTGGACTGCAAACTCTTCCCTTCAGATCAGAAGAGGCATCCGAACTCCCCAACCCATACATAAGTATTTTCCCTCACTTTAAGATCACCACAGTGCCCATCTTCCCTCCAGCTATGAATCTTAAAAGAAACTAATTTTCCAGTTCCAGAGTAAGTGATATATTTCACGCAGATTTGATTGATCTTTCTCATTTAAAAAAAAATATGCGTAGGCAATTTGTGCATCTAAAGCATTGGATCTTTCTTTTCAAATCTAGTGTTATTGATCCATGTCGGAATAATGGCTACATGACACACCCAGAAAATAGTTTAGCTTATGTGTACAATATTTTAATCAATCTTTGAAAAAGCAAGTTGGCTGAAATAGCTGTGATTAATGTCTGCTGTGGGCAGAGGGAACAGCACAGATTTTGCTGGAAGCTGCTCTCCCATTATATGAGGCATTTACTAGACTTAGTAATTAATCTGTTCCTAAGAATTTAGCAAAAACAGGATAGGGTACATTCTTGTAAACATAGAGATGGTGCCTTCAGATTATTTCTTGAATCCCTAAGTCACTGGTGAGCTTTATGAGCTGAGAAAGATAAGAATGTGGATGTCTTTCTGGTCCTACTATGTTATAATGACTGGATCTCAAGTGCCCTTTAACCATAATGTAGATTGCTCCATTCTGGTTTCGTGTGAAGCCAGCTTCTCCGGTTTGTAAACCAAGAATTATAGTTAAGAATTGGGCCCAGCAGTTTCTTCAACAAACAACAAACCCATAGTTAAAATAAAAACGATATTCCATTGTCTGGGATGTTCTAAAAGCACAGGACTAAACTCCACAATTATTTGGCCAGTTCAGGACATCTGCACAAGGAGTTTTCAAAGACAGTTGTTAAAACAGAAGATGAATTGAAGGACATGCTAATGCAGTGTGGGGAAATGTACAACAATGTTATCCTTCAGAGATTGTGTCCCATGCATTACACATTATGCTGTACTGTCAAACAGGGAATAAGTAACATTTATTCACCCATACTTTACAGCAATACCTATTATGTTCCATTTGCTTAAGAACGTACTTTACTGCAAACATATAACACTATTATCTCTACGGATTATTAGATCCATTATAATATCCCCAAGCTGCCCTCCTTTGCCTTGGTGGAGGAAAAGTAGCTTCTGTAGCAAATATTTATCTTAACTTCATATAAAATCTATTATGTTAAGTTATAAATCATATAAACCGTAAGTATATAAACTATAAGTCATAGACCAGCTTGGTGTAGTGGTTAAGGCAGCAGGCTAGAAGGCAGGAGACTGTGAGTTCAAATCCCATTTTAGGCATGAAAGCCAACTGGGTGACTTTGGAAAAGTCCTTCTCTTTCAGCCCAACTCACCTCAAAGGGTTGTTGTGGGGAAAAATAGGAAGAGGAAGGAGTGTTGGATATGTTCGCTGCCTTGGGTTGTTTGTAAAAATAATAAAGCTGGGATACAAATAAAATAAAATGCCTATTTATCCTCTTGCCCATTTCTCTGACAAATCATTGATTTAATCTAAAAGAAACTTTAGCCACCCACCCCAGCTCAATTCAGATTTCAGAATATTCTGTTGTCTTGATACCCCTAACATCTGCCAAAGGCAGGAGCCATGTGTGAAAGTAACAAAAAGAAGTTGAATTTCTTAAGAGCTAAGCCCAATGTCACCCATATCCTAGCAGTACTATGCTGTACTGAAATCACCCTTTCTAGCATGTTTCAATGTGAGCTGTCAATTTTTGGCTTACCTGATTGCTTATCCTTGTGTAAACAGGAGAGAATGATGCAAAGTTAGAATTCTGGAGAAAGGAAAGGTCTTTTTTTATACCGACGTTGTCTTTTTCGTGGCTGTAGCGGATGCACTTTCGTAAGCAGGGAGGCGTCCTTTTGCCCAGTGGGTACTAGGGCATCCTTGCTGCTGCACCACCATCAACTGGATCGGCGCCTGGGTTTCCATGGGAATCTCAGGAACACATTCCTTACTGGGGTCTTTCCCTCGACAGTCATAGAGCACGCAAGAGATCAGGAAAACCAAAAGCAAGATCACATAGCTAGCAACCAGAATGACCAGGTTCAAGGTCACAGGGTCAATCTCTAGATAAAATTCCATTGGATCCCATAATGTTTACCAGGGCCTCTGCAACTGGAATCAGATGCACACATACAAATGGAAGTGGTGACTAATCTCGACAGATACAATATGTTGAATTTGCAGCAGCAATTTCATCTTTTCATCTATGGGTTCTTCCACCCTGTACCCTGCCCTAATGGCATGATTAAAGCCTCTCACTTTAATAACTTAAGCTCCTTTCTAATACAATGTTGTCAACAATGACAGAACCTCCATTTGAATACTTTTCAGCAGTGCAGGAATCAGGGGGTTTTTTATATATATATATATATACAATGATATGTAACATCCCTCCTATCCTGTGCCTCACCCCTGAGGCTCTCTTTTTCTCGTTTGTCTTTTAGAAAATTCCAGAAGAAAACAGGCCCTGAGGTATGTTGCTTTGGGATACAGGACAAGCACAACCATAATCCTGAAGAGGCTTTTGGGAGTAAATTGCAGCCATTGTGACAACGATATACTGTATTTCAATCCAGGTTATCTGTTGTGGATTCTCTCAAAGGGCATGAAGCATTTGCAGATTCAACAAGGGAAAAACAGCCCAAGTGTTTTTCAGAAAGTCAGAGAATTCGGTTTTCCATCCTTGGAAGATTGCAATGTTGGAAACCAAATTATAATTCTAGGGAAAATAATTTAAAAGCATTCTTTTCACACTTGAACAACTCTTCTCTCTCCCCCCCCCCAAATGATTTCCCGGAAAAAAAAAATCAAGCTTCAGACCCTGAAGTTATGTTTCACCTCTGCAGTGAGGTCATGTCTTAGTCTTATTATGCAAAGTCCTTTCTAACAGACTCTTGGTCTCTCCTCCTGTTTGCAGAAAATGGGATAATGATACTGCTTATCCTCAAGGTTGTTTGAAAGATCACCATCTCTACAGATGGTGGGGGAACTTTAAGACTGGGGGACTACCCTTTTTAATTGATTTTTCTCTTAATATAAAGATTCATAAAACCTGTTGCCACTGTGTTTTCACAGCTTGATGGTGGGAGCTTCAGGATTTGTCACTTGCATCTGGCCACAGACGATGTGAAAGTGCTGTGCAAACATGATGAATTATCAGTATATTTTTTATTTGTATTTATTTTTATCTGGTCTTTATTATTTTTATGAATAACTCAAGCATACCTATTTATTTATTTAGCGTATGGCATATCATATGTGGGCTAGCAATATATTTTAACTTTTCAAGCATACCTAATGCTCCTTCTTCCTCCTATTTTTCCCCACAACCACAACCCTGTCAGGTGGGTTTTTGCTGAGAGAGGATGATTGGCCCAAGATCACCCAGCTAGCTTTCATGCCTAAGGCAGGAGTAGCAGGAATAGAACTCATGGTCTCCCAGTTTCTAGCCTGGTGTCTTTAACCATTAGACCCAGGGGTGGGATTCAAATATGCGAACAACCAGTTCTCTGTGTGGATGCCGCTTCTGGAAGTCCATTCTGGCCCTGGGCAACAAAAAATTAGGTGCCGGTTCTGCTGAAGTGGTGCGAACTGGCTGAATCTCATCACTGATTAGGCCAAACTACATTTATTACAATTAATCCAACGAAAGCACATTTCTGTCAGTAGGAGTGGATAACAGTTCACCACTGAGTGTCAGATATCCCCCCCCCTTTTTTTTTGAAGGGGGGGAGAAGGGCGTAGAGATGGGGATTCTGAACCTGACTGCTCAAAAATGACATTTCTGCTCTTGGGTGATTTTTAGTCTGTAAGCTGGGTCTTTGGCTTGAGGGAGTTGCAAATGTGTGCAAAACTTTGAAGAAGAGAGACTAAATGACCATTTTGCGATTGTAAACGAACAGATAAGGTTAAGGTGGGGAGGTCAGCTTGCCTTATTCAAGGCCTCAGCACTGGAGAGATTGCTTTTATTTCAGCCTGCTTTGCAAAAAAATGGAATCTCAAGCTAGAAAAGAGGCAGAACTGAATCTGGTCAGATCTAGGAAACAAGGCTAAAAACAAAACAAAACAACAAAAAAACAGAGCTTCTGCTGCATTTCCCCTGAGCTGGGGGGGGGGGGATGGAATTAAGGCTGTTAACATGGCTATTAACCTCAGTCAAGAGATCAGAGAGCTCTAAAGCCAATGCAAGGATAATTTCTTTGCAGAGAGTAACACGAGGGCCCCAAAAAATAAAAATTACCTTAAAGAAATTATATACAAGTTATTACAGCACTGAAAACAAAATGCAGCAGGCAATATTGTTTGTGGTGACAGGCTGTTCTAAATTATAGCCAGATATAATGGGCTCCATTAAGGAGTTCCTAATAGAGTCTCCTGCAGGGTAAATGCTGAACATAATTAAGAATATCCTCATTCGTCTTAGTAAGAAATTAGCAGGTTTTTTGTTTTTGTTTTTTTACCATTGGGGCATTCTAGGCGTACCTGAATATAGTAAGGTAGCCCATAGCTATCCCTTTGGTTAGTGACCGTTTGAACAGCACTAAAAAAAGTGACCGGTTCCTGCACTTATGTACGTCATAGCATCCCTACACTCACCTGATCAAAATTTGTGTGCTTGACAACTGGCATGTATTTACCAAGTTTGCAGCGTCCCAACCGTGCAACCTTCCCAACTGGCTTTTGAAAGCAAAGTCAACAGAGGAAGCTGGATTCAATTAATGACCATGTCATTCACTTAACAACAGCAGTGATTCACTGAACTGTGGCAAAAAGATTGTAAAATCGGGCATGAGTCATTTAACAACTGCCTTGCTTAACGACGGAAATTCTGATCCCATTTGTGGTTGTAATTTGAGGACTAGCTGCACTACATTGAAATCTCTAGGCCAAATATATTATTGTGGAAGGAAACACCCTTTTCAGCACAAACTAAACAGCCCATTTACATATCAAATTAAACATAATCACATGGTTTTTGAAGGCCAGGCATAACATTTTCTATCTGAAAGGAGAACTGAGGCCTTAACTGGTTCGTTCATTCATTCATTCATTCATTTATAAGTTAATCACTGTTTCCATTGATTGTATTATCTAAGACCAATTGAAGCTGTGCTGGGAATTTCTTTTGCCTCACAGTTTTGTTTCTTTTCCTTTGTGGGAAAATAATGCTTTCAGATTTCTGTTTTGTTCCCACAAGGAAAACTGCAACAAAATTAGTTTTATTTGATTAGAAATGGTACATTTTGTCTACCATTTTGGAGATAAATACATTTGGGTTTAACATCTCACTGCCATAAATCCTATGTGATTATCTTCTCTTTTATCGGCTCCCCCCCCCCCGAGTGTTGTACATTGGGGACTGTGTATGGGCAGGTGGTGGTGTTGACCATTTATTATCTTTGCATTTCATTTACTTAACACTATGATGCAAACTCTGCTGTTAAGTTCTCATGTGTCCTGTTACAGCACAGGTACAAATGGTCTGAGTTGGTGTTATTGTACCATAATGCATTTTTTAAAAATTTAATTTAGTGTCACAGTGGCCACAGTGGTCACTGTAACCCAATAGATGCTCCAAAATAGTGCCAAAGAGTAGGTGAACACAATCTGAAAGGATCTTGTGAATGAAGCAGAAAAGCAGAAGTCTCTTTCACAGTGGGACGACTGAAGCAACCAAGGCAGGAAACCAAGATTTGGATACTAAACATGACCATTATCTGCCAAGACAGGAAACTCAGTAATTTGACTGCTACTTCCAGAGTGATAATTGAATGTCTTGAGAGAGAGGTTTGTCAAATCCTAAAGGTAGATCAGGCTAAGAAACCAATGCTGTGCAGGTCAAGACTACTTTTATTGTAATAGCTATAGTATAGTCTTCCTCCTCTCTCACTTTATCTTTGTGTGATCTAGGAAGGAGTTTGTCTGAGACATTTTCTCAAGTTATTATCTTGGCCCAGGCTCAAGCTTCTCTTATCTACTTCTGTAATGATTCTTCCCTTTATCCTTCAAGGCCATTCCCTCTTCCCTCTACAGATGCATTGGTGTGCGGAGAATTAAGTAGTAAACAAATTTGGTCATAGTATGAAAATGGATCTTTACAGGCTTAGGACCACTTTTATGCTGAATAGGGATGCAGGTTCATTTATTGTTTTAAAAAGTAAAACCAAGCTGATCTGTCTGCATGGAGCTGAGGAGGCCGTTTTAGTTCCCCATAGTTCCTGGCTCTGACTGAGGAATGAGTTCAGTCTCCCGAGTGAAAAACAGCACTCCAAATTCTATTTCAAATCCATTATGGGAGGTGACTCAGGTTATTCTCGGGTGGCAAAAAAACCCAACCAGGAATCTGGTAGCATCTTTTGTGATTGACACATTTGTTTTTATTGACGGAGGTAAGCTCATGGCCGCTGCAGCTCACCTCATCCGATGCATTGAGTAAGTATTTAGTCCTGGTTTAACCACTGTACACATCTGATGAGATGAACTACAGTTCACAAAATAGTATGCCTTTGAATAAAATGTATCAGAAACACAAGGTTAACCAGACTCTTGTTTTTTTCAAATCCAATCCCTTTTATATTAGGCTGTAGACTTCAGGAAATAAACCTTTACTCTTTTGCCCTCTGGTGGTAATAACGAGAAATGAAGCTTTTCCTTCAGGATATCCAGTAGTGAGTAAAGGCGTTCCTTAAACAAAACTTCTTATTTTTTCAGTATCAATTAGTTTTAATGTACATACCCTCTAAAACTCTTTAAGGCTTGGGGCCACTACATCTGACCAATTCTCTCTTCTTTTATATCCTACTCATATCTCAAAATCATTCTCAGGGGTCTTGTTCCAAAGGCAAGCCTGCAAGCAGGCAAAAAAAAAACAACAACAACTTTTGTTCTCCTGTGTTTTCATTCTATCAATATGTTAATACTTTAATTCAGGTTAAGTTCCATTCAATTTAACTGACTTTTAACCCAGAGGTCCCCAACATTTTAAGCACCAGGGACCAGTTCTATGGGGAGAGGTTTTTCCGTGGACCGGAGGGGGTGTGGTTTCGTGTGCTGCCTGCATCCCATGGATGGGGCTTCACTTGTTTTCAATGGTCCAGTTTCTGGTATGCTGTGGCCTGGTGTCGGTCCACAGAATGGGGGTTGGAGACCTCTGTTTTCACCTATCTATAACTGCTGTGTTTGCATTTCGTTTAGAGCAATGGTTCTCAACCTTTTTAATGCCGCGACCCCCCAACCGGTCGTAAGTCGAGGACTACTCAAATGGTCGTAAGTCGAGGACTACTCAACTGGTGCACCACCGTTTGCAGAATGGGACTTTTGGCAGGCTCAGCAGGACAGAGACAGCCTGGACAATTCCTATTGGCTTTTGAAAGCCAATAGAATTAGACTCTATTCAAGAGAGTCTATTCTATTGGCTTTCAAAAGCCAATAGAATAAAAGGGAATAGCACAGCTAAGGAAAAGGGAAAAAAAATGGCCGACTGCGTTGTTTGGCGACTCCTGTGAAATGGTCGTTCGACCCCAAATGGGGTCCTGACCCACAGGTTGAGAACCACTGGTTTAGAGGTTTGGAGTATATTTTAATAACAATTGTAGGATGTTGTATTCAGTACAGGTAGTCCTTGATTTACAACCATAATTGAACCCAATATCTCTGTTGCTAAGTGAGACAGTTGTTAAGTGACTTTTGCCCAATTTTACAGCCCTTTTTGCCACAGTTGTTAAGTTAATCACTGCTGCTGTTAAGTTAGTAACATGCTTGTTAAGTAAATCTGGCTTTCCCTTTGACTCTGTTTGTCAGAAGGTCACAAAAGGGGATCACGTGACCTAGAGACACTACAACTGTCATAATTATAAGTCAGTTGCTAAGCGTCTGAATTTTGATCACGTGACCACAGGGATGCTGCAACGATTGTAAGTGTGAAAAACAGCTATAAGTCACTTTTCAGTGCCATTGTAACTTTGAATGCTCACTAAAGAATGTTGTAAATCAAGGACTACCTGTAATAAGATTGCCTTCATTTAGCCCAGCCTACTAAAATGTAGAAGAGACAGAGCGTGGAGGCAGAATCAAGAGAGGAATAAGTATGGAATTCTTAAGTTCCCACAAACGCTCCAAATCCAGGCCCCCTTGAATTTCTTTGACTCTTATCTAGCACTAATTTAATGCTGACTGTTAGTTGTTTAAATTCTTATGAATAGTCTTGAGCAATAAATCTTCTTGCAACTTAACATGATCCTGATTGTTAGCAGAGGCTTTAGCTGTTGCGTTCAGACGTGTTTTTCTCTCCTCTTTTGATATAAGCCTTGATATTAACACATTATTCAAGAGCAGAATGTCTAACACTCACCATGTTAACTTTTTGACTACTTGAGTTTGTCCCTATAACCAGGGCTTTTTTTGTCATAGAACATTCAGAACAGAGTTCCGGCACTTTTTTTGGATGGAACCTTGTAGGGTAGGCAGGGTGGGTTGTATGACGTGTCTGAGTTCCGGCACCTTTTTTTTCTTCAAAAAAAGCACTGCCTACAACCAACCCTGAATGGCATGCCTGGTGTATTGTAGATGTCTTCTTAAGCGCAGAGATCCTGCTCTTTCAAAAGACCAACAAAATGGTGTTTCCAAAAACAGGACTCACACTGTCAACTTTGAAAATGAGCATGGCTGCAGCCATTTTCCCTTCTCATTTTAACTTGACACATAGCATGGAGGAGAGGGGGTTTGCCAGGTGCTTCGCTAGACTAAACAGATTTTCTCCCATGGGAACCAAGGTTATCGGCTGCTCCCGGGACTGTAGGCTGGGCGTTTCGTAAAAATACAAGATGTATTGGGGAACGTAGTAGCTTGCATAGCTTTAGGTGTTGGATTTCTTAACTTTGTCTATTCAGACTTGGTTTCACTTTTGACGTGCAATACTTTGTATCAATAAACATGTTCTTTGAGGAAATTGCAAGCCTCCAAATTCTACTTTATTTGTCTCTGTCTGTTGGAATCATGACAGTCTTGATGTCAGTCTGAAATAGTAAGCTGGATTTCCTGGTTGGATGGAGGCTTATGCACCATGGAAGGTGCCACAGCCTTTCCCTATTGTAAGAACAATAGCTGGAAAGAATGCCAAACTTTTTTGCTCTTTGCTTTGTAATTTCCCTAATTCCAGAGACATGGTTGTGAGAAACCAGCCAAGGATGATTTTACTTGAACCAATGTTGCTAGCTGAGAGTCAGCAGGATGTTTTGGAGGTACAGGTTCCAGAATCCTTAGCCAACATGGCTGAAGAAATTTTGCAAACAGATCTGGAAGACACCAGACTTGGACATGTTGCTGCAGAAAAGACATTTAAATGTGATTGAACATGGGAGCTATTGAGGTGTTTTTTTCCTTTTTAAAAATTTTATCCTATTAAAATAAAAGCAGTGAAGTTAGAAGGTAAAGGAGAGGAATGGCAGGGACACCCAATTCTTCTGAGATCACCAGTCATTATATGGTGTGCCAATGGCCACCCTTGCACAAATGGGAGATTTCAGTACAGTTTTGGGAATCCTATTTATAATGTCAATAGAATGTGGCCTTTTAACAGTTTTGTTTTTCCATGGAAAAAAAATAGAAAAATGGGTATATCTTCCCTACATACTGTATGCAGGTATTTTTATTCTTTTAAGGAATTAAAGCTTCAGATCATTTTTAGTAGTTGTAGAGTGGTTTTGGGGGCCACAAAACTTCATTTCTGATGTCTTGGGTAAATTGAGGGGGGGGGTTACTCCGAAAACTCCCTCCTCCAGAGTCACTATTTGCCGTTAAAGGAAATTCATCATTAGTACTAATATCTTCCCACTGAGACAAATAAAAGCTGGGAAAGTTTTCATGTGGATGAAACTGGCAGACGGAAGAACCGAACCTGTATTCCTCAGATCCATGCTCCCACTTAATCTGTTCTGCATTTCCAAGGAGGAAATAAGCCTATGAGAGCTGGAGATAGGAGCACACTTACAGCTCAGTGGTTGTGCTTTGCATGCTGGGGGCCCCAGTGTCAATCCTTTACATGCTGCCAATAAGAATAGCACTACTGGTTGAACAATTACTCTGTGACCTGGGGGAAAGGGGTGATTTATTTCTATTGTAGATGATAAAGTTCCACTGAAGCTTTGGTTCATGAGAACCAACCTAGAAATAAGGAGAAGTTTCCTGTCAGTGAGAACAATTAATTAGTGGCAGGCCTTGCCTTCAGAAGTTGTGGCTGCTCCAACACTGGAGGTTTTTAAGAAGAGATTGGGCAGCCATTTGCCTGAAATGGCATAGGTCTCCTCCTTGAGCAGGGGGTTGGACTAGAAGACCTCTGAGGTCCCTTTCAACTATGTTATTCTGTTACTAAGTATCATTACAAAGTAAATTCCCCTCTCCCTTTCTTTCTTTTTTAACTGCTATGTTGAGTTCTACTTCACTCTAAGAAAACAGCAGCAGAACCCTCTGGCAGTGGCAAAGTTGTGAGTATAGCACAGACATGTCAAACACAAGGCTCGGGGGCCGGATGTGGCCTGCAAAGTGGTTTCATGTGGCCCGCGAAGCCATCCTGGAAACAGTGAGGCAACAGCCACCGCTGGGAGCTAATGTACAATTTTGTGGTGGCCATCTTTGCTGAAATGCATTCAGTCTTAGCTCCACAAGGCCATCTAGAAACAGCGAGGAACCAACTACTGCTGCGTCGGCCCCGCCCCCTGGGTGCATGCTGGGGAGATGTCACCCTTTGTGAGGAATGAAGAAATGGCACTTGCCTCGGTCCCACCCCCTTTGCCAGAGACCCTCAGATCTGTCCCACTCCTGCTCAGGCCCCCACAGGCACCCTTGATGCGAACGATGTAGAGCTGGCCATGCCCACCCAGTAGGCCACACCCACTCTATCCACACCCACCCAGTAAGCTGCACCCACCCTGGCCACACTCACCCGCCCCCCTGAGGGCAAACACAATGCTGATGTGGCCCTCAATGAAATTGAGTACGACACCCCGGTATAGCAAAACGAATTGAACACAAGTCATTATGTCCTAAGTGCCAGTTCGTTGCAATGGGTTAGAAACCCGGAGACTCTGGGCTCCAGTCCTGCCTTTTGCACCAGACCAGGTGGGTGACTTTGGGCCAGTCACTCACTAGGAAGTGACAGAGCAAAGTAACACTGACAAATTAACTCTAGGTGTTGTCAGGAGCCAGTACTAACTCGATGCCCCCCTCAAAGAAAAGTTATGCCCCACTGATGAAGCTCTGATAAACCCAATTCAGTTTTAACTCAGAGGAAGTCCCTTTCTTTCTGGGAACAATAAAAAGCCATAAATGTCAACCCAAAGCATTGCATGATGGACCCCAGTGGATCACAGCAGCACTCTCTTCCAGCAATCCACAGCAATGACACTGCTCATGTGGCTGGGTTACCTTACCTCTGTGCCATGATAGCAACTGCCGAGATTAGTTGGAGAAGCTAGAAAGAGAAATTTACCAAGGTGTGGCTGGAAGGAGAATGTTAAGCTGAGAAGCAAAGGCTGCCTCACCTCACCCAGCATTACAAGAATGTGCCCAATTATAAGAAGGTTATATTAAATGTCTGCAATAAGAGCAATAAAAACTTGTGTGGCCTATTTATTTAAATTTATTCTTTGGTGAACCATCGCAAGGCGCCTCGGACAACTTCCTGCAATAAATTTGTAATTAAAATGGCATGAATATTTCCAACCATTAAAATAATTTTAAATCCATTGGAACTAATTATTAGAAAGATTACAAAGCAGAGCGAGGCTCTGGCAGGGCCACTTAAGTTCCAAGCATGCCAGGGCAAACAGGTATGTCTTCTAAAAATTAACAGTGGGGGTCTGATCTCTCACTCAAAGACACAATTAACAGACTCTGCTCAGCCAACTCAGACTTTTGTGATCAGTACAGACTGGCAAAACTGCACATAACGTGGCTTAGCACTAGCTCCAACAGATGCACCAAATGGTTTCCAAACTCAAGACTAGAATTTAATAACAGCAGCAAGATTATTGGTAGGTCAATACTGGAAGAAGGATACTCTGCCTTCCTTAGAAGAATGAGTATTTAAGGTTTTTAATTTAGCAGAAATGGCCAAAATTTCTGCTTATTTAAAGGACCATTCACAAGAGAGATATTTCAATGTATGGAGAAGATGGATAGAATATGTTCAGAAGAAATATGGAACTACGAAGTTTCATTTATTTTATGAGTAATGAATTTGTTTATAAACTGATGATGTTAAAGTTTGAAGAGAGTTAAGGGTTAGTATGATTTTGGTTATTGTATAATTAGTAAACTTAAATAGATTATGTTTAGTATGTCTGTATAACCCTGTACTTTGCTCTGGGAAGTCAGGGTGGGGGGAGGAGGGGGGGGTGGGGGGAGGATGGGTTGAAGTTTAAATAGTTCAGATAAATAGAAATAGTTTTATTGTATATAATATTGAGGTTTCAATTTGGAGAGAGGAATTGCTCGGGCATTTCCCCTGGACCGCATCCGGAGTGTGAGGATAGAAGAAGGTGAGAAGTAAGTAGGAAGGTGGAGGAGAGGGGGTGAGTGAGGAAGAGGAAGGAAAGAGGCGTTGGTTAGAGGGTGGATGCGGTTTGGGGGGAAATGGGTGAACAATACCGAAAATGGTGTGTATTAATTTGTTTTATTTTTTATGTGAAGTATTTTTAAGAATGTAATGTATTGTAAAATTGAAAATAAAATTTTTTTACAAAAAAAAAGACTAGAAATAGCTGTGACATGTATTCATGCATTTACTTTACTTTTTCACAAAAGGCTACGCAATTTCAATGCACATCCATTCATTTGCCATTTTAGAACTTAAAAGGGTTGAAAGACTAGTGTGCATGCTGAAATTTATATTTCTCCCAAAATTTTAATGCAAATACACAATAAAAATTCCTACAAAATGCATCTACTTGAGAAATAACCTCCAAAGTCCCTTATATTTGGCAACCCTGTAATTAGCAATAGGCAAAGAAGGAACCACTTATCATAGGAGTTCCCAACCTATGGTCCGTGGCCCGGCACCGGGCCATGGCCTGCTGGCTACCGGGCCCTGGGAGTAACTGGTGAGCCTCACCCCACTTGTGATAGCCCCACTGTGCGAGCACTAGCAACCCCATTTGCGCATGAGCGGGGATGCTAGCACTGCCGCCAATGTCACACAGGCACCAGTGGCCTGTTTGCGCATGTGCGCGCAGGCCCCAGTGCATGAGCGCTGGGCACGTGCAGCCCATTTGTGCATGTGCATGCTTGCTAGTGCCACCATTGTGTGCACAGCCATTTGTGCATGCACGCATGGAGCCGCGTGCACACATATTTCCCTGTTGTTCCCTTTCGTTCTGGGCCATGAAGCCGGAAAGGTTGGAGAACTCTGGCCTATCAAATAGAGAGAGTCCACGTAGAATACAGGTAAAAATAGCATGAGTCAGGTCTCAATGGAAGAATGGAAAGAAGAGAGAATCCAAAACTTTAGAACAATTTTCTTCCTACTCAGAAATTATTATAAATTGGATCGAATCAAATCTTTATTACAGTCATAGACCTGGATAGCTGTTATAAATATATTAACAGCAGCAAAGTGAAAACATATGTTTGCAAATATATGGATTTAGCCAAAAAAAGTGTGAATATTAAGGCTCATCTTATCCGTTCATACATTGTTATTGTAAAAAGAGTTGTATGTTTCAGGATCAACTTGTCCTTTGAAGAAACAGACAGATTATAAATATAAACACATTCATATATTACAAGTACAATATATGGGGGGGATTGATAAGTTAGGTGACAGGGTCAATGTAAGTTCAAACTTTAATGTAAGAAAATTAAGTAAAATCTTAAAGGTTATTTATCTTTCTCTTTAATAAATTTAGAACAAATTACGCCCTTTCTCCCAAAATAAATCATGATTTTGCAACATGACCAGCTATATTTTTTCAATTACTTTTTTAAAAGAGTGACACAAAATTAACATTCAATTTCACAAGGAGCCCTGGTGGTACAGTGGTTAGAATGCAGTATTGCAGGCTACTCTGCCCTCAGACAGGAGTTTGATCCTGACAGGCTCACTCAGCCTTTTATCCTTCCGATAGAAGCTGGCAAAATGAGAATCCAGATTATTGCGGGCAATATGCTGACATTTGTAAATCACTCAGAGAGTGCTGTAAAGCAGGGCTTTTCAACCAGTGGTACGGGTACCACCTGTGGTACATTGGCATCTGGCAGGTGGTACGCGACCATCCTAGAAAAGTGGTAGCGGGGGAGGGGAATGAGCTGAACTGGTGGCAGCACCGCACAAGCCTGAGCGAGAGAAGGCTGGAGCTCCAGGGCTGTCAGGGCTCAGCAGAAGCACCAGGATCAGTGCCAGGCTCCAGCTGGAGCCGTTGCTGATACTGGCGCTTCTGCTGAGCTCAGAAGAAGTGCCGATCAGCTGGAATGTTGCAGCATCTTCAGGGTCTTGTGATTTACATTCAGATGCTTGGCAACTGATTCATATTTATGACAGTCACAGTGTCCCAGGGTCATGTGAAGTGACCAAAACCTGCTGCAACCACTCAGCAGATGGGGGGAATAAAAACCAAACACCCCCCACCCCTGCTGCCAATCCCCAACAGAAATGCTCACAACAATGAAAACCTCAAACAGGAGGAAGAGCACGGCCGGGCGGGCAGGCAGGTGTCTTGCTCGGCTGTGGCTGGGGGGGGCACTTTTTTCAGTGCCATTGTAACTTCGAACAGTCACTAAGTGAACTGTTGTAAGTCGAGGACTACCTGTACTTTATCACTTTTTTTCTTTTCTTTTTTTGGGGGGGTCATCAAGTTTTTGACACCTTGCTAAGCAACTGGTGGTACTCAGATATTGCCATATCCTAAAAGTGGTACAATTGGTGAAAAGGTTGAAAAGCCCTGCCATAAAGCACTATGGAGCGATATATAAGTCTAAGTGCTATTGCTATTGATGTTGCTATTGCTACGAAGGACTGGTTGATCTAAGTATAGAAATAAACTTTTTTTTAAAATGTTCTGTTGTTCTCCCCAGAACAGTAGCAAGTCCCAAGAAATGTGCTCATACACAGTCTCCTCAGGCTTAAACTGAATTTTTCATTATTACTCTTTGTGGACCTGTAAAGTGTTCTCAATCTGGCCCACAAAAGTCATTGTAAGCAGTACCTGACTTGGAAAATTTGAGAAGTACTAAATTCTGATAAGTAGCTAATCAGAGATTTCAGCTTCAAATAATCCTGCAACACTTTAAGATACTATACTACCTTCACGGTTATGGAGGCTTTATAAAAACATTATTGCTGTGTGAGCTGCAATTTTCCTGGAGTCTTTTGCTATGCAGGGGCTAACCTCCCCAAAACTATGACCCCCTATCTCCAAAAAGACCCCCCTTCTGAAATAAGTCTTTGAAGAGGGTAGTACTTCAAGGGGAGGGGACTGCTCCTCATCTTTCTCAGAAAAAAAACCCATCCTCATTATAACCTTTAAAATGCCAGCATTTTTCATCAATGGGGCACACCTATTTTAAAGGTGGTACAATGGAGAGAGTTGCTCTCCTCTCATCAGGGTGTACCCCCTTTTGTAAAATCATCTTCCTCACCCACCCACTTTCACATATACTACAAACATATTGCTTCCATCAGAACCAGTAGAAGCTACCATAAAGCTTAATGTGATGTGTAAGGATGTATTTTGGCATGTGGGTATAGAGGGGAGGAGTTCATATGGGTTACCTCACTAGACAAACTAATCAGGACACATGGCTCCAAATCTCTCTCTCTCTCTCTCTCTCTCTCTCTCTCTCTCTCTCTCTCTCTCTCTCTCTCTCTCTCTCTCTCTCTCTCTCTCTCTCTCTCTCTCTGTTCATCCCTTGCACCAAAAATTACTTTTTCCCTGCCTTTGACATAGTCTTGACGAAAACAGAAATGGCGACAGTCCTCCAGGAATTAAATATTGGAATGTTCTTGTACGAGTGAGAATGATATACAAAGGTCATAAGAAATAATTCATAACATTTCTTCTCGGAGAGATAAAATCTGAGAATTCATCCCAAGTGACTTTGACCAAACAATAGCTTCTTGTGCAATCAGAATTATTGTATTTTTCTTTCCCTTTGCCCAAATAAAAATAACCAAGGAAAGATTGTTTCTCCTGCACTTCTCAGACCTGAACCCATCATTTCTTGTTGCCCTCAGAGGAAACAAAGGTAGGACACATTTAATGTCACAGCACACAAAAACACCATTTATCATCTCTGAGACTTTGGGCTGGTTTGAAGCTACTGTTTAAACTTCCAGTGCTGCCCCTATATTCTTCCTGGGCATTGTAATTAACTTAAAAATGTCTAATATTATCTCACCTCAAGCATGCCAGAAGATATGGAGATATGGTGGGAACCTTCTAGGCCACAAGAAGATCTTACAAACTAAACACATTATCAATGGTTGGCTATCAAAACTCTTTTTCTAAATCTCATTTAGATACATGTTTCTCATTGAAAGATAATTGCATATTGCTTTCTCTTGCAACTGAACTTAATTACTTAAAATGAAATTTAGGATATGGTAGCAAGAATATTAATAATAAAAAAAGCTTTACTGAAACAAACGCAGGGGATCTTGTAGTAATATTATTTCCTGCCTCACATCAAGGATAATTTCAGATGAAATGGTTATATGATATATATGATTTCTAAACATAGCAGAATAATTTAATCCAACCTCTTATCGCTGCAATGTGAGCAACTCTGAAATGATAAAGAGTTCTACAAAAAGTATTCTGTCACTTGACTACAGGATGGAGTCTTTTAAGGGAACACCATTGCCTTAAGAATGAAGAAAAATAAAGAACTAACCCAAGGAAATTCCAGCTTATTATTTCTCACGACAGGAGATGGAATGAGCCACACGCAGGTTGAAGCCGTAGCTTCTGACAATTTCCCCATCCATCGTGACATAGTCAAGCAAGTTTTAGCTCAGCCGCAGGAGATCAACTCATAAAATCTGGATGGTGATACCCTTCATAGAAAATAGAAGGGCCCCCTTCCCCCCCCCGGTTCCTAATTCATTGATTATTTAATGGAGGGGAGATTGCTTATGTGGATATTGATTGATTGAGTTGGTTATTGTTTTTTATGGATTTTATATCTCCATTTTTGTAAACCTCTGGAAGTCCCCATGGAGTTGACAGCATATAAATGCCATAAATAAATATATTGCACCCCGTGTTGCTAGCCAGCAGATGGCAACAGACAATCACGTTCTTTTAGAAGCTGTTCCAAGCAATTTCTGCTCTCAGCAGATGAGAGAAACATATGCAGTGCACCCACAATTAGGAAACAAATCCATTATTTTTCAAAACACTATTCATCAATACTGTCATTCCCTTGTTGGGATCTGAAGAGAGGAACAGTTTTCCACTGTTATTGTTCATGGTTTATGCTACAGCTCACTCCTCAGGAAATGTTTTAAGTGCAGTGGATAAACCATTTCCTGCTCCAGAGATACATTCTTATCTATTTGATCTGCAGTATATACAACCCATGAGAAAATAGTAGCTAGTGTTGAAATAATGGCAATAATAACGACTCTACTTCAGCCCGCCTTAAACTGGAAGATTTTAGTCTTCTCAAGCCCTGATGGGCACACTTATTCTACACCAATATGTAGCCATCAGGGTATCAAGGTAAACACTAAGCAAAGGGCACAAAAAGAGAAAGAAACAGTAAGTACTCCACATTAAAGGCATAGTACAGGTTGTCCTCAATTTATGACTACAACTGAGCCCAACATGCCTGTTGCTAGTATTCACATCCTCAATCAACATGCCCTGATTATCAGCACAACCATTCCCTATATCAGTGGTGGCGAACCTATGGTACGCATGCCAGAGGCGGCCCTCGGAGCCCTCTCTGTGGGCACACGTGCCATTGCCCCAGTCTTGCCTCCCCCCCGTGACCCCCTCCTCACCAGCAGTCCCCCTGGAGGAGAGTTGCTCCCAAATGTGACCCATGAGGAGCAGCGCAGCCAAGAACATGGCAGCCAAGCAGCATAGACAAGAATCTGACCTCACGCCCCATCATGCACAGTTGATGCTGCGGAGCGCGGGCAAAGCTGGAAGGGACCTTGGAGGTCTTCTAGTCCAACCCCTGCTTAAGCAGGAGAACCTACACCATCTCAGAGAGGTGATTGTCTAGCCTCTTCTTAAAGATCTCCAGTGATGAGGCGCCCACGATTTCTGAAGGCAAGCTGTTCCACTGGTTAATTGTCCTCACCTTCAGGAAGTTTCTCCTTAAATCCAGGTTGCTTCTCTCCTTGATCAATTTCCAACCATTGCTTCTTGTCCTTCCCTCTGGTGCTCTGGTGAACAACTTGATCCCTTCTGCCTTGTGGCAGCCCCTCCGATACTGAAACACTGCTACTGAAACAATGAAAAAGTCCTTTTATTCTCTGCTGTTCTCGTTGCCTAATGGTTCTTTCCCTCTAGCCCTTTCTTGAAAACAGAGTGGGTAGGTAAATGCAAACTCTTTGTAGTTCCATTTATCACAATCTACACACACTGAGAGAGAACAACAGAGTAGGACAGCAATTCTTTACATTACAGATGATTTGCAATGGTGTCCCCTGGCAACATACATCCTTTCCCCAATTATTATTGTATTCTTTGTAAGTAAGCAAGAGTCTTTCAATCTCAGATATTGTTTGGCACTTAAGTGGCTGTTAGAATAGCACATCAATTATAGGGGCAAATGGAGGCTGAGTACTCAGTAAAACTTTGAAGGAGTGCTTCTTTTTGTACCTTTGCAGTCCTGCACTGGTCTTCGGTATTCTTGCCCATAGGTCCTTGAAGATGGATTCACTTGAATGATCACTTTTGCCTTCTTCAGCAAATTCCAAGAGATGCCTATTCTGTTAAGCTTCCATCACCAATCTGACCCTTTTTTAAAAATTGCTCTCAGCATCTCAATTTTCTGTTTGTTTGTTTCACTAGGCTTAAGTGCTGTTCCACTCATGTCTGACTCTGAGTAGTTTACAGATTTAATAATAATAATAATAATAATAATAATAATAATAATAATAATAATAATAATATAATAAAGTTGGAACGGACCTTGGAGGTCATCGAGTCCAACCCCTTGCTCAGGCAGGAACCCTACACCATTTCGGACAAATGGCTGTCCAGTCTCTTCTTAAAAACTTCCAGTGTTGGAGCATTCACCGTTTCTGGAGGCAGGTTGTTCTACTGGTTAATTGTTCTAACTGTCAGAAAGTTTCTCCTTAGTTCTAGATTGCTTCTCTCCTTGATTAGTTTCCACCCGTTGCTTCTTGTCCTGCCTTCAGGCACCTTGGAGAATAGTTTGATTCCCTCTTCTTTGTGGCAGCCCCTGAGATATTGGAATACTGCTATCATGTCCCCCTCATCCTTCTCTTCGTTAAACTAGACATACCCAATTCCAGCAACTGTTCCTTATATGTTTTAGCCTCCAGTCCCTTAATCATCTTCGTTGCTCTTCTGTAAGGACCCACCCCACTTTGCATCTTAAGAAGACAGAACTCTTGGAATAATTCTTCCAACAGGAATCCTTTATTAAGAGAAAATGGTTGCAGGCATGCTAGACAGGACTTGGGGTCCAAGCTCTCCCATTCAAGGTTTTAAGGGGTTCCCCAGTAGTCCCACCCAATCAACCCCCCTTCCAGTGATAGTTTCAAGTATCACAATTCCACCCCGTTTCTTCTTTCTTCCGTCTGGATGGAGACTTCAGATAACTACATGAAAGGCAAATACTCTTCTTTTAATGCTAATGTTCTCTGGTGTTAACGCTTTGAGGTTACAATAGGTTACAATAAACACACATTCAGCATTCAGCTCTTTGAAGTCTACTGAAGGAAGTGAGGGCCATAAAGCCCCTTTGTTCTCCCCCTTCTCTCCCTCTTATGGCAGAATCCAAAGAAGGCAGAATTGGGAGTTTCTATATTTGATAATTAAAGATGAAATATGATTGGATTCTGACATCCGGCCCCTCTTAAAAATAAGAGAGATCCACCTGAAAGAAAACACAAGTATAAAATTTAGTCAGGCTTGTTAGGATACTCTGTGTGAAACTTCTTCAATAGCTTCGGGGCTCTGACATGACGTTTATGGACCCACTCATTTTGTGAGGGAGGGAGGTGTTTCCAGGCAACTAGGTACTGAGTTGCTCCATGATATCTCCTAGAGTCAAGGACTTCCTTTATTTCGAAGTGTTGTTCACCCTCCACCATGATTGGAGGTGGTGGGGGGGGATTTTTGGCCGTAGAGGTGACTGATGCTCTCTTTTCAGCAAGCTGCAATGAAAAATTGGGTGTATTTGCCTGAGATTTTTGGGTAATTCTAATTCTACTGTTACTGGATTTATGATTCTTTTAATTGGAAAAGGTCCTATGTATTTTGGTCCAAGTTTTTTACAGGGCTGTAGGGACTTTAGGTATTTTGTAGATAAGTACACCATTTCTCCTATAATGAATGGTGTAGGCTCAACCCTTTTTTTATCGGCTTGTGTTTTGTAAGCCTGCCTAGCTTCATCTAGTGCTTTTCTGACTATTGGCCAGGTGTTTTGTAATTTTTCCATCCATTCTTTCAGCGAGGGGATCGTTGGTTCGTTTGGGGTTAATTCTGGCATGGGGTTGAAACTTTGACCGGTGGCTATTTGAAAAGGAGTGTAACCTGTGCTGGAGTGGACTGCATTATTGTAGGCAACTTCTGCAAAAGGGAGTAAGTCCGCCCACTCGGTCTGCTGGAAACTAAGAAAACATCTTAAATATTGCTTAAGTACTGAGTTCATTTTTTCAGCCCCCCCATTTCCTTGAGGGTGGTGGCTAGATGTCAGTCCCTGAGTGGTTCCTAAGAGGGATAAAAATTCCTTCCAAAATGCAGACGTAAATTGCACCCCCCTGTCAGAGATGATGCGTTGGGGTGCCCCATGCAATCTGTAAATGTGTTGGATGAAAAGTTTTGCTAAGGCTTTTGCAGTGGGAATCTTTTGGCAAGGGATAAAGTGCACCTGTTTGGAAAACAAGTCCGTGACCGTCCAGACCACAGTATTCCCATTGCTTTCTGGCAATTCCACTATAAAATCCATGGCTATTTCTCTCCAGGGGGCTGAGGGACTTGCCACTGTTTGCAATAGTCCTGGCACTTTCCCTTGCAACCTCTTTGCCGTGGCACATTTTGGACAACTGGCTATATAACTTTCAATGTCCTTTTTCATGGATGGCCACCAAAATTGCCGTTTAATTAAATGTAAAGTTTTTACAAATCCAAAATGCCCTGCTGATTTTGTGTCATGGCAAAGGTGCATGAAAATTACTCTTTGAGTTGTTGGTATATATAACTTTTCCCCTATCCAAGGCAACCCGTCTCTCATTGTGCACACATTTTTGTTTTTCTGGAACCAATCATCTGTTTCCAAACTTTTTCTGAATTCAATTCCAGTTTGGCTGTCCAGTTGTGGTTTTAATTTGGCTTGGGTTCTTGTGGTTACTGGTGCTGCCAGTTGTGACTCTGCCATTATTGGTCTAGAGTCTGTGGTTCGTGCGCTGTTATATTGGGGCATGCGAGATAGTGCATCTGCCAGGAAGTTCTTTCTTCCTGGTAAATGTTTGAGCTTAAATTGGAATTGGTGAAAATGCTGGGACCAGCGGGCTTGTTTGGGATTGAGTTTCCTGGAAGTTTTCAGGGCTTCCAAATTTTTGTGATCAGTCCACACCTGGAAGGGGATTTTGTTGCCTTCCAGGAACTGTCGCCATGTGAGTAATGCCCAACGTATCCCATAAGCCTCCTTCTCCCATACGGGCCAGCGCTGTTCTGTTTCCGTGAGTTTCTTGGATGTATATGCACAGGGTTGCAATACTGCATCATCATTTTCTTGTAATAGCACAGCCCCCACTGCCACATCACTTGCATCTGCCTGTATTATGAAGGGCTTGTCCATGTCTGGGTGCCTTAGTAATGGTTCGGCAGAAAAAAGTCTCTTTAGTCTCTCAAACGCTGCTTGGCACTCCATTGTCCATGTTAGTGGCTGGCTAGGTTTTACTGAGGATGTTCCCTTCGTTTTTAGTAAGTTGGTGAGGGGCAAGGCTATCTGTGCAAATGAGGGGATGAATTGGCGGTAAAAATTTGCAAAGCCCAGGAAACTTTGTAGTTGCTTTCTTGTGCGGGGTGGTGCCCATTCTAATACTGCTCTGACCTTCTCTGGGTCCATTTCAATGCCCTGTGGGGATATGCGATAGCCTAGGTAGTCTATCCTTTCCTGGTGGAATTCGCATTTTGAGAGTTTGGCATATAGGTGAGCGGCTCGCAGCTTCTTTAAAACCGCTCTGACAAGTTTGACGTGTTCTTCTTTTGTTTCAGTAAAGATAAGAATGTCGTCCAAGTAAACAAGGACCCCCTTAAACAGGTGCTCCCTTAGAACGTCATTGATTAATTGCATAAAGACTGCAGGGCCCCCTTGTAATCCAAATGGCAAGACTTTGAATTGATAGCACCCCATGGGGCAGTTAAATGCAGTCTTCCATTCGTCCCCTTCCTTGATTCTCACGCGATAGTAAGCTTCCCTTAAGTCTAGTTTAGAAAAAATTTTCCCTTTCGATAGGTGTGACAGCATGTCTTTCATGAGGGGCAGCGGGTATAGGTTGCTTTCACTGATTGTGTTCAGGGCCCTATAATCCACGCATAAACGTAAAGAGCCATCCTTCTTCTCTCTAAAAAGGACCGGGGCAGCCACTTTAGGCTTAGCTGGTTCAATGAAACCTCTCTCCAGGTTTTTTTTTATAAATCTTTCCATTTCCTCCTTCTCCTTTGGGCTCATGGAGTATAATCTGGGTTTCGGGAGTTTTGCCCCAGGCTTGAATTCAATGGTACAGTCTGTGGGTCGGTGGGGGGGAAGCTCATTCGCCCTCTCCTCACTGAAGACTTCAGCAAGGTCCCTATATTCCTCTGGTATTTCTGTTAATCTTTTTTCCTCTCCTATGGATGCTTTTTCTATTCTTGATTCTGGTAGCCTCTCTTGGGGTTTTAAGTCCATAGGGTCCCCCTTCGGGAATTTGATTTCTGTCGTCCTCCAATTTACCCAGGGGTTCCATTTTTTCAACCATTCCATCCCTAGAATCATTGGGCATTCCATACCTGGGGTCACCACAAACGTTAAGTCCTCTTCATGGTTGCCCAGGGAGAGGTGTATTGGTAGAGTGGCTAGGGTAGCTGGCACCCCCCCTGCTATGGATCCATCTAACTGGCCAAATGAGATTGGTTGTTCCAGTCTCCTGGATGGGATGCCCAGATTCCCCACTAGTGTTGGGCTAATGAGGCAGCGGGTGCAGCCAGAGTCTATTAAGGCTTTCACCTTCACAGCTTCGGGCATGGGGGGGATTAATATAGTCACTGTTTTGAAGATGGGTGTGATGCGTCCACTTACCAGGGGTTCGCCTTCCGAGCTGTCATCTGAGGCATCCACCGTCCCTGTGGTGTAGGCTGGAGTTCTTTCCCCTTGGTGAGCAGAGGTGGGGTTTTCTGCAATTTCCATCATTTTCATGGCTGTTTCTTTTGGCTTAGCTGAATACCCTCTGGGTTTGTTGATTGGGGATCTGTCTGGGTTGTGCTGGGGGGCCTTTGAGCGGCATTCTACAGCTCGATGCCCTTCTCTTCCGCACTTGAAACACCCCATCTGCTTCTTGGCTGTATCCGATGATTTCACCGGTTGGTGTGTCAGCTCAGGCGGGGGGCGGCTCCATTGTTTTCCTCGGCGATGCCTCTTCAATATGTCGATCTCTGCTTCCTCTGCCAAGACGTACCATTCCTCAAGTCGATGTGGGTCTCCTCGGGGCAGGCAAGCATCATATAGATCATAGTTTAGTCCGTCTTTGAAACGGCCAAGGAGGATGTCTTCTGGCCAATTCAGTTTGCTGGCAATGGCTCGGAATTCTTGTGTATACTCAGCCACTGGGCGTTTGCCCTGCCTCATCGTTGTTATTCTTTCACGGGCTTTGCGATCAGCCAGGGGGTCTTCAAATCGTCTTCTCAACGAGGACATGAAACGGTTGAAGTTACTGAGTTCTGGGGCATTGGAGTCATGCAGGTTCACCACCCAATCTGCAGCTGGTCCATCCAGGGCAGATTGCACGATCCGGATGCGGGCTTTGTCGCTGGGGATGTCCTGCCCATATTCCTCCATGTAGCTGAGGACTTGGGTTAGGAAAAACCCCAAGCGTGTTGGCTCCCCTTTGAATTTCACCTCCAACGGTGGACGTCTTGGAATGGATCGGTGCCTCCATTGTGGGTGGTAGTGTCTTCCGTCCAGATTTCCATCTTGGGTCCGGTAGGGGGGGGCTCCTGGATCAGTAAATGTCCTTGGGGTTGCAGGTTCCACGTCCCCCTCGGTGTCTCTCCCTTTGTGGCTCCAGGAACTGGGGCGGGCGTAGGGCTCAGGAATCTCCTCTCCTAGGGAGCTGAGAGTTCTCTTCATCAGGTCAATAGCTTTCTCTAGGATCCAGTCTGAGTACGGCATACAGCTTCCTCCCTCTTCACTTGCGTGCAGGGATTTCTCCATCTCCTGCTTCCATTCTGGTTGCTTGGTCCCCCGTCTCAGGGTCACTTTTCTTGATTCCTTTCCCCACTCGCTTTTCTTTCCAACGCCCATCGACCAGTGAGGCTTGTGGTCCTGTGTCTCCACCACTTCTTCTTCTGAGAAATCTGGCCTCTCGGATCCCAACATCTGGCAAGGTTCCAACTGGGTCAGCGGCTCTCTTTCCAGGGAGTTTTCTCCCTCTCTTGCTTCGTTGTCTGACATGGTAAATTTTTGCAAAATCCCCCGGCAAGGGTCTCCCTTCCAGGTGGATTAATTTTGCAAGTCCTGTCTAATGTAAGGACCCACCCCACTTTGCATCTTAAGAAGACAGAACTCTTGGAATAATTCTTCCAACAGGAATCCTTTATTAAGAGAAAATGGTTGCAGGCATGCTAGACAGGACTTGGTGTCCAAGCTCTCCCATTCAAGGTTTTAAGGGGTTCCCCAGTAGTCCCACCCAATCAACCCCCCTTCCCAGTGATAGTTTCAAGTATCACAATTCCACCCCGTTTCTTCTTTCTTCCGTCTGGATGGAGACTTCAGATAACTACATGAAAGGCAAATACTCTTCTTTGTTAATGCTAATGTTCTCTGGTGTTACGACTCTACTTCAGCCCGCCTTAAACTGGAAGATTTTAGTCTTCTCAAGCCCTGATGGGCACACTTATTCTACACCAATATGTAGCCATCAGGGTATCAAGGTAAACACTAAGCAAAGGGCACAAAAAGAGAAAGAAACAGTAAGTACTCCACATTAAAGGCATAGTACAGGTTGTCCTCAATTTATGACTACAACTGAGCCCAACATGCCTGTTGCTAGTATTCACATCCTCAATCAACATGCCCTGATTATCAGCACAACCATTCCCTATATCAGTGGTGGCGAACCTATGGTACGCATGCCAGAGGCGGCCCTCGGAGCCCTCTCTGTGGGCACACGTGCCATTGCCCCAGTCTTGCCTCCCCCCCGTGACCCCCTCCTCACCAGCAGTCCCCCTGGAGGAGAGTTGCTCCCAAATGTGACCCATGAGGAGCAGCGCAGCCAAGAACATGGCAGCCAAGCAGCATAGACAAGAATCTGACCTCACGCCCCATCATGCACAGTTGATGCTGCGGAGCGCGGGCAAAGCTGGAAGGGACCTTGGAGGTCTTCTAGTCCAACCCCTGCTTAAGCAGGAGAACCTACACCATCTCAGAGAGGTGATTGTCTAGCCTCTTCTTAAAGATCTCCAGTGATGAGGCGCCCACGATTTCTGAAGGCAAGCTGTTCCACTGGTTAATTGTCCTCACCTTCAGGAAGTTTCTCCTTAAATCCAGGTTGCTTCTCTCCTTGATCAATTTCCAACCATTGCTTCTTGTCCTTCCCTCTGGTGCTCTGGTGAACAACTTGATCCCTTCTGCCTTGTGGCAGCCCCTCCGATACTGAAACACTGCTACTGAAACAATGAAAAAGTCCTTTTATTCTCTGCTGTTCTCGTTGCCTAATGGTTCTTTCCCTCTAGCCCTTTCTTGAAAACAGAGTGGGTAGGTAAATGCAAACTCTTTGTAGTTCCATTTATCACAATCTACACACACTGAGAGAGAACAACAGAGTAGGACAGCAATTCTTTACATTACAGATGATTTGCAATGGTGTCCCCTGGCAACATACATCCTTTCCCCAATTATTATTGTATTCTTTGTAAGTAAGCAAGAGTCTTTCAATCTCAGATATTGTTTGGCACTTAAGTGGCTGTTAGAATAGCACATCAATTATAGGGGCAAATGGAGGCTGAGTACTCAGTAAAACTTTGAAGGAGTGCTTCTTTTTGTACCTTTGCAGTCCTGCACTGGTCTTCGGTATTCTTGCCCATAGGTCCTTGAAGATGGATTCACTTGAATGATCACTTTTGCCTTCTTCAGCAAATTCCAAGAGATGCCTATTCTGTTAAGCTTCCATCACCAATCTGACCCTTTTTTAAAAATTGCTCTCAGCATCTCAATTTTCTGTTTGTTTGTTTCACTAGGCTTAAGTGCTGTTCCACTCATGTCTGACTCTGAGTAGTTTACAGATTTAATAATAATAATAATAATAATAATAATAATAATAATAATAATAATAATAATATAATAAAGTTGGAACGGACCTTGGAGGTCATCGAGTCCAACCCCTTGCTCAGGCAGGAACCCTACACCATTTCGGACAAATGGCTGTCCAGTCTCTTCTTAAAAACTTCCAGTGTTGGAGCATTCACCGTTTCTGGAGGCAGGTTGTTCTACTGGTTAATTGTTCTAACTGTCAGAAAGTTTCTCCTTAGTTCTAGATTGCTTCTCTCCTTGATTAGTTTCCACCCGTTGCTTCTTGTCCTGCCTTCAGGCACCTTGGAGAATAGTTTGATTCCCTCTTCTTTGTGGCAGCCCCTGAGATATTGGAATACTGCTATCATGTCCCCCTCATCCTTCTCTTCGTTAAACTAGACATACCCAATTCCAGCAACTGTTCCTTATATGTTTTAGCCTCCAGTCCCTTAATCATCTTCGTTGCTCTTCTCTGTACTCTTTCTAGAGTCTCAGCATCTTTTTTACATCGTGGTGACCAAAACTGGATGCAGTATTCCAAGTGTGGCCTTACCAAGGCATTGTAAAGTGGTATTAATACTTCACATGATTATCAAGATCAATGTAACTTTTTTGTACTAAAGTTTTATTGGATTGTAAACTGCCCAGAGTCTTGTGACAGTGAGATGGGCAGTGAATAAATTTAACAAATAAATAAACATAAAAACCATAATATAATATATAACATCTCAAGGGAGCCTAATACATTTACAATCCAGGAGAGACTAAGAAGATACTTTGAGCCAAGAATTCAATGTACTGTATTTATATAAAAAAGACACTGTCAGAGAAGGGAGGCAGAAATCCCAGGATCTCTGCAGATGACATCTAAAGGTCTGGGCCTCAAACATGTTATCCCGAGGCAAGATACACAGTTGAGTAACATCTGCAAACTGAGGATATTAATACTGTCTCAGCAGATAACTTCAACCAAGGGCTTCATGTTGATGTTAAATGAGAGGGGGAAGAATGTTGATGCAACACAACAGAGAGCCCAGGGGTAATTCTCTTCCCCTGAATGATTGAAGCCACCTACTTAGGAAGGACAACTTTCCACAACTAGGCCTCCACTCATACCCTCACAGACAGTCCAGAAGGATGCTCTGATTGATGGTACTGAAGGCCATTGTGAGATCAAGTAAGATCATGAGAGTCCTATTTCTGTTCTGGTCCTGCCACAAGCAATTCACAAAAGTGATCAATTCAGTTCTGGCCAATATTAAGTTCCATACCTGGCCCTGAACTCTGACTGAACAGAGTCCAGATAATTTATGTTCTCTAGAGCAATCTGCAACTACAGCTCATCAACTTCTCCACAAGTCTCTTGAGGAAGTGAAGCTTGGAGACTGGGCAGTAATTGTCTAAAGTTCTTGAGTTAATGGATGGCTTCTATAGGATGGGATGCACACAGTGTCATTCTCTCCACCATGGAAACATTCATCACTGCCCAAATCCAGCACCCATCACTTTCCTGGAGACTCTCACCAACCAGGAAGCTGTAGATGACTGAGCTAAAGTGACAGAGAACTCTGTCCATGTCCTCAGGATCAGCAGACTCAGTTCACCAGGTATCCTCCCGAGCCACCTTCATCACCTCAGTCTGCCTGGTTAGCATTCAACTCATATGTTCCTATGCACTGTAATTCAGAATTTGATTTCATTTTTAAAACATTTTCTGTTTTAAAATTATTATTTTAATCTATTTTTCCTATATGTTTTAGTTTGTTTCCTTTGCATTACCTTGATAACGTTTACTATACGATGACAAAATTTCATAAATGAAATAAACTAAATACTGCAAAAGTAGAACAGAACAGAACAGAATAGTTTATTGAGCCAAGTGTGATTAGACACATAAGAAATTTGTCTCCGATGCAGAAGCTCTCAGCTAACATAATCTAGAAGTGGTAAGATCAGGTGGTAGTTCAGCCCCCAAAACACATCTATTGTCAGTTTGAGGCTGTTGAATTTGGCATAAATTCTATTAATCCACATTCCTTATTATTAGCCAAAGGCTGTGATGAAGAGTGTTAATCTAGGGCAGGGTTAGACAGCATTCTAGATATTCCCATAAGGGTAAAAAAATTGTCCCCAAAAGACTTGAATTAGAAGGATGTTGGGGAGGGTATGAATTGTAGGCAGCCTTGGACAATGTATCTCCTCTGCTTTGATTTTGGAAATAAAGAGGTTCTCCAAAGCACCTGAAGGCAGGACAAGAAGTAACGGATGGAAACTAATCAAGGAGAAAAGCAACCTAGAACTAAGGAAAAACTTCCTGACAGTTAGAACAATTAACCAGTGGAACAACCTGCCTCCAGAAGTGGTGAATGCTCCAACACTGGAAGTTTTAAAGAAGAGACTGGACAGCCATTTGTCTGAAATGGTATAGGGTTTCCTGCCTGAGCAGGGGGTTGGACTAGATGATCTCCAAGGTCCCTTCCAACTTTATTATATACTAACTAATGTGAGTGTCTTAAGCTAAACTTATGTTTCAAATATATGGAGCTTACTTCTACTTAAGCACTATTAGAATCTAACCAGCAACTTCACTCATGGACATTTGTGTGTATATATGTTTGTGTGCTTGTAGGTAGGCAGGGGTGACTCTCTGTGTGTGTGTGTGTGTCCGCACACGTGCATGCATGTGCGTATATTTTTATATATGGATCTATTCAGATCCATTCTCTACGCTATTTCCTATATTTCCTACTCTGCTTATTAGGCCTTGGACACATCAACCTACGCTTTCATAAATAAAAGAACAATTTATGTAGGTTGATGGAATTGAGACATGCATTTAATAGACCTTACAGAAGCAGATTTGGGATTTGAAAAAAAAAGAGAGAATGGTTGAAAAAAATTATATCAGCTTCAGGCTAGAGAAGAGTGGGGAGAGACAAAACATGTCTTATAACATTTGAAGGGCTTTTATGTAGAAGATGGAGCAGAATTCTGATTCTCCCTGGTTGTTCCAGATGTTTAAACTGTAGCTGAATGGCCACCTGACTTGGAGTATGTTAGAAGTGTAGACAGGATCTTCAAAGTCTCTTCCAACCCTTCCATAATATAATTCCATGAGTGATACCAGGGAAGGGGCAAGTATCCATACACGGATGCTACAAATTTAGGTGAGGCACTATATATGTGCAACCAACGGTGCACTAATTACATTTATGGAGTCAATCAGCCAGAACTCCTTGCATATGCATGGTTAAAGTTAAAACAAATTCTATGTCTCAGAATATTCTGGAAATACAATACATATGATATTTCTGAAAACTGTGTATTTTCTTTCTAGATTCTGAGTTACAACTTCTAGCAGTATTTAATGCTGAGTGTCTGATATTTGATAGTTACGGTTAAGATGTCCTATTATAAAAGTTACTTGGAAATTCACAGATCTGCCCAAAAGCTTATATATGAAAGATTTGTTTAAATCAACTCAGCTCATATAATTGGAGAAAAAAATATATCCTTCTGTCTTAAATTATATGGAGTATCCCAAGAATTGCTTACTTCTAAAATGTTCTGAACCTAAAATCCTTGGACCCTTGGTCAACAAATCCAGCTGTTCACAGCTGTTCTTTCAATCTCATTTGCTTCATTGTTTTCAGAAAACAATGAGGCAATCAAAAAGCAAAATAGACTTATGCAGACAAAATAATTTTTTTTAAAAAAAGAGAAAGAGTCCCAAGTGCCAAGCTTTTAAACATTCTCACTGAAATCAAAATCAATGGAAAATAAATCAAGCCTGGACGCAAACAGGAAATTGAAAAATTACATCAATGAAAAAGGCAGAAACACAGACGTCATTTGGCTGTAGCTACTGCAGGGTGAAGATTTTATCATGCTTTAAAAAGAATTAAAATAATTAGGTTTCAGTTTGCAAAGTGCAGGATTTTCGTATAAGCTGTTTTTTGCAGTTATAAAAAACAGATGGCCTCAAAAGCCTTCATTTTTAATAATTTTGAAAGTACTTTCCTAAGTGCAAAATACTTTTATCATTTTGCAAAAATTCTACAAAGCAAATCAGGCAATGTCCCTTTTATATTTCATGGCGAGATTATCTTACTTTTTTGTTATTATTTTTTGCGATAAATAAATTTTTGTGAACACATTGGCTTCAACTGGATCCATCTTAAAGAGATTTAGAATTTATTATAATTTAACAAATTGTACACTTTAGATGCATCTTCTTTGCTAATAAAAATGTCATAATACTGAAGTTGCTGAAATAGATTTACTTACTCTCAAATTTCATATAATCGTTAACAGAATTACTGTTTACATGCTGATGGTTGTAAATATCTGTGCCTCCTTTCTTTTGTTTTTTTAGAAAAAAAGAGCAGCTTTATTTGACCAAAGCTTTATTTTGCATATAAGCACTAATGTATAATCGCCTGGGTTTTAAGCTGCAACCAGTTCCTTTACATTACAAAAATGTAGAACAATGCAATAAGATATGTGTTCTGTTCATGTGATGTCAATGCTTCTCTCAACCCAACATTATATTTTATTTTTAAGGATGACTTCTCTGATTTATGTATTTGAATCTTAACCTTTGCCATGTCTGTCTGAATATCTACTCTTCATGTCTACTATTGAATATGACAGTGCTCCACTATAAACCACCAATTCTTCATATCTTATATTCAAGTATGGCATTTTCAATCTCAAGGGTGAAATTTAATGGCAAATGGTACGTTGTGAGCCCCATGCATATGCATTTATGTGTGTGCAAACATACAACAAAGTCTCTCTTCCCATTTTCCTTAATCCCCTCACTGACCAATAGTCTAGCCTAGGGGTAGGCAACCTTGGCTCTTTTATGACTTGTGGACTTCAACTCTCAGAATTCCTGAGCTAGCGTGGCTGGTTCAGGAATTCTGGGTATTGAAGTCCACAAATCATAAAAGAGCCAAGGTTCCCTACCCCTGGTTTAGCCATTGCTGATTTTCCTAGAAGGCCCTGATTCTGTAAGGCTCAGTGATCACACAGTAACCTTACTGACTCTGCTGAAGACTCATATGCTCTAGTCTAGTTCCTGGGCTAATAGTTTAATGCTGATGGAGTTACCAGATTTGGGATGCAAAATTTGGGTGACCACTAGATAGCAGCAAAGAAGGTTTTCTGCCTTTCTTTGTTGCCATCTAGTGGGCATTTGCAGCAGGACTGGTAGTGTTACTGTTAGCAACCTTTGCATAAGGAAGCTTACTTGATAAAAGAACCCACTACTTTTACAAGGTTTCAAATGTTTCTACTTTGAGAAGACATGATAACTAGGGACTTTCAAAAGGATCTTTCAAATGTTCTAGCTTCCACACTTCTACTTCTACTATTAATGGATTTGTATGAGAGATGAAGTATAAAGCAGGTTATCGAGGCAGAAAAAATTATTCTGCAGATTGCAGATGGTGCAGGACATGGAAAAATACCAGAAGACTTCTAAGAAAGGTCATTAAGAAATGGTCCTCAAAATCAGCATGGTTCTCAAGTGAACCAAATGTAGAAAGATGGCACTCAACTGGAAAACTACCAAGTAGGGACAACTTTTATCAGATCTTCAAAAAAAATAAATAATGGATTAGCATTTCAGAGCTACTGTGTAAGAGGATGGTTCCCTGTGAGTTTCCAACTTCAATTTTTCAAGAACCCAGGCATCTGTGGGCAGGGAAAAGCAAAACATATATTGCAGACATGTCAAACTTGCATCATCATGTAACATTCCGCGACGTATCGGGATAGTTTTGCCATTGCCAGCAAGGGGGTGGGCGTGTCTTCCACATGACACATCCGGCCCATGGCTGGCAGTTTGACACCCCTGATATATTGCAACATTCTGATGTCACCTTCATACCTTACATACCTGCAGGCAATATCATGACACAAGTAGAAAAGGGTGGAACTACAGAGGCATACTCTTGAGTGTCATTAAACACTAAACAGTTTTTGCAAATTGACTGGGTAGCTTTTCTTGGTTTCCAAGACCAAAATGATGCCCTCTACTACAGGTTTGGAGGTTTGAGGATTCTGTGTAGTATCCGAATAGTGTACTCTTATGGACTGAGAACTATTAATATTGTTCCTGGAATATCTTGGAGCTACTCTTTTGGCTTAGGAGTCACAACTCCAAGTGCTCCTACCACAACTAGGACCACTTTGGCCTTTACTTTCCACATATGTATAATATATCTTCCATTCACTCATGTCCAATTCTCGGAGACTGCCTGGATACATCCTTGTCATTTTCTTGGTGAGGCTTTCCAGAAATAATTTACTCTTCCTAGGGTTGAGAGAAAGTGACTGGTCCAAGGACACCCAGCTGACTTTATGCTTACAGCAGTAGTACAACTCACAGTCTCCGGTTTTCTAGCCTGATGCCTTAACCATTACACTGAACTAGCTTCCGTTGTGTTGTGTTGTACTATATTAATTCTTATATATAAGAATTAAACGTGCTTTCAAATATACACAGATAGAAGACAGATCAATCAGTAAATATATACTGTAGATCAGTGGTGGCAAACCTATGGCATGGGTGCCAGAGCCGGCGGCACTCTGAGTCCTCTCTGTGGGCACGCGCACCGTTGCCCCAGTCCCAGGCCTTCAGCTGGGTTTTATAAAACCTTTTCACTTTAGGCCTCTGCCGCCGTGTACAAAAAAAAAGGTTCAATTAATCAGTCAATTTCAACTTCTTGCGGGGAAAAAAAGATCTTGCAAAGTTGGAATTGATTGATTGAACTTTTTAGTCCTACCCAGTTTGCCGTTACCACCACAGCCACGCCCACCCAATGGGCCACACCCACCCAATGGGCCATGCCCACCTGCCACCCGACAATGCATAAGTGGGTTTTGGGTTGCAGTTTGGGCACTTGGTCTCTAAAAGGTTCGCCATCACTGATATAGATCAATCAATAATATCTCTCCAGTCAATGACCATTTAAAAGAACAAAAACAGAGTGAAGCAAGTAAATACACTATACTAACAACTAGCAAAATAAATCTCATAGAATAACATTCACTCCTCTACTGCTATGTTTACAGCCTTCTAGCTAAAATCAAGCATAGTATAGATCAATTTCAAAAACAATAGGCCAGATGTATTTTGATGCATGGCTTTTCAGCATTTTGTCAGGCCAATTAGGGGTCAGGGATGGGGCTGTCTTTTCTGGGTAGAGGGCCAGGATGGCTAGGGTCCCTCCCAATCTCAGATCCCTTACCCAGTTACAAGGATGTTGTAATGCTCTGCTTTTTTGAAATAACTCTCAAATGCCTCATAAACCATACATCTGGACAGTGATTTGTTTACACAACATTAGCTGAAGCTACACTTGCATAACTGATGCTTAAACTGTTGCACAACCAGCTTGCATTGTGCAGCAGCTGTGGATGAATGCAGTAAAGGAATGAGCACACAAGAATGTGTGTGCTTCCAGATGCCACTTTTCTTTGTTACCTTTCATGCACAAGATACTGACAGTTTCCATTTTTAGCTGCCAGGTCTTGCATCTCTGATAGCACCAGGGATCATTTATGGAAGATTTAAACTGCTGGGATCTCCAAAACCTGTGTGGGAATTGCAATTTGCCTTGTAGTGAAGACTATATCTATTGAGACTGATTTAAGATAACTTGATAAGCCCATTTTAAAAACCAGCCACTGATTCCTGGTGAAAAATTGAATGATAAACATAATATTAAAACTTACTCAAACAATGAAAGAATGAATATTAGTTGGTGAAGAATAATGTTCCTAGGTTGTTTTTTTTTTTATCTTTTTTGGAGGACATAAACTTTTCAACTAGCCTTCCCTCATGAAACAGGCCAAGTAAAAGCCACTTGGGTTATATTTTTTGTTAAGACATCTGTTCTTTATTATCTTAAAAGAAAAAAAAAAACATGCTCACTCTCTGCGGTCCAACTTAAGACTGTTCTTTGTTTCCTCACAGAATACTTTTCTTGATGTCCTAATATACATAATTGCTTATTGAGAACATGTTTTCAGCAAAGAGCATTAATGGCTTAGAAAAACAGTCTAATGGGTTTTGCTCAGCGTTTCATCTTCATGTTATACATTTTGCACATTATTTAAACTTTCCACATTGGAATGGGTGTGTGGGGGGGGAGGGGAGGAAGGGTGTGTGTGAGAAATTTTGTTTAAAGCAAACAAAAAAAAATCCACCCATTTTTCTTAGCATGTAATGCCTGGAACGCTGTTCAACTTCCTTCCTCCTTCTCCTCCTCTTTCGAACCCCATCTCTTTTTCAAGAAATACATGGCTTAACCTGCAGATGTTCGCATATATGGGCCTACAGGCTCTCCCACATTTTACACATTGTAAACTGGCCCTACTAGAGGAAAGAACTGCTGTTAGGTAGCAGACTCTGCGTAAGCTGGAAAGAACATAACAGAACCAGGCTCTTTTTCTTATATAACTGCCAGGGCTTTGAAGTAGGCCAGGTCTGGAAACAGATAACAGAATCTTGAAACTTTAATGGACTCTCTTTCTGCCCCCTCTTATACCAAAATGTATCAAGGTGGGATAATCTTGAGTTTCTTTGTCATGCTCTCTCTCTCTCTCTCTCTCTCTCTCTCTCTCTCTCTCTCTCTCTCTCTCTCTCTCTCTCTCTCTCTCTCTCTCTCTCTCCTGAATAGATGTTTGCTTAATTGCTTTGGCGTTCCTCCCTCAGGGTTTATGTTTGGAAGAGTTAGCGGTAAAAGGAAACCAGGCCATCAAACAAAATGGTGGATGGACACCATCAAAGCTAACACCAGCCACAGCATAGAACTATTCAAAGAAATAGTGCAGAGAGACCTGGCCCACAGAATCACTAAGAGTCGGACATGACTGAATGGATAATATCTTCTTCTTCTTCTTCTTCTTCTTCTTCTTCTTCTTCTTCTTCTTCTTCTTCTTCTTCTTCTTCTTCTTCTTCTTCTTCTTCTTCTTCTTCTCCATCATCATCATCATCATCATCATCATCATCATCATCATCATCATCATCATCATCCTTCAGGTTGTATCCATACTCCTTACCCATCAGATTCAAGTCCACCTTCCTGTGCACAAAGGAAACGTTGGCAAGATGTTTTGGGAGCCAATTATAGGTAGTCTTCAACATGACCACAATTGACCCCAAATATCTATTGTTTAGTGAGACAGTTATTAAGTGAGTTTTGCACCATTTTACAACCTTTCTTGCCACATTTGTTAAGTAAGTCTTGATGGCCTGTGGCACGTGTGCATCTGTGTCATGACTATATGCAGCCTTTGCCAGATCTAACTGCTTTTAAAAGGAGCTGTGCAGCCTACATCTCTGCATAAAGTCCAAGGCATGAAGAATAGCAGATGTGGGCATTCTGTAGGGTAAGACACAGGGCTGAAAGCTATAGGTTGGAGAGATGCCTATGGAGCAATATACTTATATATAGATTTGTCCAGAGGCAACAGCTCAGACTGACTGATAGGAAACACAGTACCTCAAGTACCTTTCCAATGTTCAGTTCACTCTCTCCATTTTTCTACTAGAGATCAGATGATTTGAGGATGACAAATGAATCTGAAAGTCTAATACAGTAATTGGAAAAAGGACTTCTAAAACGTGGATATAAGTTTAGACATGTGATATGAGATGACACAATAGATTAAGGCAGGGGTGTCAAACTGCTGGCCCGTGGACTGGATACATCATGCCAAAACCGCGGCCACACCAGCTCCGGCAATGGGGAAAAAGTCACAATACATCGCTACACATCACGTGATGTTGTGGGTTTGACACCCCTGTATTAAGGCCTTGTACCTAGTGATGTGACCCAGAAAAAAGTTAGAGTTTCCTGAGCCGATGGAGGTCTTTTGCAAAGAATAAAATGACCTATCTTGACAGAAAAATTAAATACCTTAAAAATGGTTATGAAACCCTCAAAAGAATTGATTTTGCCTTCTACTTTTCTATTTTCAGATGTTCCAATCTAGTCCTGCAAGTTCCTGTCCGTCTCCTTCCCAAGGACTAGCAAAGTCCAACTACATGCTACCTTTCTTTTATTTCATATTGAAACATTAAATCAATCTCTATTCTTTTAGAATTGTAAGGAAGGGAGGGGAATGAATTTTCCCACAGTAGGGGTTATTATTTGGCGCAATTCAAACTCTATTGCACCAGCTGAAAACTGTCAGACAGAAAGCGGAGATCTGGTTAATGCATGCACGCTCATACCAACATTTACAATATACATCTGTACTTTAGTCACTCAGAGAGAGAGAGAGAGAGAGAGAGAGAGAGAGAGAGAGAGAGAGAGAGAGAGAGAGAGAGAGACTGAGAGAGACTGAGAGAGAGAGAGTGAGCTCAGAATGAAACTTGAGCAATGCTTGGGAGAAACCCTGCTTTTTAAGAAGCATCTGCAAAAGTCAGAAAGAAAAATAAAATAAAGATAGCGTTATCAGAAACAGTTAGCCAAAAAAAAAAAAAGGAACTATCACCAAGACAGAGGGAGATCCTTTTACTTCTTATTCCTTTTATACCCTTCCTTTCTCTTAATTTGTTTCATCCCTTGCCAGTTTAATGTGTGAGTTGGGCAACCATGTAAATTTGTTTAATAAATAAATAAATGTACCCTTAAGGTCTCAAATTTAGCAGAAATGGCAAAAATTTCAGCTTATTTGAAGGATCATTCACAAGAGAGATATATTTCGGTTTGGAGAAGATGGATAGATTATATTCAGAATAAATATGGGACTAAAAAGTTCCATTTACTTTATGAATAAATTTTAGAATATTATTATTCTAAATAATATTCTTATTATTAATAGTTTATTATAGTGAAATTTTTATTATATTGTATTGTTTATGAATTAGGATTTTAATTTGTTTATATGATTAAGTTTATTTGCAACTTGTTTACTCTGTGTTAAAGGGGAATTAAAGCGCATTATATTTGTTTATCTATATAGTTGGTTAATGTTAGTTAGATTATGATTATTATATTTGTTACCCTGTATTCAGCTCTGAGAAGTGGGGGAGGGGGAGGGGAGGGTGGGGAGGGTGGGTGGGTTTGGGGGTATATTTTGTAATTTTTGTAAAACTTTTTAATAAAAAAAATAAATGTACAATAACTGTTTTAGCAGAGAACTGTTTAGCAGGGATATGCAAAGTCCAATTACAGAATACCTTTTCATCTGGTCTCTTCAGTTTTTTTTTTTTTTTTTTAAAGCCACATCTTCTGATTGAACATCCACTTTATGGAGTTTCTTTCTTCCTGCTTCCTTTGTGGAGGGAAAGGATAAGTGTTCCTCTCTCTGTGCCCAGAGTGATCTTGGCACACTTGTTTCTGAGCAGAGTGCCTGAATTTTGTTTGTTTCTTTGTTTCATGGTCCAGTAGAGAAAACCAAGTTTGTCTCAAAATAATCTGCTTTCTCTAATAATAATAAAAAAAGCAAACTTCTGGGATTTGGCACTGTTGCTAAGCAAAATCTATGCAGTATGGGTGCTTAGATGTTCACCCTGAGTGACCCACACCATTTTTAAGTCTCTAAATAAGAAACTAAACATTGACTCCTGTTTAAGACTCTTAGTAAGAAATTAAATTTTAGTTGACTCTTTCCTTTTTTAATTACATTCTTTGACTTCCTTCCTTCCGCTGTGCATAAGAAGGTCATTTAGCAATGCCATTTTAGGTATCTCTAAGACCAGGGCTTTTTTTTCTCATAGAACGCCCAGAACGGAGTTCCGGCACCTTTTTTGGATGGAACCTTGTAAGGTAGGCAAGGTGGGTTGTATGACGTATGTGAGTTCCGGCACCTTTTTTTTTTCTTTTTCAAAAAAAGCACTGTCAAAGACCCTCTGAAAGTAGGGCTTTGGAAGAGAGAAAATTTAAAGGGTTTGCCCTATGGCTTTACCTCCAATGCTATATTGGTCCTGAGAGTTGCACTAGGAATCACCTGGCCTGCAAGCTTCAAGATGTCCACTTCAGTCTATATTTTTTGCAAAAACTACTAACTAAATCCAGATTAATTATACCGGATAATGCATGTTCTTAACACTCAAGGGGTTGTCACTTCAGATTTTAAAAGAGAGGGATGGTGCAACAGTATCAATTCTGGTCCGGATTTCTGAAGCCCAGATGGAGCATCCTTGATATAGATGTGCACGAACAAGAGGCTTTTCTTTTCTCTTTTCCAAAATAAAAGAAATGTGTCCATTGGCGGAGAATTTCAGAGGACTTTTAAGACACATACACACGTTCTGTATTTGAAATGCTTGGCCTGCAAGTGATAAAAACACAAGGGGGGGGGAAATTAAGGGAAATGAGATAATTTATTTTTAAGGTGGCCAACTATGAGTAATTATTGTAAAACTGATTAATTCCCTCTGAAAGATTCAAGAGGATTTCACTTGGAGGCAGCTGGGTACAGAGAGGTGGAGTGATTGCTTCCTTCTAATTAATGAGGTCACTGTTTGGCTGCAGAATATCATGTTTTCTTGATTGCTTTCCAGGAGAAAACATTGAAACTCTTTGAGAAATATCCCTTCAGAATGGAAAGGTGAGAAGAAGGGGCATTGCTAAGCCAAATTAGGCCTTTGATTCATTTCCACCTCAGTAGAGAGGATGAGAAACATTTACTGTTCTGAGGATGGGGCACAGAAGGAGAAGTTATTCTACATGGACCAAAAAAAGATTTGCCCAAATTAAAATTCTATATTATTTGTTCCCAATCTACCCTCTAGATTGGGGATCCCCAGCTTTTTGGTCTCATACCTTATTACTAGCAAACATTCTAAATACGCTCCCCATATGTTTATATTTATTTATAAATCATGTATATCATTCCATTATGTACATTATAAAATATGTATAAAACCATTTGTAATTTTAAATTGTTGTTATATTCATATTTTCTGTTGCATTGTAAGAGAACCAGAGTCATTTTTGGATAGCACGATGCATGGCATATAAATTTAAGAAATAAATAAATACAATATATCCTCTCCAATGGAAATTAAAAAAAGATAGGCTAAAGCAGGGGTGTCAAACTCACAACGTCACGTGACGTGTCGCGATGTATCATGACTTTTTTTCCTTTGCCGGCAATGGGGTGGGCGCGGGTTCGGCATGATGCATCCGGTCCATGGACCAGCAGTTTGACACCCCTGGGCTAAAGGATGAGATAGTGTCATGCACAAGAAACCAGATTCACATGTGCAGAGTTCAAGCTAACTACTTTATAATATTCTGCTTATAATACAGGAATCTCCCCAGACTGCTGGGAATAGATTAAGATTATATGGAGCTTAAGTGTGTGTGTGTGTGTGTGTGTGTGTGTGTGTGTGTGTGTGCGCGTGTGTGTGTGTGTGCAGGGCTTTTTTTGCCATAGAACGCCCAGAACGGAGTTCCAGCACCTTTTTTGGATGGAACCTTGTAGGGTAAGCAAGGCGGGTTATATAATGTGTGTGAGTTATGGCACTTTTTTTTTTTTTTTTTTTTTTTACAAAAAAAGCACTATGTGTGTGTATCAGTCCTGGTTCTTTTGCATGCTGTGCAAGGTTTCAAGGTTAATTCCTCATTTGAGACCTTCCCTCTGCCTAGCTGGGTTTTCCAACAGGTAAGTAGGTAAGCAAGTAGGTAGGATACACAGACAGACAGATTCTAATATTTTTCCAATAGGATAGTATCATATTCCTCCTGAGGTACGTACACTTCTCATCGGAAATGGTTTTTCTAGATGGCCATGCAGACTGGGAAACCCTGGGATGTGAATTCCACATTACTGGAGAGCACCTAGGTGTGGGAAAGATGGGCAACTCTACCTGAAGTACACCATGATTGGGGGAGTCCAGATTTGATGGGAGCAAGGCTGGACTCTCCCAATCACGGCATACTTTGAAACTAAAAATAAAGACAATCATGTCTTTATCATCTTCTCCTCAAACTTCTCTTTTCCCCTCCCCACCAAACCCACTCACAGTACAGTCCCTAAGCCCAACATTTCAGAAAAAGTTCAGTTTTATCAAACACAGGGATATGGGATTCAAAAATCCAGGAGAATTAAATATTTCCAAACCCACCCAAGATGCCTCAATAATTTTAACACATGTCCTGGATACAGTTTTGTTGTTTATGGTTTCCGGATAAAGGTGTTTGGGCTGCACAGAGATCTCCAACAGACCCTAAAAATAAAAAAAGGGAGAAGGGAGAGCAGGAAATTTGGGGGCAAGATTAAAAGGGGGCAGAACAGAGAGTGGTTTGGGCAAAAGCAAATGGCACGAAACTGAAACAGTGTCAATTTTATAGATGCTTCCCAGCATCCCTAGTCTTCCTTTTTTTAATCCCCCTGATTTTGTATGTTTGCTTCCAGCAGGTGACACTAAAAAAGAGGATCACTAGCCACTACAGAACAGAGGAGAAATGAAATGGGGAGTGAGGTTACTGATTCATCCACCAAAGAAGATAGCACAACACAACACCAGACACAATGGAGCCAGTGAGGTTGACAATCACTGATTTATGCCTGGAGTGTTTCTTCCAGTCACAGTGTCTTCTGCAAGCAATGTGGAAGTGGCCTTAATAAATGTTACCATTCATTGTTTAGGGAAGTCATTCCTGAGGGGGATTTGAGTGCAGAATCGGGTGGCGTATTATGCTCTGGCGCCGTCTTCTTTATAAGAAGTGGAACAGCACATCACATGTACTAGTAGGCCTTACGGAGAAAACATTAATTGTTGGGTGAAAACAGGTTATTTTCCCATTCTAAATATATTTGAAACCAATTTGAATGATGTAACAAAGTAGCATGATTATTATTGGTGGCTTTCTTTTCTTTTCTTTTTTTTTGGAGAAAAGGCGACCAAATTCTGAGATCCTTTATTTATGTCATTTATATAGCTGCCCATCTCACGCAAACAAACAATCCACCTAAACATATGCCATCCCATCCCAGTGCCCATGGTTTCAAGGAGGGACATTTTGTTTGAGCTTGCTTACTCCTTGTTTACTTGTTTACCCTTCTTACTCCTGCTTGAGCAGAGGGCTGGACTAGAAGACCTCCAAGGTCCCTTCCAGCTCTATTCTGATTCTTGGTTTTACCACCAATTGCCACCCCTCCTCCATCTGCTGCTAAGTACCAAGAATTGTTCCTTGTAGCAGAGAATAGGTTTTGGGGGGGGGGGGGAGAGAACTTGGGAAAAGAATTTCTTCAAGTTTACTTAAGAAGTGAGGAAGAAAGGATGAATTTATATCCCTTTAGCATCACAGATAAAAACAGATGCTTTTTTTTAAGAGGAGGAAGGAAGCTAGGAATGTGCGAAAGATGGAAAACATTTTTTTTAAAATCTTGAAACAAAACCTTATGTCCCAGATTTTTGTGGTTGTTGTTATTGTTGTTGTCGTTGTACTCTTTTGGATTTGCTAAAGTCGATCCAGTCTCATTGTTTGTAATTCTGAGGGAACAAAGGATTTCAGCCATGAGAAATAATGGGTTTGAAAACAAGGGTCTTGGCTGTAAAAAATGTAGACAATCACAAGAGGACAGCGAAGAGATACAGGCTCTGTTAGTTGCTTGAACTGTAGACCCAGCAATTGGTTGAAACTAAGAGTGCCTCCATCAGTGCTGAGAGAAGAGGCCTCCTTAATGTAAGATGGTCAGGAAAGAAAGAGGCTACACTGGGTTTTGGGTCTTTAACAGGAGGCACACACCCTTTGAATCAATCATTCCTTCCAGGGCAGGAGTTCAACCTGGCAGGAAATATTAAATTAATTCCAGTTAGTGAATTAAAAGATGACTTGAAACATTCTTTTGAAATAAATCTCCTCTTATTTCAGGAAGGTAGTATCTGCATTGTCTGTGCCTATATGTGACCTTTCAGTTAGGACTATAGACCTCTATCAGTATCAGTGCAGTATTTATCTTTTTAAAAACAACAACAACAATGTATTGGCAGGCTGGCAGTAGCTGACAGCTGAAAAGAAAACAAAGAGCTGCAGTTTCTACCCTGCCTGCCTGCTAGTGTATATATTAAGCTATTCTCCAAAGCACCTGAGGACAGGACAAGAAGCTATGGATGGAAACTAATCCAGGAGAGAAGCAACCTAGAACTAAGGAGAAACTTCCTGACAATTAGAACAATTAATCAGTGGAACAACCTGCCTCCAGAAGTTGTGACTGCTGCAACACTGGACATTTTTAAGAAGAGACTGGACAGCCATTTGTCTGAAATGCCTAGTCCAGGGGTAGGCAACCTTGGCACTTTTATGACTCGTGGACTTCAAGTCCCAGAATTCCTGAGCCAGCCATGCTGAGGGGAAAGGGAGAGATTTCCATGCTGAGCCATGCTGGACTAGAAGATCTCCAAGGTCCCTTCCAACTCTATTCTATTCTATTCTATTCTATTCTATTCTATTCTATTCTATTCTATTCTATTCATAAATAATATTTGTATATTCAGTAGCACACAAAATCAAAGAACTACCATCAGACACGTGCACTCCTTTGCTAAGCAAAACACCTCTTTCTACCTTTGAAGTGCCAAAGCCACAAACACACGCAGCAAACAGGTCCTTCCAGCCAATTAGTTTAAATATGACACTTCATCAAAATTCACTGTTTATTTATCAAATTTCTATACTGTCCATCATAACTGCACGCCTTTGGATGGTTTATAAATAAAACGGTAAAATCGTATAAAAGCTGTACTTAAAAGCAAAGTTAAGAACCCAGATTAAAACAAAAAGAAGCATTGCAGGGTTAAAAAGCAGAGGAAGTCCACCCACCCCACCCCTTAAATTAACGGGTCCAAGTCTTTTGCGTTTTTAAATAAACTCTGAATACTTCAGGTGAAGAGCGCAAGAAAAATTAATGAATAATGAATGACACCAAAATCAAAACTTCCAAAAGAGCCATCCAAACCATCAGCATAGAATAGGGAGGGAGGGAGGGAGGGAGGGAGGGAGGGAGGGAGGGAAGGAAGGAAGGAAGGAAGGAAGGAAGGAAGGAAGGAAGGAAGGAAGGAAGGAAGGAAAGTTGCTGATGTTTAGCTGAGTTTAAGAGGATTAGTGTGCCTGCTATTTGTCCTATTGATTATGCAGCTTTCAGCTTTTGAAGATGAAGACATTTACTAGATATGTAAAGATATCCTGAATCTCAATATCAATAGAAATTAAAAACATATATATAGTTCACTTTCCTTTCCCCAAGCAGCAGACTAGCCAAACCAACAGTTTTGTTGCTGACAAAAAAGATGCTCTTGTACAGAAACAACCCTTACTTTTTTTTTAAAAAAAAAAAACAACTTAAATTTATTAAATATGATTATAATTATGTGACGGTCTATTGCATTGTAGGTATAGGTTCTGGTCTCAGCAATAATGCACATGCAAAGATTGGTAAGCCTGAATTGTTGATATTGTATCTCCTCTTGTTTTATTCTGTTGTTTATTTATTTGCAACTGACACTCTCTTCATGGGTGGTAATCTTGTGCAGTACACAATTTGCACATCAGGTTTTAGCAGCCCTGCAAACCAATCCTGCATAGGGACATTCTGCATTTGCATTGCTTGTATATGAACTTAACTGCATCAGAATAAGTCCACACACAAACACAAACCTTTGATGTTACCTCTAGCTTTCCACATGCTTTTTTTTTTTTTTTTGCTTTAATTGACCCATTTGAAATCTTCTTTCCAATGGGAAATTTTAGGAAAAACTGCAGTAACATCTTTCAGATAATCAGGCAACCCAGCAACTAAAACAGAAGAGCACATTTGAGCCCCTTTTACCTAAAAGAAACACAGTCCAGATCCAGAGCAAAACCTCTTAAACACACATATCAATTCATGCTCAATCCAGCCAAAAACAGCTTTTCCATGTGCTAAAGAATTCATTCACAACACAAGCCAGAGCAAAGTGATACAGGACACCTTTTGATATTTAACAAATCCTCCAACATCCGTCTATCCACTCTCATTCACCTGATTTCTACATCTCTCACACACTACTCAATCCCCAGCCCCCTAAATTTGGCAACAAATTTGGCTCTCATTTTGAGGGGTCCTTAGTGCCCTCTGCGCTTGGTTGTTTTCTATATGTTTCATTGCCCAAACTAGTTAACATCATCAGTACTCTGATAAGCATGTTAGCCCTGATGATGTCACCTGGTTGGGGCAATGAAATGTCTGCAAGAAAACAACCAAGCTCAAAGGGCAACAAGGACCTCCAATTTCAAACCTGAGCTACAAATATTCTCCTTTATTGGTATCACCCCAGTTTGCACACGAACTATTTAACTTTCCCCAAGCCCACAACCCAACCTGAGCCCACCATTAATCAAACCAAGAAACCCCCACACACCCACACCCATACCCAAACTCTCACTACAGGCCAGTTGCCCTTCCCAGCCATTGCCATCTCAAAGCCAGGAAGACCAAGCTTGTTAGAAGCCTCAAATCTACCACAACAATATCTCCAGGGTTCCCTAGGCAACTTGTGACGATGAAAGGCACATCCCTAAATGTGAGAAAGAATACTTTGATCATGTCAGGAATAGATCTTGGGGGGGGGGGGACATGGAAGTTAAGGGAACAAGAGTGACTGTAGAATAGTATGAGTCCTGTATGAAAAAGCATTAAAGAAGATAGATGAATTCCCCAACAGAAGGAATAAAAAGCGGATGAAAGGAAAAAGCAAAATCTTTCAAAAAACTTCAAAATCTGAGAACTCTTGCTGTTAGCAGCTTGAGGAGAAAAATATCTTGGGTAGAGAAAGAAAGAGAAGCATTTTCCAAGGTTTTCTTTCTTAAATGGGTATGGGGAACAGGAAAAAAAAGTATTCTATGATTTTTTAAAAAAGATTTCTCTTTCTCCTATTGTAACTGGACTCTTTCACTACTAGTTTTGAATAACCCCCTGAACAACATATAGAGATGGTTCTCCTTCAAGGTTCCTTTTTACCCAACCACTCATTTCAGTTTATACTTTTGAAATCTAGTGTGACGGTGTTGAACGTCCTTGGAAATTTTCCATTTGCAGACCCATGAGATATGAATAGAATAGAATAGAATAGAATAGAATAGAATAGAATAGAATAGAATAGAGCTGGAAGGGACCTTGGAGGTCTTCTAGTCCAGCCCCCAGCTCAAGCAGGAGAACCTATATCATCTCAGACAGGTGGATGTCCAGTCCCTTCTTTAAAATCTCCAGTGATGGAGCGCCCATGATTTCTGGAAGTAAGCTGTTCCACCGGTTTTTCAACAACATTCACACCATGCTAAATAAGGCTTGCAGGTCACTAAAGATTCGGCTGCAAAAGCAGCCTTTGCAGCTTGAATCTTCTAGGACCAAAAGGTGTACGTCACAGTCACAAAATAGGCAATCGGGAATCATGGACATCTTTTTGGGTATTTGCCAGACTCTCAGTCTCACCTCAGTTTAAATCCTCTGGTTTTAAAAAATGGTGTCTAACTAGCCTCAAGTATGGAAAAAGTAGCATTTCAAAGAGAGAGAGAAAAAATCCATCCTAAGAAATCTGGCTCTCAGCCTCCATATTCTTATGTTGCAAAAGGTGATGGAATTTTTATTGTAGTCAAATATGAATACATGCATCTGGCATCTGAAACTTCCTTTTGATTGGTAGATTATTTCAGCAAGCAGAGATTATTTTCTTAAACTAGGAAACGTATCTGCTTGGAAAAATGCTATAGAGAACATTTGTACGTACATGATTTCAGATTCAGCTATTCATGTATGCCTGGAACTGTCCAGACAGATAGATAAATAATAATTCTAGAGACAAGCAGACATAGATTACATTCCACAGTCTGCTAGTGCAAAGGTCCCCAACCTTTTGGGCACCAGGGATCCGTTCTATGGAGAAAGGTTTTTCCGTGGACCAGAGAGCGCGTGGTTTTATGTGTTGCCTACACCCCATGGATGGAACTTTGCTTGTTTGTGTGGACCGGTTGCTGGCATGCTGCAGCCCAGTACCGGCCCATGGACTGGAGGTTGGGGACCCCTGTGCTAGTGTACCTGCAAAAGTGCTGAGAAACAGCAGAGTTTTCTGGATTTTGCCCAAACATAGTGTGGTGTTTGAGTCCTCCAGCCACTCGGTGTTCTATAATGCAAACTGAAATAAGAACCCAACAGAAGGGGAAAAAAACAAGCCCACTGTATGAGTCACTTTGATGTAGTGGTTAAGGTGCTAGGCTGGAAATCAGGAGATTGTGAGTTCTAGTCCCACCGTAGACATGGGTCACTCTGGACCAGTCACTCTCTCTCATAGCCCTCTCACCTCACAGGATTGCTGTTGTGGAAGAAAAGTGGAGGAGGAAGGAATATTAGGTCTGTTCACTGCCTCAAGTTACTTACAAAGTAATAAAGGCAGGATAAAAATGTAATAAAAATAGTGAATGAAAAAAAGGAGGAGCAGGCAGTAAGAAGAGATGAGGGTGTATGTATTGTGTATTAAGAATAGCAAGGTCACCACGATGTAAAAAAGATGTTGAGACTCTAGAAAGAGTACAGAGAAGAGCAACAAAGATGATTAGAGGACTGGAGGCTAAAACATATAAGGAATGGTTGCTAGAATTGGGTATGTCTAGTTTAACGAAGAGAAGGACAAGGGGGGACATGACAGCAGTATTCCAATACCTCAGGGGCTGCCATAAAGAAGAGGGAATTAAGCTATTTTCCAAAGCACCTGAAGGCAGGACAAGAAGCAACGGGTGGAAACTAATCAAGGAGAGAAGCAACCTAGAACTAAGGAGAAACTTCCTGACAGTGAGAACAATTAATCAGTGGAACAGCTTGCCTCCAGAAGCAGTAAATGCTCCAACACTGGAAGTTTTTAAGAAGAGACTGGACAGCCATTTGTCCGAAATGGTGTAGGGTTTCCTGCCCGAGCAGGGGGTTGGACTAGATGACCTCCAAGGTCCCTTCCAACTTTACTAAAAAAAAAAAGGTGTTTATCTCCTAGTCTCGACACAATTTAAGAAACACGTAGAGGTGTACAAAATGTTTCCAACTGAGTTCAGAATGGGTTGCTCCAATTTTGCCAGAAATGTTCCAGCCATATTGGAAGTATTGCAAACTCAACCATCTTGCAGAATGATTGGAAGAGTGTCAGAACACTTCAAAAAGCTTGGAACCACCTGTTTCACAGTCAAATGTTTTGTTCACTATTAAGATGTATAATTTCTCCCCCCCCACACCTTTGATTTTTCAAGCATAGGTTCAGTGGGATGGAAGGAAGAAGCATGTAAACCTGTAGTAAAGTCTCATTGGCAACAATATTTGTAATCCTTTAACTTTCCCCCAGAAATGGTTGCTTCATGGCTCTGTGCTCATATCATAGTGGCCACATATCCATCACCAAAAAGGAAGACTGAAAGCAGCACACGTCCAATTTTATATGCAGTGTTTGGTTATACCAGCTCAGCCAACTTTCCTTCTTTTGTTTCTAATCCACTTCAGTTGCAACTGACTCCAAATGATAAACACTAAAACAGCCCACAACAGCTAGCCACCATCATTAATCCTACTGCACCAATGAAACACTCTCAATAAAACAATAATAAAGTACAGGGGCATATGCCTACTTCAGTCCTCGTCCTAAGACAAGTAAGTCCCTAAATCACACATACTTTATTAGCTCTTGGTTTACTTAATAAGTATCCTAAAACTAGCATGTCACCCCTAGTCCTAGTTTAATGAAAAGAAGAACTAGAGGTGACATGATATCAGTGTTCCAATATCTCAAGGGGTTGCCACAAAGAAGAGGGAGTCAAGCTATTCACCAAAGCACCTGAAGGCAAGACAAGAAACAACGGGTGGAAACTAATCAAGGAGAGAAGCAACCTAGAACTAAGGAGAAATTTCCTGACAGTTAGAACAATTAATCAGTGGAACAACTTGCCTCCAGAAGTTGTGAATGCTCCAACACTGGAAGTTTTTAAGGAGAGATTGGACAACCATTTGTCTGAAATGGTATAGGGCTTCCTGACTAAGCAGGGTTGGACTAGAAGACCTCCAAGGTCCCTTCCAACTCGTTATTCTATTCTATTTTAAATGTGATTGGAAAATAAGGATGAAAGTGAAAAAGTAGGAGTGAGTCTTAACATCAGGAAAACAAATATAATGACAACAGTTGCAAATGGACATGAGACTTTTAAAATCAATGAGGAAATTGAATTAGTCCAATAATTTATCTTCTTTGGATCCAAAATTCTTCATGATGGCAATTCTACTCCTGAAATCAAATGCAGGATAACCTTAGGCCACACTGCAATGGTTAACATGAATAAGATCTGAAAAAGCAGATATAAATACACAAAGCAGGATAGTTAGAGCAGTAGTCTGCCCTATGATGAGGCATGTCTGTGAGACTTAGACAGTAAGAAGGGCTGATTGAAAAAGAATTTGAACTATGGTGCTGGCATAAATTACAGCATATACCACGGACAGCCAGAGTAACTAATAAAGAGGTGTTACATTGTATAAAACCAGACACATCACTGGAAACTAAAATCATAAGATTACATCTGATTTACTGTACTGTTATGTGTGTGAATTCATTGGAGAAGGCAATGATGATAGGATTGGTTAATGGACAAAGAAGAAGGGACAAGAACACATTGGCTTGATAACTATCAAATCTGATGCAAAGTTGAACATAAGACAGCTGAAAGAAGCTGTGCTTGACAGGATAGCATGGAGAGTGCTTGCCTATAAAGTTACCAAGAATTGGACATGACTGAATGGTTAAAAACAACAATAAATGTGACAACCAGCACCATGAATCTCAAAAGGAAGCACACTGGCAACCAGTATAAGTGTTTTGATATGTTTAAGCAGGGAGAGAGAGAGGGAGAGAGAGAGAGAGAGAGAGAGAGAGAGAGAGGGAGGGAGGGAGGGAGGGAGGGTGGGAGACCTCTGGATGAGGTTGAATCCTGCTAAATACTTTCCTTTCTCTCTCTTCTTTTACAGATAAGAAACAAAGTGGGTCTCCTGCTAGTTAGTACAGCTTCAGAGGCCTCTGGGATATTAAACATGCCAAGGATTAAAAGCCTTTTTCTGGAATAAGTCTGATTGTACTAAAGGAGCTGATTGTGTGGTGTGGCTGACTCTATGCAGAAGAAAAACACTTCAGAACACAAGCTACTTGATAGCCTTAATATCACAATCAGGAAAAACTTCCTGGCTTCAGATTTTCCATATAAACACTCCCACCACTTGCTCCAGTTAATAGCTCTCTTAAATGCCATGTAGAAAAGGCCAATCCATTCAATTGACGTCACTGATGCTGAGTGCTTCGGTGAAATGTGCTGAGCTTCCCTCATTTATACGTTTGACCCTAAACCTCTACCAGATGTTCCACTCATTGTCCTTGCTTGTATGTACATGCACACACATGCCCCCCCCACAGAGCCTGAAGAGCAAAAATTTGCAGTTAGATGTGACAAAACCCCTTTTTGTTTTAAGAGCCCCCTCCCCACAGAGGGAGAGTGTAAGTATTCAGGGATCTCGTTCTGTAAACTGAATGAGGTCCCTGAATATTTCAGATGGTTGGCAGGAGGACTGCAGATTTCTGCTCCCTTTATTACCATCACTCCCCCCCCTCCAATAATCTAGCTTGTTCTGATGTGCTACAATGAAGGATGGCTGCAATTGTCTGCTTGTTTCAATGCTCTTCCCTTCAGGAATAGTTTTAGTATTGATTCATCCTGCCAAAGAACTGTTGATTGTCTGCCACAGAACTCAGGAACATTTCAGGAGAAATTAAGGGTGTTTCGAGGAATCTACGCTGTTCACAGTTCATTTGAGTCAGCTCCAGCCAGACGTCTCCAACCTCCTTGGCATCCCATGTGAATGCAGAATAGCCACTTGTTTGAACTGCATGTTTTAGGGAGAATCAACTTGAGTAAACAAGCTGTTTTCCAGCACAAGCACCGGCACTCTCCTTAGTTTCTACTGCTCTCCAATTACTAAGAATTCAATAGCATGCTGAATCAGCATAGAGATGGAAGGGACCTTGGAGGTCTTCTAGTCCAACCCCCTGCTCAAGCAGGAGATCCTATACCATTCCAGACAAGTGACTGTCTAGTCCAGTGGTTCTCAACCTTTTTAATGCCGCGACCCCCAACCGGTCGTAAGTCGAGGACTACTCAACCGGTCGTAAGTCGAGGACTACTCAACTGGTGCAGCACCGTTTGCAGAATGGGACTTTTGGCGGGCTCAGCAGGGCAGAGACAGCCTGGACAATTCCTATTGGCTTTTGAAAGCCAATAGAATTAGACTCTATTCAAGAGAGTCTATTCTATTGGCTTTCAAAAGCCAATAGAATAAAAGGGAGTAGCACAGCTAAGGAAAAGGGGGAAAAAATGGCGTACTGCATTGTTTGGTGACCCCTGTGAAATGGTCGTTCAACCCCAAATGGGGTCCCGACCCACAGGTTGAGAACCACTGCTCTAGTCTCTTCTTAAAAACCTCCAGAGATGAAACACCCACAATGTCTGAAGGCAAGCTGTTCCACAGGAGGAGGAAAGCAGCGTGGGCAGGCGGGGGAAGCCGAAGGCCAGTGACACAAGCCTCCCCTGCCACCTCCCCTCTGCCTGTCACATTCTTTCCTTTTGCAAGCAGACAAAGCTTCCAGTCTTTGTTAGTTCTCCTAGTACTCCCTCCCTGCCGATGAAGTCTGAAAGCTTTGTCTGCTTGCAAATGGGGCACTTGGAAACTGAGCGAATTGCTCCATTTCCAAATGCCCCTTAGGCGCCCAAACACTTCTCATCCAGAGGGAGAAATGACAGATACTGGAAGCTTCATCTACTTGCAAATGGAGTGCTGGGAAATGGAGCAAATTGCTTGCTTCTAACAAACAATGACTGAATTTGTGTCTTCAAACAGCATGTCAAAAGCTCAGGTTAGAAATTTCTTCCCTGCTTCCCTCCCTCCCTCCCCCTCTCTCTGTGTCTCTCTCTGTCTCTCTGTCTCTCTCTCTCTGTCTCTCTCTGTCTCTCTCTCTCTCACACACACACACACACACATGCACGCACACAAGCTACCTGGAATTAAGGAGAAACTTTCTGGGTCAGTCTTATTTTCAGGGAAACAGGGTAGCTACTGAATTGCCAAGGCAATACCAAGGCAGCACTCTCTCCTCTGCCTTCTCCTCAAAAACCATCCTTCTAACTAAAAAACAACAAGAATTGAAACAAAGAATAACCGAGCATCTAGAACAGCACAAAAACAACAGAACAAGACTGTGTGTATTGAAGCTTGTTCCAAAGAAATAGCTAGCACAAGAATTAAAAGATGCCAATACTGTAGTATCAAATATAATTACCATCTCACCGCAGAATCTTCAAATTCAGTCAAATCAAAAAACGTTTTGCCAATCCATGATAGAGAGCTGTGGTGAACCAGTCAACACCTGAAAAAGAAAAAAAAACCCACAAAATTCCAGGCACAGCTATGGGACAACTCTAAGAAATACAACAAGAATGCAACTTGGATAAGGGAGGTGGATAAGAATGAAAAAAGAAGCTGAAATGAAAGAAGAAATGCATAGGAAAATCAAGAATTAGTACTAGGTGAAAATGAATTGCATGGTTCATTAGGTTGAAATATCTGATCAGTCTACATCCACTCATTGCCAAGAAATTTAATAACAAATTGTGAGGAGATAAACCTGAATTTTGGTTAACATCTGGTAAAACGTAACTCTGATAATGAAGGGGCCAACAAAAGGGGCAGCATTAAACAATTACAGGTCAGTTACCTGCTTATCAACAACTTTCAAACTGCTAACTGGTGTTAAAGCTAATGCAGTCCAAAACTGTCTAGTTGAAAACAGGTTATTTCCACTTGAAACTGTTCTAACAGCAGAAGAACAAAAGATCATCTCTTAACTGAAAATATATTTTGGGAAAAATTTAATTGTTGAATGTAGCTTAGATTGATTACATGAAGACATTCACCTCCTTGCCATGTGATTGGATTGGCTTTTGACTGGGGCAAAAAGAAAGCAAAGATAGTACCAAGAGTAATAGGTGCAATCCCAAAACATCTGGAGTTCTGTCTGAACACCATCGGCATTGATAAAACCAGCATCAGTCAATGCAAATGGTAACTTGCTTAGTATTGGGCTGTGAACCATAGATTGGGGATCCCTGTTCTAGAGAACCATGGAAAGCTGATCCCTTAGGAGGGCCTATAAAAAACATGGCATATAGATTTTTCTCCCCCAAAAGTGTATCCTGAATAATGGGAGATGAGTGGTTGAGATAATTGGATTTTGTATTTTCTTGTTTTGTTTTGAGTTATGTTGTTTGTTTTTAACATTAATTCTCATACAGAGATTTTGTTAAACTGCTCAATCAATAGACTGGAATGGCAAAGAAACCTATATAATGAATTAAGCAAATATTCTGTTTCTCAAAATTGAAATCATAATGTATACATAAAAATACAGAATGCATGCTGTATTGTAGGTATATTTGGGAATGTCTTGCCTTTTTAAAACTGAGGATTAGTTAGCTTACATAGTTTGTAAAATTATTTGTGAATTAAATCTGTCCAAAAACTTAAATCAGTCCTAAAACTTAATTATGGAGGACACTAGTTTCTAAAATGGAGATGCAAATTTATATAGTTTTTCTTTGAGGCACATTATTCAGCAATGCATAGGAGGAGAAGCAAGCCCTAAGAGTTGAGTTCATGCAGCATGAAAAATTATATTTTGCTTAATTTAACAATGGTTTATTGAATAAATAAGTCCTGAAGACTGCATCCAAAACAATTTAAAACTTGGGAAATAATCATATTTAAACATACATTTTAATTATATTTAAACTTAATTAAATATAGTTCTTGTCATAGTCCCAATGATGAACGACTTGCCTTTAGTGAATGTGTGTGTGAGAGAGAATGCAGCCGCATGCTGGCTATTAGGACCTTGTTAAATAGCCTTCAGGTATTTTGCTAAGACCTTGATTTAATGTCATAGCAGAAATAGTATTGTGCTGAGGTAATTTCTGAACTCTCATAGAAAATCCAATGATGAAAAGGCTAAGGCCAGTTGTAGTTCAGGTTTGCTTTGTCTCAGATTGGTAGTCAGCCTTTAAATACAGCTACTCTGAATAATTGAAAACCATAAGCAACACTTTGGAATTGAATTTTTATGGTAAACTTTATCAAAAGCCATCAAGAAAGAAATGTGGTTGATACAACATTTACCATGTTTATACTACGGTTCTTTTTCCCCCCATCAGTTAAAGATAAAATTCAGGCTGGACAGCGATCAGCACCCTGAGGTCCTTAGACTGCTTAATTAAACATTAGCCCTTGAGGAAAACATCTGTACAACAACAATCACTCTTAGGAGTCTGCTCACAAAAGCTTGGGAAGATCAAGGACAAAGCACATCCATTGACCATATGGAGATTCTTATTACAATGGCAGAGATCCAGTGAGAGTTTGAATGATTATATGGCTGGTTTTTGTCTGAGATTAGTTATTTCCACTCCACCCATTCTCAAAACCAAGGAAATGATCCACAGTTCAGGAACTAGCAGTACAATTTGAATTCTTTTAATGAACAGAGAAGTATTTTCAACATGGAGAATGTTAGAGGCCTGAGGAAGAAGTACACAATTTTATTTAAGTGATTTTATTCCCTGAACAAAACAGAGCTCAAGAGTGCTCTGGGGGATTTTTGGCAAGGATTATTGAGCAAAAAGGCACATTATACTCTTGTTACATAGTAAGACCACACTGGGAATACTGCATCTAGTTCTGGTCACCACAATATAACAAAGATGTGACTCTGGAAAGAGTGCAAAGGATAGCAACAAGAATGATCAAGAGGCTAAAACATACAAAAAACGGTTACAAGAATTGGGTATGTCTGGTCTAAAGAAAAGAAGGACTCGGAGTGATATGATAGCAGTATTCAAATATTTGAGGGGCTGCCACAAAGAAGAGAGAATCAACCCAGTTTCCAAAGCACCAGAAGGCAAGACAAGAAACAATGGATGGAAACTAATCAAGGAGAGAATTAACCTAGAACTAAGAAGAAATGTCCTAATAGCGAGAAAAATTAACCAATGGAACGGCTTGCCTTCAGAACTTGTGGGTGCTCCATCACAGGAGGCTTTCAAAAAGAGATTGGACATGTCTGAAATGATATAGGGTCTCCTTGTTCGAGCAGAGGTTGGACTAGAAGACCTCCAACTCTATTGTTCTATGTTTTATGGTAGGTAGGAAATTGTATTATAGGACTGAGCATTTGTATATGATACAGAAGAAGTGCTTTGGACCTGATATAAATGCAGCACATCACTGATGTTCATGGAAGCATCTACACCTTTTTCAGAATCTCCACGAGCCTGGAAAAAGATGTGGATGCATTAATGAATTAAATCATCCAAGCAACATACGTTTAATGCAACTCTTAAAGCAACTGCACCATTTTTCAGATTTGAGAATGAAGACATGACTGCTTTAAGTGATAGCCAGAAATGCAGTGCTCATCTCAGATCCAAAACAAGTTTTTTTGAATTATTTTCAGGTGTGTTCAGCTCTGGTGCTTCATTTGAGAGATTACTTTGAATAAACGCAAGCTCAGTGTTACTTTCTCATGCTGAGCAAGGTGATAACTTCCAGAGAAAAAGAAGAAATCCCACTGTTGTCTGTCTGCCTCAAGGCTGTGTTCTTTCCATCAACTGTGGCCTCCTTTTGTTCATCTATTATTTTCAGATGCTTTTACAGAAATTTGCTCTGTTCATAGATCATACATTTAAGATGTCATGTTTTTTCCTCAAGGTCTCTCTTTTATTGTCAACTTTTTGTTCCAAGAATTACCCATTTCTGCAATGGAAATAAACCAGAATATTCCAATTAAGCCTATAAAGTATAATGTACTAAATTTTCTTTTTTCCTTATTATTTATAATTGTTAAAAATAGCAGAAAAAGAAAAAAGTGAAACAAACATGACTAAAAACAACATATTTATAATTTCTGCCCAACTTATTTATTTCCACATATTTTGATCTTTTATACATATCGTGACATCTCTCGATGATCCTGTCCATTACCCTGTTTGCTATACTCATATTTTCAAATGTAGCATTTGCACATCCTCACAGAGTTCTGATGAAAAATTGATTAAGAAACTGTATAATTTTTTATTGAATTTGAAAATGGAAGACGAACAAAGAACAACAGAAACAATGATAATATGGGAGAAAATTTTGGGATATAATATAGGATTAGAAAAATGGCAAAATTTTTGGGATACAAACTATAAATTGACAGTGGCAACCTCATATAAAGAAAACATATATAAAATGTTTTATAGATGGCATTTACCACCTGTTAGGTTAGCAAAAATGTTTAAAAATATATCTAGCAAACGTTGGAAATGCAACCAAAACCCTGGTACATATTATCACCTGTGGTGGATGTATTAAAGCAAACAAATTTTGGACAAAAATACATACTTGGTTAGAAAAGATATGAGGGAGACATATACACTTTAAACTTGAACTCTTTTTATTAGGTATAATTTCAGAAAAACTTGATAAACAAAGTGTATATTTAACATTACATGTATTAACAGCAGTGAGGATTGTATTTGCAGAGCACTGGAAGAATGAAAAAAACACCATTGGAGGAAGAGATAATTAAGAAAATACTGTTAGATTATGATTGTTTATTTGTTACCCTGTAATCAGCTCTGGGAAGTGGGGGAGGGGGAAGGGGTGGGAGGGGTTTGGGTTATATTGTATTAAATTTGTAAAACTTTTAATAATAATAAAAAAAGAAAATACTGGACTGTGTGGAAATGGAGAGACTTACACTGAGAATTAAAGAAAAAGAAAAAGAATATTATCAAACATGGAACCTATTTTATCAATAGTTGGAAAAACGGGACAGAGAGTAAGAACGTAATTGGTATTACTAAACATAATAAATTAATCTCTTTCTTGTTTTCTTCCTGTAACTCCCATCTTGAAAGATGACAAAACTAAGAACATGTACTGAGATTATTCAGCTTTCCAAATGTGTTGGATTATCACACTGATGATAATGACTATCAATGGCTATCCTGGCAGAAGATCAATGCCCAATACATCTAGAAAGCATCACATTCAAGAAAGTGACTTGAAGTAGCGATAAAAACTTTGGTAGAAGCTGAGCTGATATAGAAGGAGCAGCATAATTAGAATGATCTGAACTTGCCATTAGTTGAGATATTTCCAGTGGTTTTTTTCTATATAAAAAAAAGGTGCTGGAACTCACACACGTCATACAACCCACCTTGCCTACCCTACAAGGTTCCATCCAAAAAAGGTGCCGGAATTCCGTTCTGGGCGTTCTATGAGAAAAAAAGCCCTGGATATTTCTATTCTTGATACGGATAGGAGAAACAAAAGAATCTAAAAAACAGAGAAATTATTTGTCCACCTTCTGGAAAAGCAGCAGTCCAAGAAAAGTGAGGGGGGGGGGAGAGAGTCAGAACAAAAATCTGGAATCCCAAAGAGAGAAGGTCAGGAAGAATTATATTCCTTAGATGTTAATACATTAATAAGATTCAAAATCTTACTGGGTGGTGGAAGCTTATTTGCTGTCTTTTAACCTCTATAAGGATTACTCCATAATTGCTTAATTCCCCCCCCCAAAAAAAACCCCTTTCTGGAGAACTGTCAATCCAGCTTCAATTACTAAAAACAGCAACAATGGTATTCCACTTATATTCATTAATGCAATTTTTAAATTACTAAGTATATTGGATGAATGATGAACTCAAGACCAAAATAAGTAATGTAAAAGGAGAATATTGGATACCATCCCACAAAGATATATGTGATTAGAGCAGCATAGAAGTCTCAAGGAATTAAATACATACATTCATATATTGAAAAAAAAACTGGTTTTGGGGGCCAAAGAGCAGGCACTTCAGATCTCATGACAGAGAACATATGAAAAATTGCTACATGAATGACCTGAAGAATAAAATGAAGAAATAAAGCATAAACATCTCTAAATGTATGCTATTCAGTAAGCAGACTTTTTCTTGCCCAAGAGGAGAAGAGACAATCAATTACTGCTTTCTAGATTTTATAAAATAGATCAAATTGCCGGAAAACCAGACAATGCATGCAGAAGCAGAAAGGAGCACAAAGTTATAAATTATTCCAGTTCACTGTAATGGCTGGATTTCCACAATACACTAAAGCAAAAATCAAAGAAAATAATTCATGGTTTAATCTACAGTGTCAATCCAATCTTTATTAGACATGTAACATTTCTTTCAAAGCAACTTTCTACTTGTAATTGTTAAGCCATTTTTATCATCTGTAAAATCATAACATCACAGAAATATTTCCCAAATTCTCTTATTTTTCCTTATATAAGAAAATAAATATTAATATGATGCCTGAATTTCGCAAGAATGTCTGATTGTGTCTTTCCAATCTATCTTAGAGCCAAAATGTTGCATAACAAGATACATACCACAGTTTCATTTTTTTTAATAGATTGGTCGACAACACATAGGCCTGTGAATGCCCATTTTATCTTTATTTTCTACAGCTGCACATGATCCCTTTTAGTTCTTGGATCAAAATATTTTATCACAGGTCTATGTTTATATCAAACTGGATGGTGAAGAAAACCAGATGTGTAAGGCCCCATCTTAAGAAGCAAAGTGGGAAAATAGCTAAATACAATACATACATACAGCCAATTTGAAGATCCACAGACATTAGGAGCTTTCTGTCTTCTTCAGTGCAAAACATTAGCTTTGAGAAGGTTTTAGCCTTCCAGTTTTCAGATGAATTCCTCCTGTACTGTTTGCATCTACCTCTAACATGTGTTCCACAAAATGGGACAAATTTTGCAAAAGGCAAATAGAAATCTAAAAGACGGCTATCTGCATGTCCTATGTGAGGCTGACCATACTGCTTTTATGGAAATCCCATATTTTCCAAATAAAAATTCCAGGAAATGACTTATGTGGCAGCAAGGCTGACAGCTATGTAAATAGCTCTTGTTTCTGTCTTTTCAAACAACATGAAGTAATACATCTCCATTCACCCATCTTATTGGGAAGTGTCTATTCTGCAGAGAAGGTGGTTAGGACTGTATTTCTGCCCTCTCCTTGCATATACTTCTTGCATATGCTTATGCCTTGACTCTCGGATTTCTCATCTTGGATGCAAGTCTGATCTATGCAGCATCTTAAACTATGTTTGCTTAGACATTGGTTGAATAAGCCACCATTGGTTAAGTTCATCTAACATGCAATGCTATAATCCTGACATTATAAATTTTAATAGTAGGATTTATACAATAGTCTAAGCAAACCATATTATAGTTTAGAATAATATATTAACCTAAGTATCATGTCTACAAAGTGTGAGCATGCAGGTTTCCCATACGCTAGTTGTTTGGAAGCCTAAGTGCATAGACTTCCAGGAGAATGCAGTCCCATCTCAGGTATGGAAATGCAGCTGTATTTAGACACTGGCATCTTATAGGGCTAATGTCTGTTCTTATTTGGTCATGTTGGGCATGACATCAGGACATTGTGTTTACAGAAATCAGCCATAGATTTGGAACAATTCCTTAGCCCTACCGTATCTTGGATTACAAGCCTATCCAAGTTCACTTGAGTTTCCTTGTCTTTGTTAATTCCAACTTTCTGAAAATCTCTGTGAATTATTAGAAAGAGGCTGCTGCTTACTTTATGTACTTTTTCAACATAACCAAATCCATCTGTTTTTATTCTCTTCCTTTGATGTGTTCATTTCCTTCAGCCAGATCATTCCCCAAACCCATTCTTTGCCCTCAATCCTGATAAGTCCTGTCTTTTATCCCTGTCTTTTATTTTCCTTTTTTTAATAAGCCTGTTGAAATTTATTTTCTCCCCTCCTCTCTCTCCCCCCATCCCTCCAGTATAGTACCATATCTTCCTTGGTCTCCTCACTTGCATAGCAGTGAGTTAGGCCTATTAGTGTGCCAAGAATGGCTTGGCAAGAAATTTTCAATGAAAGTACTCCATAAAAAGTCTATGTTTGCACAACACATTAGTGTACATATTAGTCAACTTTCTTTTAGCTTAGCTTATTGTGCAAAGGTAGTCCATGTAGTTAATTTAGCTGTCTTCACAACTCTTGCCCAGGGATAAGCCGCCTCTGAAAGGAGTAAATATCACTGGTGATTACTATAGCGGTGGAATTACCCTGCATGTTTTGGGCCTTGCAAAATAATCTTCTGTAAATGCTGCATCATTATTGTTGTATTCTGGGCCTGATGAGGAAACTCAGCAGGCCCAGAAATGTCGCAAATGGTCCCAGGCAACCTAAAAGCTGCCCGAGATCAGACTGGCTGGCGCCGGACTACTGTGCATGCGCAAGGCATGAAGAAAGAAGGATTATTATTGGTTGGACTGCCTGGGGGTTGGAAAACTATAAAAGGCCAGCGTGCCTGTTGCTTTTTGCTTGGAGTGGAGTTAAGGGGAAATAAAGAAGTTTGCTTTACGATGTGTCATGTTTCAATGCCTCAAATCCTGAAACACAAAAGTGGCGACGAGGATGGGATTGCTGCGAGGAAAAAGGTAGGAAGAAGAGGATAAGCCTCATTTGAAAAGCCTGAAGCCTGGGAATTGGCGTCCAGCTCTGCACTCACCTGCCAGTACAGCATCGCTGGAGGTGAGCTTGGCAAACGGGCCCTTTCCCCTCAACAAAGGCTTGCAGCGAGGCATTCAAAGCAAAAGATGTCAAAGATTGGACGTCTGTCCGAATTCAACGTCTCTCACCCGGAGCGCTGGAACTCCTACGTGGCCTGGGTGGAAAATTACCTAAGGATTAACCAGGTTCAGGAAGGCGACTTGAAAGCAGAACCCTGCTGTGCATCTGCAGTCAGGACACTTTCGATGTAGCTGAGAACCTGGTAGCCCCGGCACCGCTGGAGTCTGTCACCTATACAGACCTAAAAAACATGCTGAAGGATCACTTCCACCCCAAGCTTTCTGTGATCACATGGAGACATGCTTTTGAGCAGAGGGATCAGAAGCCAGGCGAGTCCGCTGCTGAGTTCATTGCTGCGTTGAGACAAGCTGCCAGGCCTTGTGAATCCAAGGACCTGGAAGAACGCTTATGAGACCGTTTCGTCTGCAGCCTGAGAAGCAGGGAGCTGCAACAAAAAATCTTTGCTAAAGCTGAAGTCACCTTCCAAGATGGCTTACGTGAAGTTGCAGCTGAAGAAGCAGCAGGCGGTGCTGTGAAGTCTCTGCGGCTTGCCAGAAACACTCCAGCCATCGTGACCGTCCATCAAGAGGTCGCTTAGGAAGTCTACAGCAGGGCATCTTGGAACCTATGGACTCAAGTCCATGGGAAACCCCAATTGTGACGCCTTTAAAGGCTAATGGGGAAGTCCGAATTTGCGTAGACTATAAGTGTACTCTGAACATAGCTTTGCAACAGCATGCATATCCTGTACTAGTAGTGAGTCATATTCTGGCCTCCCTTAAAGGGGGAACACTGTTTTCAAAGCTTGATTTAGCACAAGTCTATCAACAGCTACCTGTTGATGAGGCAACTGCTGAAACCCAAACAATAGTGACCCATAGGGGCACTTTTAAAGTAAAAAGGTTACAATTTGGGGTGAATGTTGCTCCTGGCATATTCCAGAGCGTCATGGAACACACGCTCAGGGGTATCCCAGGGGTCTGCCCCTACTTTGAAGATGTCCTCATTGCAGGGGAGTCATCGCTGAATTTGGCTGAAAGATTAAGGGCTGTGTTGATGAGGTTCCGTCAAGTGGGCCTCAAATTAAAAAAGGACAAATGTAAAATTGGCGTTACTTCTACAGAATTTTTAGGCTTTAAAATAGATGCTCAAGGCATCCACCCTGCAGAGTCTAAATTGAAGGCCATTCAGGAGGCCCCAAGTCCCAAGTCCAAAAGCGAGCTTCAGGCTTTCTTGGGACTTCTTAACTTTTATCATGCTTTCCTTCCCCATAAGGCTGTTGTGGCTGAGCCATTACACCAGCTCTTGGACAAGCAAGCTCCATGGCAGTGGACTAAAGTCCATGACAGGAGTTTTAAGGAGGTCAAGGCCTTGCTCTCATCAAATGCGGTATTAGCCCATTTTAATGAGCAACTGCCTGTATGCATCGCTTGTGATGCATCCCCTTATGGGGTGGGAGCAGTACTCAGTCACCTGAAGGCTGATGGGACACAAGTCCCTGTGGCCTACTATTCAAGGACTCTGTCATCTGCAGAGCGTAATTATGCCCAGATTGACAGAGAGGCCTTGGGCATAGTGGCTGGCATAAAGAAATTTCATGATTTCTTATATGGCCGCCACTTCACGGTCTACACAGACCATAAGCCTTTGCTGGGTTTGTTTACCACAAACAAACAAACACCACACATTATTTCCCCACGTATGTTGAGATGGTCTATTTTCCTGTCAGCATATGACTACACTTTAATTCACAAACCTGGAAAGGAAATGGGCCATGCAGATGGCCTCAGCAGATTACCTCTAAAACAGATAGAGGCAGATCCTGCTCCTGCTATTAATATTCTTTCCATTCAGGAGTTGCCTGAATCTCCCCTCAGTGCTAGGGATGTGGCTGCAGAAACTGCCACTGATCACACGCTTGCACGCATGCTGACATGGGTGTTGTCAGGATGGCCTGACACGTGTCCAGATGCTACATTTCAAAGTTTCTGGCAAAGGAGACACGCACTTCTACCTTTAATGGGTGCCTTTTATGGGGAGTACAGTAGTTATCCCAGCCTCATTGAGGTCTAGGGTCTTGTCCTCTCTGCATGAGGGACATCCGGGCATAGTGCACATGAAAGCGCTTGCACGCAGCCATCTCTATTGGCCAGGGTTTGATAAAGCTATCGAAGCCCAGGTGCACAGATGCCAGGTGTGCCAACAATCCCGGCCTGAAATGCCTCAGGCCCCTGTACACAGGTAGGAGGAGACACAAACCCCTTGGTCAAGGGTACATTTAGATTATGCTGGGCCCTTCCAGGGGCAATTCTTCCCTATCCTTATGGATAGCCATTCCAAGTGGCTAGAAGTTGTACCTGTCTCCTCCACTACTACTGCCAGGACTATCCAGGTGCTAAGAGGAATCTTTGCAACCCATGGCCTTCCTGATGTTCTTGTTTCTGACAATGGTCCTCAATTTACATCTTGTGAGTTCCAGGCTTTCCTTCAGGCCAACTTGATACACCATGCAATGTCAGCTCCCTTCCACCCTTCCACCAACGGGCAAGCTGAAAGAATGGTGCGCACCACCAAAGATGCGCTCAAAAGACTAATGCATGGCAGCTAGCATTATAGGTTAGCAGACTTTCTTCTTGCACACCGCACCATACGTTGCACTGCCACTGGGAAGAGCCTAGCTGAACTCTGCTGGGGCCACCGCCTCATCATGAAGTTAGACAGACTGCACCCTGACCGGGTGTCTTCCCAGGTGTCACAGCCATGGGCTCCTCGGAGACTTCAGGTGGGTGATCTGGTCTGGGCTAGGAACTATGGTCCTGGACATCTCTGGGTCCCTGCTTTTCATCTGTAAGATCTCTGGACCTCTATCATACGAAGTGACCTTGGGAGATGGCCGCGTCCTGCGGCATCACATCAATCAACTGCGCTGGCAGTTGTGCCATGTTGATTTCGCCCCTGCCTCTGCTCTTGGGGGGGAGGGGGCCCAGGAATTTGATCGCACTTCAGGTCAACCTTCTGAGACACAATCTCACTGTTCCTGGGAATTGCCACAGGTTGCTAGGAATTTCCCAAGGGTGGAGCAAGGCATCCTCACGGTTCAGCTATTGCACCGAACAGGGAGTCATGCGTATCCACAAGAGCTCCAAACAGGAATTCTCCTGAGGAGGGGTTTGCCATAGAGGCGGCTCCTGACTCTGGCATCTTGGCCACAGGGGACTGGGACTATTGGGGCACTCCTGCAACGCAGGTCATGTTCGAGACTGGTCGCAGGCTTGAGGGACTAAGTTCCCTGGAGCCATCCAGGGAAGTTGGGGAGTCCTCAACCACTCCAGCGGGTTGGGAAATTTCCTCTGCTCTCATGGAGCCTGGAGAGAGCCCTGGCAACTCTGCCAGCACGCTTCACCAGGGGTCACCTGCAAAATTTGTGCATAAAAGTCCTGGTCTAGCGAGCCCATCAGACGGGCCGGTAGGTCAGGCGCCCTTAAGTACAAGTCCTGGTCTGCCTAGCCAGGCAGGTGAGCTGACAGGTCAGGCACCCTCCCTGACCATGTGTAGGTCACAAAGGGCTAAGGCCCCTCCTAAGCACCTAGGTGAATATGTGAGGTTCCTGTCAGCACAAGGAAACCTTACTAGTCTAGGATAGGAGTTGGACCTATGTGGGATAGAAGATAGACACATGAAGTTCACATTAAAGGGTGGGTTATTTAGCTAACCCTATTAGTTATACGAAGGTTGCCTGCATGTGAGCAGGAATATTATTTTCTTTTATTATTATTATTATTGTAAAGAAAATAGAAATTGTGTGTGTTCTATCCAGGGGAGAGGGGTATTGTGTCCTGGGCCTGATGAGGAAACTCAACAGGCCCAGAAATGTTGCAAATGGTCCCGGGCAACCTAAAAGCTGTCCGGGACCAGACTGGCTGGCGCCGGACTACTGCACATGCGCAAGGCGCAAAGAAAGAAGGATTATTATTGGCTGGATTGCCTGGGGGTTGGAAAACTATAAAAGGCCTGCGTGCCTGTTGCTTTTTGCTTGGAGTGAAGTTAAGGAGAAATAAAGAAGTTTGCTTTACGATGTGTCGTGTTTCAATGCCTCGAATCCCGAAACACAAAAATTACTGCTTCCTCCTTTTCATTTATAACGCATCAATAACAATGGGCCAAAGCCTTCTCTTTAAGTCTAGTTGAGAGAAACAGCTCAACCTTCAGTCTAAGTTTATCTCTCAAGGAAGCATATTGCCTTGTAAAAGAGTATGCCCATCCTACTGTCCTCTGAAAGAAACGAGAGTGACAGGCAAGGGTCTTCCAGAGTTTCCATTGTTCCAGAAGTTTTTATGCTTTGCCGGGCTGTTTATATAAGAGAGTAATCAATCTTGCGCAGAGCAAACTGAACCTTTTCAGAGAAGAGCACCTGTTGTAGCTTGAGTTTGTCACATCTGCATTTCTGCAGACCTGGTTTCTGTCTGGGGCAGAGAGTTGCAGGGGATGGGGGTTGGTTTCTGCCTTTAAAATCCTTTTGGGAAATATATTCTGCTTTTTTAATATTTCCCAAAATATTTCTTTCTCTGGATTCTTCCCACAAGTTCTTGCATACTCAGTGCTAAACTCATATATTTTAAATGTGAAATCTTGCACTGTGGCCACAGATAGGGTCAGTTGTTAGACACTGGGCCATTGCATCTCCTTTTCCTTGTGTGTGTCACTATTGCCATACTTACTCTCTCCAAAGTTGTTAGGTTAACCCTGTGTGTGTGTGTGTGTGTGTGTGTGTGTGTTTGTGTGTGTGTGTGTTGTGAGGAACATAGTCCAGGAAGGGTAACCCTCCTTCACATCTTCTGTCTTCCCAAACTTGGCACACTAATAGGCCTAACCCACTACTTTGCTTAACAAGAATCTCACCAGTTCCTTCAGTCGGAACTGAAGAAGCTTCTTGGATGAGAAGCAAAATATCTTCAAGGAAAAACAAAAGTCCAGCTGCCTTTTGAGAAAGCATCTCTGGGCAACCCTGACCTGGATGACTGAGAATCTCCATAGCCATGGAGTTCATCAGCTTTCCTCAAAATCCCATAGGTTGTGTGCCCTTGCAATGTCAGAAGCTCACAGAGACATCACATGACCCTTTTATGGTCCCACAAGATTTCCCTATTTACTTTCAATTCGGTGGCATTTATTTTCTTTATAAAACTTACAAGTAGCAGACCATGGAGCTAAGCAGCAAATGTGTTTCCAGTTATGTTTCAATTGATTCAAACATCTAGAACAGTGGTGGCGAACTTATGACACACATTACAGAGGTGGCACAGAGCCCTCTCTGTGGGCACGTACACCATTGCCCCAACCCTGCCTGCCCCCGCAGCCCCCTCCTCACCAGGAGACTCCCCGGAGGAGAGTCTCCCCAGGCACAGCCTGTGCGGAACAGCGCAGCCAAGGACATGGTAGCGGGGCAGCAGGGACAAGACTCCTCCCTTGTGCCCCATCCCGTGCAGATGATGCTGCGGGGTGCAGGCAGAGGGTGTGGCTGCCATAGCACTGCAAGGCCGCCTGGGCGATCTGCTGCAGTGAGCCATGGAGGTGGTGAGTGGCCCTGCAGGTGGGTGGGGCAGGGGCGGAGCACGGGCAGGCTGGGGGGGCGGGACATTTTTGGGGCACTCAGTCTCTAAAAGGTTTGCCATCACTGGCCTAGAAGAATAAAAACATCTTTAGTGCAGAAAAGGTAAGCATGTCTCAAACATACTTCACTGGGAATTCCTATAGAGAAGGCCTATTGCTGAATAGCTATTTGCCACAACACAGCTTGGGAAAGTATTCTGACCCAGGCCTCAGAGATCTATCTCAGGGTGTCAGAAGAATAGGTACTGCTTTAGTTACTGGATGGATTTAGTCAAATAACAGGACCTTGAATACATGTTAAAGGTGAACTGAGGGCCAATGAAGATTGTACAAAATTGGTGTAACATCTTCATAACATTCAGTTCCAGTCAATCCCTTCTCTGTGATATTAGTATTAACTGAAATTTCTACAACACCTTCAAGGGCAACGTTATATCTGGCATAACACTCTTCAGATATCTAAATGAGGATACTCAGTGATGGGATTCAGCCAGTTCGCACCAGTTCAGCAGAACCGGTAGCTAAATTTTTGTTCCCCAGGCCCAGAATGGACTTCGGGAAGCAGCATCCACACAAAGAACCGATTGTTCACATATCTGATTCCCACCACTGAGGATACTGAATACAGAACAACAGAGTTGGAAAGGACCAACTCTTGTTTATTGTGATTTATTAAATTATGATGGAATAATTACTATAACAAGACTATATTTATTTCAGGAAAGGCAGTAATAGAGACAACAGTCTAAGCTAGTAGAAAAGGCTTCTTTTCTCATTTCTTCAGGGTGGACTGGACCAGATATCAGACATATTCAATTTGATATCTGTATTGATATGAATTATAATAAACAAGTACTAAAAGACAGTCAGGGTTTGTTTTTCCCTCCTTTATATACCTAAAACCGTCAAGGGAAGCCAATTTTGGATTTTTTTTCCTTATCCATTCCTATCTTTTCAGACTAAGTTGAAAGTATCAGCCACAAACTTTCTTCAATATGAGCCAGCAGTGTACTGTAGCTGCCAAAAAAGCCAACACAGTGCTAGGCTGCATTAACAGAGGGATAGAATCAAGATCACTTGAAGTGTTAATACCACTTTACAATGCCTTGGTAAGGCCACACTTGGAATACAGCATTCTGTTTTGGTCACCATGATGTAAAAAAGATGTTGAGACTCAGTAAAGAGTGCAGAGAAGAGCAACAAAGATGATCAGGGGACTGGAGGCTAAAACATATAAGGAACAGTTGCTGGAATTGGGTACATCTAGTCTAATGAAGAGAAGAATGAGGGGTGACAGGATATCAGTGTTCCAATATCTCAGGGGCTGCCACATAGAAGAGGGAATCAAGCTATTCTCCAAAGCACCTGAAGGCAGGACAGGAAGCAACGGATGGAAACTGACCAAAGAGAGAAGCAACCTAGAACTAAGGAGAAATTTCCTGACTGTTAGAACAATTAATGTGGAACAACCTGCCTCCAGAAGCTGTGAATGCTCCAACACTGGAAGTTTTTAAGAAGAGACTGGATAGCCATTTGTCTGAAATTGTACAGGGTTTCCTACCTGAGCAGGGGGGTTGGCCTAGATGACCTCCAAGGTCCCTTCCATCATCATCATCATCATCATCATCATCATCATCATCATCATCATCATCGTTGTCTCCATCGTTATCTACATCATGCCATAGAGAACCATAGTAACTCTAATGAAAAGAATCTAGACGCACTGCCAAGTGATGAAGTTAATCATTTTAGGAATACAAGCCTATTTACTATAGCACCTTTTTCTTGTCTTGACTGAGCTACAGTTTCCTGGCCCTCATCCATTCAGTGACAGCCAGGCATTGATTCTGTATTTCTATTGCTTCTCTTGATATGATGGAAAACAAGGCTATAACATGTCTAATCAACAACTGATAAAAAAAACCTGTACATTTCACCCAATGATTTCATGTTAACAAATTGAACCTTCCACATCCAAATCGTATAAACACCAGAATTCTCTAATGTTGTCTTCAAGAAACAGAAATCCAGGTATGATGGAACCATGGCAAAGTTTCAGAAATAATCCCACTGCGGCCTACTTCAACAAGACTGAAACCACATACAAACACACAGACACAAATCCTACTAAACCCTATTAAATGGTAATAAGCAACTGGTCCTAAGGTTAAGCGAACAGATGGCTGGCCATATTTTATCAGAAGACGTCAGCATCAGCATCCTTGAACCCTAAATGAAAACCATCTAAAAGAATTTGCTTAGACAGTGACATGGAGATCTCTGAAGATTGAACTGTAGAATCTAAATTGTAACAAATAGGATTGATTTTATCTTCGGTGTCTAACTAATAGCTAGCAACTAAGAGTTCTATATGACAGAGCTCCCCAATCTTTACAGCTCAGTGCATGAACTGTGGCAGCGGTGGTGGGTTGGGGGAGAGAGAGGATGGTTTCATGTGGGTCTGCGCACCAATTTCTCAAATACAGCTTCGTGCGTCTGGGTGTGCTCACCCACCACTTCCGTGGCCTGGTTCCAAACAGGCTGAGGACTGGCACTGGGCTGTGGACTAGTGATTGGGGACCCATGTAAAATGATCACATTCTTGGCTAAATCTCTGAAGGTTTTGGAAAGGTTCCATGGGGAGGCATTGAAAGGCTGCAATGGTAAAGCAGAAAAATTATTTCTTTGCCTCCATCACTTTGACCAAAGTAAGGTCAAATTGTTACTGGTGTTAGGTCATAAGAGCTTTTCTTTACCTGCTTTGGAGTTATCTCACACCTTGTTTATTACCCTTAGTTGGATTGTATAATAAAAAACTGAAGAGGTTCTGGACAGTGAAAAAAGAACACTTAGGAGAATTGTATCAATTATTTGGGTAACCACTGTATTTCATAGTGATCATGGCTTTATCAGGAGTAAACACCATATTAGTCAGAAAATCCCTCAGAGATTTCTAATTTCCATTGGACGTATCTATGAGGCTGATCTTTCTTTCTAATGGATCCCTAACGCTAGAAAGAAGAATAGTTACTTCAAGCCTAATTTTCAGTAATTGGTCTAAGTCGCAACAGGAAGCACCGAGGTAACATTTGGCTTAGTTAAGGTGCAAGACTTGAAGCAGGCAAGCCTAAAGCTATGGGACTTTGGCCCAATCACTCTTGTTCAGCATTTGGCAATTGCAAGCATCCAAAAATGTTGCCAAGAGAACTGCATGGACTTGTTCATGTTATTGCAGGAGTCACAACTCACTTGAAGGCATAGAAAAAAAACCACATGGTTGTAAGGTTAATCTAGTCTAAATCTTTCAAGGTGTAGACATGATAGTATATAAATGAAATGCAACAATCTTATGTTGAAGCAATGCAATCAGAGCAGTGTGAAACTTCCAGTACAGATCATATTGTCTACTTAGAATTCCCAGACCTCAGTTTCAGAAGAAACTAGTGACAACCTTAGCTGAGACTGTGCTCAATTATAATGAATTTTGCTGAGTTTTGGTTCAAGATGCTGTATGAATCCAGACAAAGGTTGTTAACCAGGTGATGGCTGAATGTTATTGTCAACCAGGCCCTTATGGCATGCTGAACAAACCATACTTTAAATCATGGTTTATCAGGACATGTAAATGAAGTATATTGAAGTTTGTTTTACCTTGATTTAGTACTACCTGCAGCATTAGAGTAATTTAGGGATAAATTATAGATATATATTCTTTGCTAAACCCTTTTTGCTCTGCAAATATGAACTTGGATTTCAGGGATATGCAAGTGGCCTAGTTTCCACATTCCTGACATATTTTGAGATAAATCAATGTTGTTATGTTACTTTGTGTTTTTAACATTGGCTAGGCTTTCCCTTTAGAATATAAAGGGCAGGCTGGCATCTAATCATCTCAGACAGGATATCCTCTGGAGAAAGGCTCTGCACTTGAAGCAAATACGTTATTTGATTGAAATGTGCTCTGTTTAACTATAGTTTAACTATAAAGGTCCTGTGGCCTTCAGCTCTGCCCCTTAGCTATGGATGGAACATGCTGAAATTGGACTGGTTACTATCAAGGGCCATTACCAGCTGTAAAGTAATAATAATAATAATAATAATAATAATAATAATAATAATAATAATAATAGGACTCGATAGGTAGACTAAATGCCAAATCCAGTCTGAACATCTGGCTGACTGTGTCATGATCCATCATCATCATCATCATCATCATCATCACCATCATCATCATCATCAAGTTGGAAGGGACCTTGGAGTTCATCAGCCCAACCCCCTGCTCAGGCAGGAAACCCTATACCATTTCGGACAAATGGCTGTCTAGTCTCTTCTTAAAAACTTCCAGTGTTGGAGCATTCACAGCTTCTGGAGGCAGGTTGTTCCACTGGTTAATTGTTCTAACTGTCAGGAAATTTCTCCTTAGTTCTAGGTTGCTTCTCTCCTTGATTAGTTGCTTCTTGTCCTGCCTTCAGGTGCTTTGGAAAATAGCTTGATTCCCTCTTCTTTGTGGCAGCCCCTGAGATATTGGAACACTGCTATCATGTCCCCCTTCATCCTTCTCTTCATTAAACTAGACAATACCCAATTCCAGCAACCGTTCCTTATATATAATCCAGTGGTTCTCAACCTGTGGGTCGGGACCCCATTTGGGGTCAAACAACCATTTCATGGGGGTCGCCAAACAACGCAGTCCGCCATTTTTTCCCCTTTTCCTTAGCTGTGCTACTCCCTTTTATTCTATTGGCTTTTGAAAGCCAATAGAATAGACTCTCTTGAATAGAGTCTAATTCTATTGGCTTTCAAAAGCCAATAGGAATTGTCCAGGCTGTCTCTGCCCTGCTGAGCCCGCCAAAAGTCCCATTCTGCAAACGGTGCTGCACCAGTTGAGTAGTCCTTGACTTACGACCAGTTAAGTAGTCCTCGACTTACGACCGGTTGGGGGTCGCGGCATTAAAAAGGTTGAGAACCACTGATATAATCACAGATGGATATCTGTGTATATCTGTCTCCATGATAAAAATGGGGAGGCTTTCTTGATTTCTTAACTGGGAAATGAAAAATGGAAACTGCTTTTGGTCATTGAGAAAATTCCTTTGGACATGATCTTGCATAGTGTAATATTCAGTTCAAGGCAGAGTGCTGGGGATCTTAGTGAGTATGCCCTAAAGCCAGGATTTGTTTATGCCCAGTTAGTTAAACTCTATCAGTTTTGGTAGCCATCTCTCCTTGTCTGATATAAAATAATACAGCAGTAGTAGAGAGATATTTATCTTAAACTGATATTTATCCACAAATGAAGGATTTTATACATGATCTATTCCTGCTTCAAAGAACCAGTTATGTGGACAATTGAAAGAAGAGGAAATGGAACGGTCCAAAATTCCCTTAAACCACCCTGCCTTTTTTACATACGCTCACCAGATGTGCTTTGAATCAGCTAAACAACTCATTGGGTGAGTGATGAGCAAGAAAATCCACCCTTTCACATTTTTTCATGCTGTCAACTTTTGGACCAAGTAAGTCACAGTTTCCTTATTCATAGTTTGTTAAAACCAAACAAGCTGCATTATGGCTTAGTGCAACAGAATCCAGTTATTATGGTAAAGTAAATCACTGTAATAGAATTTCAGTTTCTCTCCTGTCACAATAGCAATACCTTCAGTTACTGAATCTCTGTTGATAAATAATAATGCACCTTGAATGGTCTAAGCAGCATATTAAAGCTAAAGTAACAATGCACTACAGATTCTGCCACCTTAAATTATAGCTTTCCCTGATATAGGTGTCCTTGTATCCCATAGGATATTTTAGAACTGATCTAAAATATCAAACTAGTGCAAAATACTATAAAGTAGAGTTCTATTACTTCCTGTCATTTCAAAGTTAGATAATGGATGCTGTTGAGTCCGTGGCGGGAAAACAGACACGAGAAGCAGCTGGAGTTCTCAGTTTCATTTATTCAGCGTTCAGCTTACAGGAAGATGGCTTCAGCCTCGCCCAAACGCCTCGCAGCCTCTTATATAGGCAACTCCCGGGTAAATGGGTTACTTTTCCCGCGCCAGCACCCGCGCATGCGCACGGCGCTGGCGACAGCCTGTCTGGTCCCGGGCAGCTTTGCACCTGCCCGGGACTGCCTGCAAACGCCCGAGCCGTTTGCAAGGCTCGGGACATAACACCCCTTTCCCCCGGGCTAAAACTACTACCAACATACAACATTTATTTTATATGACATTTTGCTCCCCAGTGCTCCCACTGATTACTGGCTTTTGCCTTGCCAGCAATGTTATGTAATCTTCTAGATACTTAGGAGATTTCTTTGCTCTCTGTGACCTTCTTAGCTCTGGGTTACTGGCATAAGTCCCCTGACTGGAGGGAGGCGTGAGCCTGTTCTCTCTATTGTGCCCTGGTGTCTTCCAAGGACTGTGCCCCGATGCCTGGCCTGCTTGCTTGCCCACCGGGCTCGTCAGGCCAGGGCTTCTGTTACTTTCCCAAAACTCAGGTGTTCCCTGATTTGTGCTAGGGTTGTTGTAGTCGGGACTTGGTTCCTCGACTAGCTCTGTGTATGTTTGACCCCCTGTAGGATTTGGGGTAAGGTCAGGCCAACCTTGGGATTGTGTGCCAGCTCTCTTGCGGGGAATGATTTGTTGGGATGCCCCCGGGTATCCTCCGTTGCTGGAGTGCTGTGTGATGTGTGTGGAAAGTGAGTATGCCCCCGGGGTGACTCCCTGGCTGGAGTAGGCGTGAGTGCCTGTTGTGTGGGTAAGCTCCATGACTTCCTTTTCGGAGCAATTGCAGAACCTTGGGACGAGCCGTTTGTGGCTCCCTCAGTGGAGATGGGCAGTAGCTCTTGCCCTTCCCTTTGCTCCAAAGGGTCCCCCTCCCCCCCTGGAAAAGACCCAGGAGTCTCAGCAGAAAAGTCTCGCCTAGAGCGAAGTTGGTCGATGTGCCGACGCAGGACACGACCGTTGTCCAGGGCAACCTCGTAGGAGAGAGGACCTGTGATCCTGGACACAGAAGCGGGGACCCATGTATGACCAGGCCCGTAATTGCGAGCCCAAACCGGGGCACCCACAAGTAGTTGTCTAGGTGCCCTAGGATGTGAGGTAGATGAAGGCAGTCTGTCCGGATGCAACCGGTCAAGTCTAGTAGTAAGTTGGCGCCCCCAACGAAGTTCAGCTGGACTTCTCCCTGTAGAAGTGGACGGTGTGGTGCGATAAGAAAGGAGAAAGTCAGCCAACCTGTGATGCCAGTCCCCGTAGGTGAGTCTCTTCAAGGCGTCCTTTGCGATGCGCACCATGCGTTCAGCCATACCGTTGGTGGACGGGTGAAAAGGCGCAGACGTGGCATGACGAATCAGGTTTGCCTGTAAGAAAGCTTGGAATTCGGAGGAGGTGAATTGAGGGCCGTTGTCGGACACAATGACATCTGGCAGCCCGTGTGCAGCAAAAATCCCCCTCAGTACCTGAATAGTCTTTGCAGTGGTGGTGGATGAGACAGGCACAACCTCAAGCCATTTTGAATGGCTGTCAACAAGGACCAAGAAGAACTGGCCCTGAAAGGGCCCAGCGTAGTCAATGTGCACCCTAGACCATGGGGACTGTGTTTCCTCCCATCTATGCACAGGAGCTTGGGGCATCTCTGGGCGAGATCGTTGGCACAGGTGGCATGCGTGTACCTTAGCCTCAATATCTTTATCTAAAGCAGGCCACCACAAGTGGCTGCGTGCAAGAGCCTTCATACGAACAATGCCAGGATGACCCTCGTGGAGGGATTCTAAGACCCTAGTCCTCATTGAGGTGGGAATGACAACTCTGTTTCCCCAAAGCAGACAACCCTGAGAAAGGGACAGTTCGTTTCTTTTGGACCAGAAACTCTGAAACTCAGGACTAGGGCAGTGCTCAGGCCACCCGGACAGGACCCAGGAGCGGACACGTGAAAGTGTGTGATCTGTACCTGTTTCAGCGGTAACATCCCTGGCACTAAGAGGGAGCTCGGGCAAGGCTTGGATTGATAGAATGTTGACAGCTGGCGCGGGGTCAGCTTCTACTACTGGCAGAGGCAATCTACTGAGGCCATCAGCATGGCCCATTTCTTTCCCAGGCTTGTGGAGTAATGAAAAATCATATGCAGACAAGAAAATAGACCACCTAAGCATTCTAGGGGAAATGATGTGGGGAGTCTGCTTACGTGTGGTAAACAGTCCCAGCAGAGGCTTATGGTCAGTGAAGACCGTGAAATGCCTGCCATATAGAAAATCGTGGAATTTTTTAATTCCAGCAACAACAGCCAGAGCCTCCCTGTCTATCTGAGCGTAGTTGCGCTCGGCAGAAGACAGTGTTCTGGAGTAGTATGCAATAGGAACCTGAGTTCCATCAGACCTGAGGTGACTCAGGACAGCTCCAACCCCGTAGGGGGACGCATCACAAGCGATGCACACAGGGAGAGACTCGTTGAAATGTGCAAGAACACTGTTAGAAGTGAGCAAGGCCTTGACTTCTTTAAAGCAAGCCTCATGCGCTTGTGACCACAGCCACACAGCCTGTTTGTCTAGTAGCCTGTGAAGAGGCTCAGCTACACTAGCTTTATGTGGAAGAAAAGAATTGTAGAAATTCAGGAGGCCTAGAAAGGCCTGAAGTTCGGCCTTAGACTTTGGCCTGGGTGCATCTAAAATAGCAGTTAGTTTGGATTCAGCAGGATGAATCCCAGCAGCATCAATTTTGAATCCCAGAAATTCAGTAGAAGGCACCCCAATCTTGCATTTGTCTTTTCTGAGCTTGAGGCCTGATTTCCTGAATCTTAACAGGACAGCCCTAAGCCTTTCAGCTAGAATGTGTGTGGAGTCTCCTGCAATCAAGACATCGTCAAAGTAGGGGCAGACCCCTGGTATACCTCGTAGTGTGTTTTCCATTACGCTTTGGAAAATCCCAGGAGCGACATTCACTCCAAACTGTAGCCTTTTTACTTTAAAGGCTCCCCTGTGGGTCACAATGGTCTGAGCTATGGCAGCATCATCATCAACAGGCAGCTGTTGATATGCTTGAGCTAGGTCAAGCTTTGCAAAAACACGCCCCCCCTTGAGAGAGGCCAGGATGTGACTGACCACAGGAACAGGATAGGCATGTTGCTGCAATGCCTTATTGAGTGTGCATTTGTAATCAGCACAAATGCGAATGTCCCCATTTGCCTTTAGAGGCGTGACAATGGGGGTCTCCCACGGGCTGGAATCAACAGGTTCTAGGATTCCCTGTTGGATTAGTTTGTCTAGTTCAGTGTCAATCTTACTTTTTAAAGCAAAAGGGACCCTTCTTGCTTTAATCCTAATGGGAGTGACAGTGGGGTCTAGCTTTAAGGACACAGGTGGTCCTTTGAATGTGCCCAGCTGGGGGCTGAAAACATCTGCAAATTCTGTGCAGACTTCCTGTAGGTCGAGTGTTTGTAAGCTATTGAGTCCTGTGACGTGTATCCCCAGGGCCTCAAACCAATCGAGTCCTATGAGACTCGTTCGTTCACCCCCTACTACTAATAAGTCTAGTGGACCTTCAAAACTCTTGTATTGCACGTTAAGGGTGGCCTCCCCCTTAACACACACTCTTGAGTTCTGAAAATCTGTTAATACAATATCAGAAGGCCTTAACTTGGCCTTAGACCCACTTCTGGAACAAATCTTCCTAAATGTATGCAATGAAATGATGGACAGGGCAGACCCTGTGTCTAGTTCCATAGATAATGGAACCCCTTGTAGCTTCACGTTGAGTGACAGCTTTTTCTTCATGGGCTTGTGTGTGCCTGTTCTACAGATGCTTCTTCGCGAAGCGCAAAAACCTACCCTATTCTGGCTGGGGAATCTGGTACCCTTCAGGCGTTCTTCTTGGGGTTGTGCCTTTCGTCGGCCCAGGCACACAGCTGCAATGTGCCCTTGTTTACCGCATGCCCGGCAGGTAGCGGAGCGGAACTTGCAGTCGGTTCTCCTGTGGCGACCTCCACAGCCGATGCACTTGAGCGGAGCCGAAGAGCTTCCCTTCTGGTTCTCTTCCTTCGCGGGGTGTAGACGGTCGACTTCCTCGTCCGGATCCTCCTCGGAGTTTCGTCGGACGTCTTCCTGGTGCACGGACGCACCCTCTGCACTGTTTCTGATCGGCCGCATGTTTTTGACGGCGCCGCCTGCTGCTTCTTCTGCGGTGACTTCCCTTAAGGCGTCTTGGAAGGATAATTCTTCCTTTGCGAAAAGTCTCTGTTGTAGCTCGCACTGCCTTAACCCGCACACGAATCGGTCCCTCAGTCGTTCCTCGAGGTCCTTGAACTCGCAGGGCTTGGCGGCCTTCCGTAACGCGGCGATGTATTCCTTGGCTGACTCACCGGACCGTTGATCCCTTTGTTCGAAGGTGTGGCGCCATGAGATAACGGACACCTTGGGATGGAAATGCTCCTTCAGCAGCTTCTTCAGGTCTGCGTAGCTTACAGACTCTACTGGGACAGGTGCTGCAAGGTTTTCTGCGATTTCGAAGGCGTCTTGGCCGCAAACGCAAAGCAGGGTGGCCGCCTTCAAGCTATCTTCCCTCACTTGGTTTGCCTTGAAGTAGTTCTCCATTCTGGATACGTAGGACTCCCACCGCTCTGGATGTGAGACGTCGAATTCCGAAAGCCTTCCGATTTTCGCCATCTTCGGATCTTCAGGAGACGGGTCTATCAGCCAGCCTACCCCCGAATGCGCACCGGATTGGCAGGCAGCTGCCGAGTCGACGCCGTTCCTCTTTCGCCGCTCAGGACTCCTTGGGTAAGCTTACACTTCTTCCTTTCCAGGTAGTGCAAGGCATCCCATCCTCGTCGCCAGTGTTGAGTCCGTGGCGGGAAAACAGACACGAGAAGCAGCTGGAGTTCTCAGTTTCATTTATTCAGCGTTCAGCTTACAGGAAGATGGCTTCAGCCTCGCCCAAACGCCTCGCAGCCTCTTATATAGGCAACTCCCGGGTAAATGGGTTACTTTTCCCGCGCCAGCACCCGCGCATGCGCACGGCGCTGGCGACAGCCTGTCTGGTCCCGGGCAGCTTTGCACCTGCCCGGGACTGCCTGCAAACGCCCGAGCCGTTTGCAAGGCTCGGGACATAACAGATGCGATTCCAATTTTTTGCAGCGACATTTTACTGCTTACTTACAGTGCTTTTTTTGTAAAAAAAGAAGGTGCTGGAACTCACACATGTCATACAACCCACCTTGCCTACCCTACAAGGTTCCATCCAAAAAAGGTGCCGGAACTCCGTTCTGAGCATTCTACGACAAAAAAAGCCCTGCTTACTTATATTCAGTTTGTAATTAGCTTCTGTTCCACAATATTTTCCACAATATGCCCATGCTAGGCACCCTCCATTTTATAAGTGTAAATAAGCATACAGTATGTGCGCATGTCTTCAAATCATAGTTGACTGCTGACAACTGCCTGAATTAGTTACTTCTTTTGGCAAGAAGTAGTTTGCCCTTGTCTTCTTTTTAGGGCTGAGAGGTGTGACTGGCTCAAGTTCATCCAGCTGGCTTAATGCCTAAAGAAGGACTAGAACTCACCATTTCCCAAATTCTAGCCAGGTGCCTTAACCACTACACCAAACTGGTATTCCAAATATGCACTGGTCTCATATTTCATTTTGTTACTTTCAGCCAATTTCTCTGATTTGTCAACATTATTCTGAACTTTGTTTCTACCTTCTCAGGTTAGATATCTGGGGATCTCTAGGGACATCTGCATATAGTAATAATAATAATAATAAAGTTGGAAGGGACCTTGGAGGTCATCTAGTCCAACCCCCTGCTCAGGCAGGAAACCCTATACCATTTCAGACAAATGGCTGTCCAGTCTCTTCTTAAAAACTTCCAGTAATTCACTAGAAAGTATTACATAAGAAACTTAATATATTTACTGCTAGAATTATATTAGTACAAATCAGAAAAGTTGGGAGTAGTAATAAGGTTCTACTATTTTGTTTTATTACTTACTACCAAGATATATTATTGTACATGTACAGTACATAGGACAGTTTTTTTAAAAAAAATCAATTTAATTTTATCTGAGATTTATAATTTTAATATAACAAGAAAGCAAAAGGCAAAAGCCCTGCTTTCTGATAATAAAAGTAGTTCTCTGTTGTCGGAGTTCCATCATTATTTTCTCATTCTCCCTATTAAGCAAGGAATGAACCCACCCAATCTCTATTTGGGGCTGTAGGTGGAGATTTTTGCTCTCAGTGTTATCAAGAGAGCTGATCTTTCCCACCAAAAACCCTGGTGCCAGGGTGTCCGATGATAAGTCAGGGACTTCTGGAAGTGTGCTTCAGAACAAACGCATTGAATTACCCAGAGGATATTTACAATTGCTGAGCTAACTCCCAATTTCCTCATTTTAAACCCCTTTTAAGACAATGCCTCTTACGCCACTGCCCCCCCCCAACCCCGTACTTTAAAAAAAAAAAACGATTACAGATGCAAGAATGTGAATATTGCACACTTAGTTTTGTGTGCAAGGAAAGAGTGAGGCAAAAGAGTGAGCAAGCTTCTCAAGGCCTTTTTTTTGGCTGTATGTTTGTTTGTTTTTACAGTGATATCATTGGTCAGCTTGACTGAGAGCCTCTCCTCCTTAAACATCCTGCACAGCCTGCAGACAACAAATTGTGTACCACACCCAAAACCTGGTGATGGGATATGCCTTCCCTAGTTTGCTATAAAGTCTTTTTTAAAGTGCTTTTATTGTTTAAGCTTCATTCACTCGCAGGAGACAAAAAAAATAATAATGGAAATCTTACTTATGTAGAACCCAATTGCTCAGAGATGACCAAGCCATGGCAGGAACATTACAAATAACATATCTTGATATTTTAGGAGAAAAAAAAATAGAGCTTTGTATATTTCTCTGGCTCTATATTTTCAGAGTTGCCATGCTAGTATTAATAATAAAATACTGTAAAAGCTACCTCAACGCAAAGAGAAAATGAGTGCATTTGTTCAATAATGCGTCAGGCAACCGAAAAAAGTTTATGCCTAAGACAAAAAGACAAGATGCACACATACTTTCTCTAAACGAAAAGGTAGATGTTGGTTAGACTTCAAAACTATTACACAGAATTTCTGATTTAAAGACTGGGGCATCACAGATTGGAACAAAAAGACAAGATGGCTTTGGTGCAAAATGTTTTCCCCACACCTAAAGTCAGCCTACCAATCTTCTGAGGAAGACAGCCATACATTTCTCTCAGTGGCAAGGAATCAATGGGAGGTTTAGAAAAGTTAGTGAGGGATTGCCTTGAGGGGCCTTAGCCTCTGTTGCTTGAGATAATTGTTTCATTCTGCCTGGGTGGTGCCCAGTAATGCCACCAAAAACATTTTTCTGCAACATTTTTCTGTTGCATCATGTGGCTCTGAAGTCTACAGGCCTTATTAACTAACTGGAGGCTATATGCACAATGGCTAACACATGAGCCGGGATCTGGAGTTTTGAGAGGTCTAGCCCAGAGGTAGGCAACCTTGGCACTTTTATGACTCATGGACTTCAACTCCTGGCTGGCTCAGGAATTCTGGGAGTTGAAGTCCACGAGTCATAAAAGAGGCAAGGTTGCCTACCCCTGGGCCAGCCCATTTCCTTGCAGAGAGGAAAATCAGCTCTATCCCTTCTCTTGAGACTGCTCCAACAGAGATCGATTTTCATTTTCCTCTTAAGTGATGGTTGAAAGAGAGGTAAGTCTTCTCTCCCATCACCAAGACCTTCTCAAGCCATCTTAGCTTCCATTCTGAAATTTGATGGCTTTCCTTCTACCAGATCTAAGGGTGTACCACCTCAAGGCAACTGCAGCCACCACAGTAGCTTTAATTACAGATATTTTTGAACCAATAATATGTATGTATATATGTATGTATGTATGTATGTATGTATGTATGTATGTATGTACAACTAGTCTTCATTAGTGACCACAATTGGGACCAACAACTCAGTTGCTAAGTGACATGGTCGCTAAACAAAACATCATGTGACCATCATGTGTTGTTGAATTACAATGGGTCATTAAGCAAGACATCACATGACCGTGACTTGTAGTTTTACTGTTACTTCTCTATTGACTTTGCTGGTAAAGTATGCAAACAGTGATTATGTGACAGTAGGACCTGTGAAAGTCATAACACCTGCAGGTTATGAGGTGCCCACATATCAATCAAATGACCGCAGGGATGATGTGACAATCATTAAGTGTGAGGACCAGTTATAAGATTACTTTTTCATCACCATGGTAACTTTAAGTGGTTGCTAAACAAGGCAGTCATAAAGAGAGATTGCATAACAATGATTGTTATAGCAGTATTAAAGTGGAGGACATACCAAAACAACACAATCATGAAAATCAAGCTCTCTGCAAGATGGAAACACTGCATCAAACTCCTTAACAAAATCTACCATTTGTAAGGAAGTTGAGCAACTATATTGATTCTTCAAAGGATCAGTCCATAGGTTTGGTTTTTCAGGTTGGTGTGGAGAAAGAAAGAAAGAAAGAAAGAAAGAAAGAAAGAAAGAAAGAAAGAAAGAAAGAAAGAAAGAAAGAAAGAAAGAAAGAAAGAAAGAAAGAAAGACGAATATAGGAAAGATGAAAAAGGGCATCCATGAGGTAAAGTTAACCTATAGGATTAATGTGGTAAGATCTATATCTAAAAAGAAAAAACTGGAACTGGAAGACTTGCCCACACCATAGCCATCCAATAACCATTGATTTCCCTCCAAAGAGGGGAAGGACAAGAAGCAAGGGATTGACCAATCAGGTCCTGTTTTGCCTCTAGTCTGGACTAGGCACCATCCTGAGACCTTTGCTAATGCATAGAATTCAGGACTGGGTTTTTGGAAGTTCACTTTAAAAAGCAGCCATGGGAATAAGGCAGTCAGGCTGTCCCACAGACTTGCCTTCTAGATCATCAACTAACGTGCCTTGATCATGTCTAGAGTGCCCACAATGAATCCAAACCGATTGAAAAGCCAAATGAAATGACCGTGAATTTCCATCTTCAGAACTGATTCAATATTTCAAAAGAAGGTAATCATTTATGCCTTCAATCAGTCATGACTTCCAGCATTAAAAACATTTCCCTGAAACCCTTACAAATGTTTCCTCTTAGGTTATCCAGAGATCAAGATTTTTAATGTGGAAAAATCTTTTTATTATTTATGTGTGTATTTATTTATTTATTTAGCATTTCAGGCGTGTACCAGGATTTGTTATGCAAAAGTACTGTTTTTCTTATTGAGATGGACATTGGCTTCAGTAAAAAGCCAGGGCTAAATTGCTGGGCAGGGGTTTGAACTGTATAGTTGTTCCTGTGCTATAAAACTAGTTGGTTGTAATAGTTAAGGCACCCAGACTAGAAATTAGGAAGCCTATGTTCTAGTCCTGCCTTAAGCACAAAACCAATTGGGTGACCTTGGGCCACTCATTTTGTTTCAGCCTTAGGAAGTAGGCAATGGCAAGTTGCTTCTGAAAAGCCAAGAAAACTGCAAGTTGTTGTCTTGTCAGTCTCTGAGAATCAAACATGGTTGAGCAGAAGGAAAAAAAAAACCCTTTAAGTATGAGCATAACCAAGACTTAGGAACTGCACAGAGGCCCTGCCTGTTTACTTGCTTCAGCTGTGCCATCAAGGACCATCCATTTAGAATTTAGAATAGAATAGAATAGAATAGAATAGAATAGAATAGAATAGAATAGAATAGAATAGAATAGAATAGAATAGAATAGAATAGAGCTGGAAGGGACCTTGGAGGTATTTTAGTCCAGTCTCCCACTCAAGCAGGAGAACCTATACCATCTCAGACAAGTGACTGTCCAGTCTCTTCTTAAAAACCTCCAGTGATGGAACACCCATAGTTTGTTGAATAAGGTACAGGTGGTAGCCATGACTGTAGGCTCTGCCTTTCAACCATTATATTAAGATTCCTTCTTGTCGTGCCTGTTCTAATACTTCCCCCCAAACTCAATCAGAACCAACTTTCTGAGGAGCCTCACTCCCTTCTGCAGGACCAGAAGGACCCACCAGGGCCTTCAAAAAGAAAAGGAAACAAAGAAAACTTGCAGGGTCTCCCACGTCTACATCCATGCACTTCAAAAGCCAACTTGATGGAGATATTTAGTCTTTGAGAGAAAAAATCCAAAAAGTGCTTATCTATGACACTAAAACGCAGTGATAATAAACTAGACACTGTCATATTTGATACCTTTTCAAAACACATAACAAAAAAACCCCATCTGAGGCAATTACCTTAATTTTTCCCTAACAGGAGGCCAGCAATCAGGAATATCTTCCTTTTGGCCATGGCTTTCTATCTCAAAAGTGGGAAGGTTGAACCTTGATAAATGGACAATCTTACAAAGGAAGATGGGTTCTGTCTAATTGTACAGAACTTTCAAGAAGTTAATATATAACAGTGTGGCCTCTTTTGAATAACTGATTATTATCAAATCTTTTTTAATTCCTGGTAACCTAGTAACCACACAGATAGATTTTTCTCCGTGACAACCCACAAAAACTTTGATTTATTTGATGCTCCGTCAGTTTGTTTTCTTGACTGTCCACAGTATTCTCAGGAGACTTCTCCAACCCCGAAGTTCAGGGGTGACAATACTCCTCCTTTCCTGCTTATTCAGAGTCCAATATTGAATCATACCAGTGTTCTATTAGAAATCTTTTGAAACTACCTTTGGCAAACATAGTATAGAATAATGATAACAGCAGAGATGTTATACTTGACATGCACTTTTGAGACATAATAGTGAAAGATATTCTACTACTATATTTCTACAGAAGAAATTTAAAAAAAAGATTCTGGGCATATATTAGGAGATATAATATAATATATTGGAGAAAATGCCAGCAAAATGAAAGAAACAATAGACAAAAAGGATACATGACAAAGAATTGCACTGCAATAGATTCATGACTTGTCACATATTTTGTTGCAGGTATCTAATTTCCCTTTGCTAACCCTACAAATCATACAGGCTTATAGTGATGTCCCAGAGGAGGAGGACCAGGTATGTGCTACCAGCATTTTCCAGAAGATTGTGGCTTAAAATAAAGAAGAAAGTGTCCTTCCTCTTTCTTCTTCTCAAATGTCTTTGGCTATAACACGTTTGGCATTTAGAAAAATTACACTTGGAATACAACAAATGGCACAAATGGATATTAATGCTTGCTGAATGAGAGGAGAAAATAAAATACCCCTTTAGATTAAGTATCTTTCTGTTTACAGCAGTTACAGAAAATGCACAAGCAGACCCTGAAATAGATAATAGCTTTTCCTTCTGCATTTCTCTCCAGTTCCTACAATTCAGTGATAACCCCTCTCTCCCACTGAAGCATCTACAGAGCCACCATTGCTAATCATCACTGGCAGACAAATTCTTCACAGATTAATTAGTGGGAACTTGTTCTTTATTTGTGTGGAGTAATTACCAGCCTGTAATTATAAAATAATTACTGGCTGGTAATTATGGGAAGTGAAGTCATACAACTGGATGGCGCCAGGCTTGGGAAGAAGTGAAATATATTTGGAAAGTAAGAAACAAATCCAAGCAACTGGGTTCAGAGAACCAAATTTGCACTTGCTTGACAAGCAGAAAAGGTCTTATTAAATTTTCACACACATTCCATCTCCTTTTTCTGTCCTGTCATGTATGCAAGGGTGATTCGCATAAGAATTATTTCCTATTTCCTTGTAAAATCAAAAAGATGCACAGAAAGGACAAAAGGATCTGGAGAAATTAATTTCTGGTTTTATTCTATCCAGGCACAATTACTGCAATCCCTTTCCCTTCTGGACTTCCTACTGCCTTGTGGTTTACAATCTGTTCTTACTAAATGCAGCTGTTTGGCTTTTTGCCACTCTCTCCCTCCCTGATTTGGAAGGAACATATCCTCATATGAGGTTAGGGCTGTGGGACTGAGATTAGGTGGTTTTTTTTTTTTTTTTTTTTTTAAATCAACTTGGCAGAGAACCTTCTGGAAATTATCACTGAGGTCAAAGGTGGTTATAGAAAAAAGAAGAAAAAACAACATAGCTTATTGCAGAGTCAATGTGGTCTTGAGGCTAGAATACTGAACTCTGTGTGGTAAAATTTACTTGAAATCCCAATACTGTCATGAAGCCTGTGGTATGTCTTGGGTCAGTCCCTCTTAGTCTCACCACCTATGATTGCTATAAAGAGGAATGGTCAGGCACAGACAACCAGGAGCCAGGGTAGAGTTCAAAACCACTTCCAGTTTATACCATGCAACCTATACACAAGAATCTATCAAGGCAAATTGGTGCCAGATAAGAATCAATCAAGGGGCTGGGTGGGAGGAGGGGAGGGGCTGGATCTAGGTCTCTTTCGGGAATGTAGAAACTCCAGACTTATGATGTATTTGACCTGGTCCTATGTCTCAGCCTGGTCATCACCTACAGAATAAAAAATATACAGGTTGCTTTGAGTTTTTTAAAGCAAAAATGGGATAGTCAGAGCTTGCAGTAATTATTCCCACCGGAAGCCAAGAACAGAACTGTTTAAGGAGACAATACTGTATTACATCCTCAGCAGAGACAGGCACTGACAATGAGGCAGACTAAATTCTATTTATTTCACCAGTTCAAATAGTTTAGAAATTTTTTCCAAATCAGCCCTATTCAGTCAGTGAATGGAGGGCATTTTTCAGCAATAATGGTGGATCTAATAATTCGGTGAACTAAAGAGATTCAAAAGCTGGTGTTATAAGTGGTATGGTAGAAGCCACAAGGAGATCACTTTCATTATCATGCAAATGATATAATTTATATAATTTGTAGTCACATCATTATTTTGCTTGAGCCCCCTTATACCTCAAGTATAATGGGGCTCAAGTGAACTATAATGACCATTATGAATGCTGAGCTATAATGACCATTATGAATGGTGAATGACCATGGTTACTGGTTTGCCATAGAGGTCAGAACCAAACTTTTCTTCATCAAGTTCTAATATTGATCCTTTCAAGGGTTTGAGGGAAAACGTTTTAAGGATCAGATAGTTGGCTGAAATATAGCTTAAGGCACCAATTTTGCCTGTTAAAATTAAAAAAAAAACACCTCATTTCTGAGAGAGACTTTTTTGTTTATTTTTTAAAGGGAGAGAGATGAAATTAGGTTTATCATATTTTCAGGCAGGTACACCAGAAGAGAGTTTATGAAAAGGCAAAGTGAGGGAATGGCCAGCTTGGCCTAGTGGTTAAGGCGCCAGGCTAGAAAATGGAAGACCGTGAGTTTTAGTCCTGCCTTAGCCATGAAAGCCAACTGGGCTTAATCGCTCTCTCTCTCAGCCCAACACACCTCACAGGATTGTTTTTGTGGAGAAAATAGGAGGAGGAAGGTGTGCTGGATACACTCACTGCCTTGAGTTATTTGTAATATTTGTAATGAATAATGAAGTATGATACAAACAAACAAATGAAAAGGGGGTTAAATACTGTTTCAAACCCTGCTCTGATTTTCGCTAGCCATGCAAAAGTGAAGCAAGTTGTGACTGATGGTTAAATGCACATTCCCTCTTTGTGGCTCTGATTAGTCCTAGTTTCTAGGGCTTTAAAAAAAAAAAAGCTGGCTCATCATCTGGACTGGAATGCAAAACCAGGTGAGACTGAGACATATGGTCAGCCTAAGTGAAATGGATGACTTCAGTATCTGCAAGGCCTAAGGCAATAATTTTCCTGCTTAAAGTCCCCCCCCCCCAATACATGGTAGTGACATGGTTATAGGTGAAATATCAAAGGCATCAATCCTCTGTTCCAGAAGCTCCCTGAATTTATACATCCCAGTCCTGCCTTTCCACCTTAATTGCTTGGTAGTTGCAACTGTTGCGACCACTTATCCTTTACCTAGCATCATCTCCTGTTCAGGATCAATCTGAGGGTGAAGAGTCTGACCACCCTGAACCACAGGAAATTCCTCATGTAAGTTCAGGATGGAAGAGGCCCTTGATGTGACACAGGTGCAGACCAAATAGGCTGGCATAGAACCTGACTTTGGCAGGATTTCAAGTCTGACACCGCACATTCCAACAGGGAGAACAAATAAAATACAAAAGAGATGACTTTTAAACAGCATTCTATTTTCCCATTTGAACTGTTTGTATTTCAGAGTTTTTATATCACTTGGAACCTTGGACTAATAACAGACTATTCATGGATCTTCCTAAACTTGAGATGTGCCTGTATGGATTATTTTGGATAACTAGCTTTTGCTTCTGTTTTCTACCCAGAAAACTCTGAGTTTATACCGTGTGTTGGGTTACTTATGACCGCAATAAATATCTTGATATGCATACCACACACAGACAAATAAGAGGGAGGATTATAAAGATGAAATATATTCTGTAAAATTTCTACCTGGCTTTATTGCATTCAAATATGCATCTAATCAAATCAGTATTCCTCCTCCTCCTCCTCCTCCTCCTCCACTTCCACCCTCGATGGGGAGGTACAGCAATCTCTCAAGGAATAAAGAGAATAAAACTTTATTAAAGAAATGTTCATTTTTAGTTTTAGTTAGTCACAGGCAAAACAATTGTTGGTAACATAAATTAAAATATATGTTTATCTATAAAGCATGAATTATTTAAAAAGGATCTCTGATAGAAAACCATATAGGACAGTGGTGGCGAACCTATGGTACGTGTGCCAGAAGCGGTACTCAGAGCCCTCTCTGTTGGCACATGTGCCGCTGCCGCCAGCAGCAGGTCCATCAGGCCGCCACACTGCCCGGAGCAGGAGCCCCACCCAGCACAAAGGAGGCGAAGCGGCCGACTAGCAAGCTCGAGTAGAGATGGTAGGGCAGAGGTCACCAACCATGATTGGCAGACTGGAAGAAAAGCGAAGGGGAAGCATTTTACATGTGTGCATGTGCGCACAGGGCCGTGAGCATGCATGCGCTGCAAATGGGGCAGGGCTAGTGACTGCGTGATACTAGCCCTACCCCGTTCTTGCCTTGTATCTGCACCCCGTGGTGCAGTAGCAGCCATTTTTGCGCCTTGCAGCACGGTGGCCCATTTTGTGCCCCTGGTTTTTGCATGCCAGAGGCGTCACTCAGAGGCACCTCCTTGCTCCCCCCTGAGGACACCATAATGCTGATGCACCCCTGGAATGTTGCAATAAATAAGTGGGTTTTGGGTTGCTGTTTGGGCACTCGGTCTCTAAAAGGTTTGCCGTCACTGATATAGGAAAAGATATAAGGTTCATGGGATCACAAAAAGGTATTGATCTCATACTAAAATAGAAGTATGATGGAAATAGATATCACAGCATGCAACTGGTGTTTTATACAGACAATAATCACTAGGTGCAATAAATTAGACTTTCATGTTCAGGGAGAGAAAAATTAAATTTAGAACAGTTCTTAGCTAGGTTCTTTCTGTTCCTCGTCTAGAGAATATATTATTCTTACGAGTGTACTAATTTGGTACTTTAAAATCCTGTTTCCAGAAATTTTGAGCTTAAATCTGAGGCTGAGAGGAGATGATTAAGGCCTGTTTATTTCCAATCACTCATCCAGAAATTTTTGTTTGATGTTTAAAAAGAGAGAGATTTCTCCCAATTAGAAAAAAGAAAGAAAGAAAGGATTTGGTAGAAGATAGAAGGAAGGATGTTCTCAAGTCAAGTTTAATTTCTGGTTAATACTTCCCAAAAGCATTTTCTAGCTAATACCTCTGGAATTCCCAGTGGTATCCTATTCCAGTACTAACTTCCAAGATTAAGCAAGATGGCCAGATGTTGCCATCTTGCTGATGCATTAAAAAAATTTTAAAAAGGCAAAGATGTCCTATTGTTGAGCTTCAATATATAAATATCACGGGAGCCTTTTTTTAAAAAAAAATCTGGCTGGTTTGCAGAATAAGTGAATGGAATAAAATGCATATAAATAAAAATTAGGTATAATTTAGGTATAATTAAATACATACAAATAAAATATGTAAATAAATAAACTGTCATAAAAGAAATGGCTAATACTTAAAATGAGCACTCTGATTGAAACATTTTTTTTAAACAGAGTGAGATACTGTAGTTCCTCAACTACATTATGAAACAGAATTTTATACCAGCCCTTGAAGGCAAAGAAAACAAGCAGATTTTCCAAGAAAAAAAATACTTGCATTTAAAAAAAAATATTTATAAGGAAGATGACCAGCAGCAAGGTGGATGGATTCAGTTACCATACAGCGGTGACAAGTGCACTACTGGAAGAGCTGAAGAACCAGGTTAGGGAAGATCATCTATGTGGTTGCTGAGAATCGACACCAACTTGATGTCTATGGAAATTCTTAGTCATCCAGGTCATGGTTGTCCCAAGGTGTTTTTTTCAAAAGGCAACAGGACTTTGTTTTTCCTTGAAGATGTTTTGCTTCTCATCTAAGAAGCTTCAGATTGTCAGAACTGGATGGAAAAATAAAATCCAGTTGCCTTTTGAAAAAGCACCTTTGGGACACTAACTTGATGGCACACAATTGATCAATCACCTTTCTTAGGGAGTATTTCCATATTCCGCAGTGGTCAAAAGCGGAACTGAAAATGATCCATGGTTGGCTTTCATTTCTGCTGATTCAAAAAAAGTGAGAGAATGAGGGGGGGGAAACAACCTTACCTGAGCTATCAGAAGCCTTCAGCCACACTCTCTCTATTCGTGAAATTAATAATAAAAGAAAGCACCCTGGCACTCTGCACAGAGGTGAACCCTGAACCAAAAAACCCAAAGAAGGAATGAGAAGCTGTCTGAATTCGTTACTTTCATCCCTGCTTACTTCCCTGGAGTTATAAAACCCTCATTTTCTCTTCATGCCCAACTAAACCAAAAATATGGATTAGAATTCCCTCCCGTGGAGGATGGCCTGGCTTGAAGATCCACAGAGCTTCAGGGTTCCCAGATGAAAGATTTGGAATTGTTTGCTTTGGGCTGCTCCTGAAGATAAATTGGCTTACGCTATTAAACACAGATGATTGCTAGATTCACAAGAGTTCCATGTAGATGCAAGAGCGGTACAAATGATTCCTCTTGAATCAGCCACTGAGTGACAGTAGGAAGCAGTCAGAAATAAGGATTTCTACCAATGGAGCTGCTTCTAGGAAATACTTAGAAAAACTGGAGGGCTGGATGAACCGGAAAGTTTCCAGAGGTTTCCACTGCTACACCATCTGAAGATTCTCTGATGAAATAAAACCTGATTTACAATGACAGATGGGAATGAGGGTGGCAAAGATAAGTGCTTTCCAGTCTTAACTAAACTGAACCAGGGAACAAATATTCACATCTTTTCATCATTTGAGTTGCATGTTAGTATAGAAAAAAGTATGGGACTTTTTGCAATATTTTGCCTGATGAAGAGCTCTATAGAACTTGATTTGCCCAGTGTGCATGTGCTTATGTATCATTTCAGTTGGTTCTAATAAATGTATTGCTTTATTATGGTGGTTGAATTTCCAATCCCACATTGACAAACATGACTGTTTTTAAACTAGACTAACTTATTTCTGGAGTTTTGTTTATGGTACATTTGGCTTATGACATGTGACATCTAGTAAGAAAGGTGTATTTGCGGATACTTTGACAAGTATTTCCTGTTCTAAAATTTTATCTCTTTCTCTCATTATAATGAATCCAGGTATAGTAATTAGTTACTATTAAGTCCTTAAAGGAGACTAAGAGTAGCATTGCAGAGTTTAGTCCTCCGGTCCTCTTAAAATGTGGAAATTGTGTTTATTTTTCATTGCTTTTTTTTTCTACAGGATTCCAGCCAATAAAAATCCAGGGAATTAAAACCTCTTCTTTTCTTTGGAAATGCCTCAAAGATAAATATTTTGCTTTAAAGCATTATTGTAGGAATAATATTGTAACAGAGAAGCCGTCAGCAATAATGCTGCTGCTGCTCTAGTGTAAATAGTGAAATAACTTGCAGTTGGCCAGACTTCTTGGAAACATGCTTTCTGGAGTTATTTAGCCATAGACAGTTATGCATATCAAGAATGTCATTGATGTATACTAATTACAGTGTGTGGTTACATTATGGGACTTGGACCAGGGAGATTCAGTTCAACTCCAGATTCAGCTATGTAGTTTTTTTAAAATAGCTTTGGATATATGGAACCTTCTCAGTGGAAGAAGGAGTACGAGCACTGCTGTTAATGCCCAGTACCTACAACATTTGTTGTTCTCCAATCATTTGGTACTTCACTTGTCTTCTAAGATCTCTCAGAGATAACAAACATAGTCAGAAATACCTATTTCTCTCAAGTTCCAGATCTGGAGTGGGTAAGTGTCACCCCTGTCTCCAAAAATGGAGAAATGGGAGACTTAGTGAATTAGATATCAGACTTCAATACCAGGGAAGATTTTAGAGCAAGAGATTAATCTGTAATTACTTTGAAAGTATTAATTGATAGCGTGTTTGTCACAAACAAGTCTTATCAGACTAATCTTATTTCATTTTTTGATCAGATATATATAAATGTTTTGGAGTAACTAGTAGATACAGTATGCTATGGACATATAGTTAGTCCTAGAGTTAAGAACCACTCATTTAGAGACTGTTCAAGGTTACAATGGTATTGAAAAAGGGACTTACAACCAATCCTCACACTTATGACCATTGCAGCATCCTCACAATTAATGATCAAAATTTGGGTACTTGATAACCGCATGTATTCACAATGGTTACAGCATCCTGGGGTTATTTGAGTGCCATTTGTGACCTTTTCCCCTTGCTGGTTTCTGACAAGCAAAGTGAATAAGGTAAGTTGGACTCACTTAAGCAAAATAGGTCATGAAATCAGGCACAAGTCACTTAACAACCACCCTGCTTAGCAATGGAAATTCTAATCCCAAGTGTGTTTGTAACTTGAGGATTACTTATAATGTAGCTTGAATTCAACAAAACGTTTGACAAAGAGCTGAAGAGCCAGTTATTGTAGTGATCCAGTGCTGGACTGGAACCCCAAAGATTATGAGTTTTACTCTTCCCCTTAGTCATGAAAAATGGCTGGGTGACTTTGGGTTAGTCATCTCACTCACTGCCTTTCCTATCTCATGCAGAGAAGGTTGCTGGATTCTACTTGAAACAGGCAGATAAACTGGGTGGATAAGTCATACAAATTACTTATTCCAGGCATCCTCAAGACATTAACTCATAGTTATTGTAGAAGTTCTTCCAGAATGTAGATTGTAATCTGGACCCATCTCACAGGTAGAAAAATAATAGATTTCCCCATTCTACATAAATGTTACATGTTCCTATGGAGCTCTCAGCCTAGCCTCGTGCTAGGATTCATGGAAAAAGATAATAAAATGGCACATAACAGGATGTCCAGTAATAAAGACACAAGACCCTCCCAGTGGCCAATTAGAACACAGATATAACCATGTAACAACTAAACTACATTTCCCAGAAGTCCATATCTTAAGGAGATGGCTTTTTAACCCTTAAAATGCTACTTGCTCTACACACAGTTTTCTAAGCTAGATATATGCTCTGGCCAGATGGCTACATACTGGTCCAGCACACTGCTCACCCAACCCCCATGTTCTTATTATGTGAAAGTAGGAGTTGGGAGCTTTGGTATGCCAACTTGAGTTGTACAAAATAAAAGGGGAGGGTTGTAATATTTATACTCTGACAAGCAAAGTAAGCATTGGCTGAAGGAAATCAAGTAGCTCTACAGCTGATTTGACAACTTTTCTAATAAATGTGGAGTGAGGTAGCGACTGTGATGTCATGAGGTTTTGTGCTGCCTCTCTCTCTCTCTCTCTCTCTCTCTCTCTCTCACACACACACACACAACTGTGGTTTAATGAGTTTATTAATATTCCCCAGCAATTCCCTTCACCAAAACCCCCAGAACTGTCCCAATTAAGTCCAGCCACAAGCAGATCGATGTTAGTCCACAGAGTAATGACAAAAGCATCCACAAAGCACTTGAAAGTTTCTCAAACAAAATAAATCTACCAAGCAAAGTTAAATCCACAATACAAGAGAGCTCACGAGTCAAGAAAAGTTTAGAATTTCCAAGGCATGATTCAAGTCAAGGCACGGTGTCAATCCAAAGTGAGGCAGGAATCACAACAACCAGAAAACACATAGCTAGGCATTGTTTCCAACAAGCTGTGCTAAATAGCGAGCTTCCAGTGCAGCCTATCAAGAAGGGCGAGGTTTTCTCCTCTTGAATAATCTGGCTGACCTTCTCTGCTCCTGCTTTTTGTTTGCCCTACATGTTCTTGGATCAGATGCAGAGTTCCTTCTCCTCCTCACTGATCATCTGCAGCTGCATGCTTTCCCCAGCTGGAGCCTCAGCCAAATCCCTCTCAGACTGGCTGCTTGGAGCCATCAATTAACTCAGCTCCTGATGTGCCAAGACCCAGTTCATCTTCCCCTGAGCTGACATCTAGAGAGATATCTGGGGAATCATCTGGGGGAATCATCATAGGTTTGGTCCTGTTCCTGTTATTCTTCAACACTTTATTAATTACCTGGACGAAGAGAACAACAAAATGCTTATCAGATTTACCAATAACTCACCACAGGGTGTAACAGCTTCATGCCTTGAAAGGCAGAAATGAAATTAAAAAATGTTTTTACTAGAGATGTGGACTGAAAATAGAATGAAATTTCATAAAGACAAAATAAATCAAATGAACAGGTATAGGATGAGCAATTCCTGGTTTAGTAAAATACATATGAACACGACTGTGGAATTACATGATACATCATATACAGTATATTCCCTTTTGGGATGAGCAATATTATACAAACTGCAGAAAAATAAAAGTAAGTTATTAGCAAAAGAAATCCAAGGCAGGAGATAAAAGGAAAGAAAAGGAAAATCAAACTAAATCTAGTTTACATTATTCACTATGCCTCTCCATACTTTTTTACCTTTGCAAACAATCTTTGTCACTATCTTCTTTGTACAGTGACTCATATGTTGCCTTTTATTTTTTATGTTGTTTTTTATCGTTGATTATGAGCAGAATATGAAAGAGTAATATGATGTAGCTATTAAAATGACACTTTTAAACAATAAAAACATTGTTTTGCCTCATTCTGCATTGGACAGACTCCATCCTGAGTACTGAGAATAGTTTTGAGCAACACACAAGAAAAATTCAAAGATGTGGAAACAGATTTGGAGAAGGGCAAGGAGATGATTGGGAAACTGTAAACCTCCTTATGAGGCGAAAATGAAGGAACTGACAGTCTTGACAAAACAGCAGCAACAACTAAGAGAAGACGCAGTAGGGTTTTTTGGTTGCTTGAAGGTTATCACATAAAGAAGTTGTGACTTTTTTTTAAAAAAAATCCTCTTTTAGGACAGGGATTAATTCCAACTGAATGCTATGAAAAATATTGTTATAGTGAGAGAACAAATTTGACTGTGTCACTAGTAGTTAAAACAATGGTGAGCCCTTTGCAGAAGCTAAAGAGTGACAGTGGGATCCTTGCAATGAGGAGGGAGATTGCCCTCAGAGCTTAATTGGTTCTTTCCAACTGGGGGATTCAAAGAGATAAACATTGGAAGGAGCCATACTGTAACTCAGCAAGCAAGTCAAAGTCTCCACATCTGTTCTAGATTGAAAATGGATTCCAGAGTTTGGAAACAGCCTTTCTGGATCACACCACAAGGATCACTTAATCTGGCAGCCTCTGTCCTATAGCAAAGTCAAAGGCTTGAGATGCTCTATACCAAAATTTGAAGCCACGAGTCTATTCTTTTTCTTTCCCACAACACCTGAAATTTAGAAAGATGCTAGGTGCTTGTGATTCTAGAAACAGTACAGAGCTCTCAGTATATGTAGCCCTAGTTTGCCTAATTTGGCATTAGCATATATGTGTTATCCATTGTTGCTTTTTTCAGACATTGTTCATGAGTAATTCTTCTGCTCTCTGTCAGTGATATACTTCTGATCTTTCTTAAGATCTGAAATATTTGCATCATAATCCCCTAAGAATGACAGTCTCCCATCTCTTATGGAAGACATGTCAAACACAAGGCCGGGGGGCTGGATGCGGCCTGTTAAATGGTTTCATGTGGCCTGCAAAGCCATCCTGGAAACAGTGAGGGAACGGCCCCCACTGCCTTGGTCTTGGCCCAGGCCGGCTGGGAGCCAATGTACAATTTTGTGGTAGCCATCTATGCTGAAATGCATTCAGTCTTAGCTCCACAAGGCCGTCTGGAAACAGCAAGTAACCAGCCCCTGCCGTGTTGGCCCCACCCCCTGGGTGCATGCTGGGGAGGTGTCACCCTTTGTGAGGAATGAAGAAATGCACCATGCCTTGGCGCTTGCCCCGGTCCCCCCCCCTTCTGCCAGAGACCCTCAGATCTGTCCCACTCCTGCCCAGGCCCCCACAGGCACCTTTGATGCGAACGATTAAGAGCTGGCCATGCCCACCCAATAGGCCACACCTACTCCATCCACACCCACCCAGTAGGCTGCACCCACCCTGGCCACACCCACCCAGTCCCCAAAGGGCAACCGGAATGCTGATGCGGCCCTCAATGAAATTGAGTTTGACACCCCTGTCTTATGGACTTCCATTTTTTTTACAAGATGCTGCATGACTTGTTTAAAATTGAGACTTTGCAAACTGAAAAGGTACTCTCCCTTTTCTTTCAAATTTAGGCTTAACATAACTGTCTCATCCATACATTGAGACTCTGCACTGACATCTTTCTAGCTGACTTTAGAATGGAGAGATTAATTTCCAATAGGGATACTTTGGATTTGCTAGATAAGATGAATTGGGCCACAGTAGGTAGAAACTTAAGTATATTTCCAAGAAAGTATTAGCCTGGGACTGAGGCCCACCAGGACAGTCCTCCTTGTCTTTGCCTCCAATATTCCATACCTAAAGTAGCACCCTGGTACTTCTTTTAAATCTACTTTAGCCATTTTAAGCCATATTTTACTGAAAACATACACATTTTGCTACATTTTGAAAATGTGCATGTATACTATCTTTCATTCTCATTTTTCAAATTTTGTAAGATCTTTAGCTTGTATCATATCCTGTTTCATCTTTCCTTTCTCTCAAAAGCAGTTTTAAAGAAAGAGCTGGTTTATGAATTTCAAACAAGTATAAATTTACAACTAAATTTCATTTTGAACTCAACGCTTCAAGTAGGTAATCCACTGGGAAATATATTTTATATTCTTCCTCACCCTTCTGCCAAATGAGCTGTATTTTGGACCTAGTACATGTCCTGGGCATGTATTCCAAATTCCTGTCCAACTGTTCGTTCTTACTTGCATTTGCTCCCCCAAAGAAAAGTGTAGGTGGAGTAAAATAATGTCTTATTTCTGAAAACTGAATTGTATCCTGAATTTTTGTGTGGACATTTAATCTTATTTTCTCAGAGTTCTATAGATAGACTATATTACCAAACAATCCAAGAGTCAAGGTAAACATGGAATCCAAATGATAGAATGGTAGCTTAAGGGGCCTTTTGGAGGATATTAAGAGGAGCAATTCAGATAGAAACAAATCCCTTGTTTCACAATTCTTCTCTGTTCCCAATTGCTTTCCAAGGATGGCTTTTTTATTCTCAGAAAGAGTTCCAGAGTGACAGATATATGGTTATCATTTAATAACTTGGCCCTTAGAGATGAATGGACTGCCAACGGATGATTTTAAACTTCACCTTCCTCAACAAAAGAATGTGCTTTCTTTTCTTTTCATCCATTTAGATTTCCAAAGAAAAAAAACTTTCTTCTTTTATTTTATCCAAGAAGTATCAATGCTACCTCTGTTTTAGTGTTTTCCTACTAGGAAAAATTCCTGATGCATAGACCTCAACTGACCATGGCTGGGAATTTTGAGAGTTGAAGACCACACAAGGTGAACATTGCCTAGCCTGGAACCATTGCTCCAAATCAGTTAAAGAAGCTCAGCTGTGTTCTGTGCATCATCATTATCACAAGATGCTCCATATATCTATATCCACTGGTTACATACGAATAAGATATATAGCATGCACGTATACACGTAATAATGGCTTGAGCATAACCGGTCCCTATCCAGTTGCCTCTATTTAAACCCAGGCTGTCAAATTCTTGGAAATGTTCTCTACAAGCTTCCTTTCATTCCATGAGTGCATTTTTCCATTGAACCAGGGGCTGTTACAGCAACTATCTGTAAACAGCGCAAATCCAAAATTAGCAGGGATGGATGGAAGAACCATTTATCAGTTGCTAGCTTCCCAAGTCATCTTTTAAAATGTCACAGACGCATTGACCCTTCTGATGTGGCTTGAAATAACAACCACTATCCAGCATCAACTTCACTGCAAGAGGATGAATATGTTGGTTTCAGTCTGCATATCAGATGACTCATCAACATGCCTGAGAAACTCCTATTGTCTATAGATTCCTCTAGCAACATCCACAACAAACACTTGACCAAGCTGTGGAGAGTAACTGGACTTTGTGATATAATCCTTTCATTGTGTGGAAGACTTCCGCTAAAACTGATATGCTCATAGTTTCATTTTTCCAGCCCAAGTAGAAAAGAAGAAAAAATTGTATGACACTTTCATTGTTTCATCTGATCATAGGTTTGTCATTTTGCAGTTATCTCATAATGAAATTCTCAAAGAAAGTGATCTTGGGAATAGTTCAACTAAATATGGAAATTGTTCACTGTAATAAATGTCAGCATAAGAACTTAACACAACTCATACGGTTGACTCGGCCTTCCTTCCTTCCAAGATCAGTAAAATAAGATGAAGATTGTTGGGAGCAATATGCAAATAATGCTTACATTGTAATATCCAGAGAGTGCTGTAAAGCACTACGGGGCCATATATAAGCCTAAATACTATTACTACTGCTACTGCTATAACCATAAGCTTGCTGTGTCAGGCCAAAGCCCACCCTAGTCCAACATTTTGTTTCTCATAGTGGCTAACTAGATAGTCTCTGAGATGGAGACATACTGCTCTCCTGCCATTATTTCCTTGCAGTTAATATTTGGAAGCATAAAATCCCGAAGTGAAAAGTAACTTGTCTCTTTAATTAGCTCTCAATAGCCTTGCCTTCCATGAAAGTAAGGCATTTAGGCTAGCAGCAGTGACACATCTTTTGGAATGAATTCTACAAGTTAATTATGCATTGGATGAAGAAAACTTTGGTCTAAATTTTCTTGCATCAGCTTCATTGAATAACCCAGCTTTCCTTGTCCACATTCTCCATGCTATGTATTGGAATACAGTGTTCTGTACTTTATGCAACAACTACAGCAGTATTCTCCAACCAGTAAATGGCAATGTTTATAAATTTGCATCTATGGTATATACTCTATGTCTTTTTGTTGTGAGAAAAACTTGCCTGTTTCCTGTTACAGTTAAGCAGAAAGGTCCATGTGGACTGTACATTTTGTTTGTTCTGTAGGGCTATATAAACAGAGTTTTTAACACTGTGCATGATTTTAGACACTTCAGTCATGTTCCTGCTGTCGAGATTTTTTTTTTTCCTAAGCTAAAGGAAGGATAAGAAAGGTGCTTAGCCCCACTGACCATTTTGGTCACCTTCTTCTGCACATGTTCGAGTTCAGTTCTAGTTTTCAAATGTGACTTCAAAACTGTACTCAGGGCTCCTGGCACAGATGTGCCATAGATTTGTATAAGGACATTACAGGGTTGGCAATATTATTTTTAGTCCCTCTTCTAGCGATCCCAATGACCATTTGGTTTTAGTTTTTCTATTTCTGGGAGTTTCCTGTTACGAAGTTTTCAAAACATGATGTTTTGCATGGGTAAAGGATTATTTGTAGATAGGAACATCACTTCTACATGGAGAAAAGAAGAAAATGCTTCACTAAAAGAAACGATGAAAGAGGACAGAGATATGCATTAGCTTAGAGATAATTATGAGTATAAAATATTATAGTACTTGAAATAGAAATCTGGAACATTGCATGTTGCAAAGAAGACTGTTGATATTCTTGCTTAATCTGATTGCCAGTTGCTTTCTTTTCTTAGGTACAAGAGCACTGACAAGAGGAATCAATGACATCAAAATGGTGGGTATGGCCAGTTACTGGCTCAAAGTTGACTTAGCCTTCCATCCTTCTGAAGTCGGTAAAAGGAGGACCCAGATTGTTGGGGGCAATAGGCTGACTCTGTAAACTGCTTACAGGGGGCTGTAAAGCACTGTGAAGCGGTATATAAGTCTAAGTGCTACTGCTATTGCTGATAAAAGCCTACCTCCTTTATAGGTGCATGATTGCCTAATCATGCTCAACATTTTTACATTGTTGAACTCCATCCCTACCCCTGACATTCCTGGTTGGGCAAATGCAAGGCTTTCATCGAACTGGATGAAAGCACAGCTGTGCAGTGTTTTGGAAGTGAGCTCCACCAGGGATTTTGTACAAGCTGACAAACTGAGCACTTCTCTGTCTGCAGCACTTTGGCCTTTCTAGTGACTGCACGGTAGGCAGTTAGTTACATGATCCATAGAAAAGAGGCAGTTGCTTTAAGAAGTGGAGATAGCTTATGTTTCTGGTCCTGTATCCTCTGAACCTTCCAGAAATCCTGCACTCAGAGATTCTAAACTTCAGTTCCTACCATCCTCTAACCAGCATTTGTAGTTTCTCATTGGCTGGAGGATCATGGGATGCGAAGTTCTATGTATTATTGTTAGTTAAATGAGTCTTTGTGTTTAAGAAACACTGGGGAATGTTCTGTTTTCTGATCCTCCTTTGAGCTTTTCTCTTGTCAACATGCAGTTTAGACAAAAGTGAGGCTTTCTAAGTACAGTATTTTTTTCCTAATAGATATAGCTCTATATTGCCTGTCTGTTAGCATTCATTAACAGTTGAACTACACCCGTTCTCTGTGTCCAAGACAACTGCTGTATATGTGACCATGATATAGTTTTTGATTAAACATTCTACCACTTACATCCTTGGCATCTTTCAAACTTCTGCTTATGGTTTACAAGCACATCCTTTAACAAGAGCTTCTTCTGAATTCAAGTTGAATTCGCCAGCAGAGGACTTCCTATAAAGTTAATGATTTGTTATATTTAGTGGGGAGCCTCAGTCTCCCAAGGTGATCCTAAGGTTAGAAGACTTAGTCTCTATTAGGGTTTTGTGTGTCTGTGTGTGATTTTTGTAACATAGAGTTAGTTGGGAAAAAAAATCTTGCAATAATTTCAGTAACTGCATGTTTTGTGATACTTATCTTAATATGAAAACATTATTTTGAAATCACATATTTAACTTAGTTCCTAAAACCATACTTTATAGTTGTGATCTCATTTTCTTCATTAAATGATAATATGTGTCTCTTTTTCAAGACAGAGTTGACTTTCCCACTTTTTGTTTTCCAGTTCATATTTTGTTTTCCAGTTATTTTGTTTTCCAGTTCATATTTTGAGATATCATCATACAAGTGTGGGTGTGAGAATCTTTTAATGCAATGGTGAGTCTTTTTGTACTATCCACTGAAATAGGAAGGATGCTAAAAAAAAAAAAAGGAAAAAACCCTAAACCATGCTTCTCTTACCTAGATCAAGGGAGATGATTAAACTTCCTATTACATCATGGTCATCTATTCTGATGACCCTTTGTTGTCTGATACACCTTATTTTTTTTCCATCCATCCGTCCTGTCCAAAGGACTGTTTCTACAAACCTGCTGTTTGTGATATATGTTCACAAACAGCTGTTTGTGATATATGTTCACAAATGAGTAAATCTCATTTTGTTGAAGCAGGTTTTTCAGGCAGAGACTTCATCCATCCACCTCCAAGCCTACATTTCAATATGTGCCAGAATTGTAAACCACCCCAGTCACTTGGTCAAATTGGGCGGCTATAGAAATTAAATGAATGAATGAAATACTGTATTAAGTCTTTGATAACAACTTTTCCCTGATAATAGTGATTAATTAATATTGTCATCTATGCTCAATAAACCTCCTTTTTAAAAAAAAATATTTGTATTCCCATAACTATTAAAGCATATTACAGCATCCATACATTTCTGAATATATAAGTGCAAGTCTAGTATACTTTGATAGGTTGCCTTGACTACAAATCCTATAATCTACAGCCAGTATGCCCTTCTCTGGTAATTATGAAAATCATACCTTAACATATCTGAAGGACACCATCAAGGGAAAACTGCCTTGAAGAACAGAATTATAGAATTTAACCAAATCAGGCACCAGAAAACCACTACAGCAAACTGGCTCTCTATTTCAGATTTATTTCTTCAGTAATCAGAGTACCATGGAGTATACAAGAACCACAAGAACTGGTTTCTGTGTTATATCTTGTGATTCAGTCATTAATCCAGCGAGCCCTCATTGTCTATTTTGTTTCTGTATTCTGTATTATCTTGCTAAACTCTACACAGCTCCTTTTATAGAAGATTAGGCTGCTTCTAATCAGTAACATTTATTGCCCTCTTCCAGTATAAGTCTTACTTGGCCATTTATCTGTTTCTGTTTCTTTCTAATTCCAATAATAAATATTTTTATTTTTCATGTGTATATATTTTTTCTTCAAATCACAGTGTGTTAGTGAAGTGGACTATAGAGGAATAAACATAGATTAGGTAGATGTTTTGAGAGAAATTAGTTGTGGTTGGGAAACCCCACGATGACATAAAGCTCTTACCTTTCTAGCGTTGCCCATTTATCACCACCTGTTGCAGTAATACAGTTACTTCCTGAGTATTTCTGGTCAGTTACTATCTGCTAACCTATACATTCCCAGCCTCATACAATAACTTAACCAAACATAGAATGTAGAATCATAGGCTGGAGGGAACTTCAGAGGTCTTCAAGTCCAACTCCCTGCTCAAGGCAGGAGACCTTACACCATTCCAGTCAAATGGTATTTGCCCAGTCTATTTTTAAAAACATCCAGTGATGGAGGACCCACAGCACTCTGAGAGGCGAGCTATCCCACTGATTGTTCTCACTGTCAGGAAATGTCTCCTTAGTTCCAAACTGGATCTCTCTTTCACAAACTTCCACTCATTATTTCTTGTCCTGTCCTTTCATGCTTTGGAGAATAAGTCAATTCCCTCTTCTCTGTGACAGCCCCTCAAGTACTGAAAGAGAGTTATCATTTGCCTCTAATGAAGAGAATATGCTTAGCTCCCTCAACCGTTCATCACATGATTCAGGTTCCAGATCCTTTAATTTAGAACTTAGAACAATTTTCTGTCCGTTCCCCATTAGTTACTGTCTCCTGCTAAAGCAATATAATATTTATGTACAAGCAGCATTGAATTACAAATGTACGAATATTCAGAGCATAGAAGCATTTGCTCTGTGGTGATGTTGGTTGCCAAACACCTGGAAGTTATTATGTCATTTGTATGAAAGAGTTCATTGTCCTCAGTCACAGAAGTAAAAATCCTGTTGTTCTCAGTCTCTTAAGAGACACAGATTTAAATCTCTGATTCTTGCTTAAGAGCCACAGAAAGCCATGTCTCCTCCAGAAATAATTTTGAGTCCATGAATTTAAAACAAAGGTGATATGCATAGATAGACCAGAACTTACTTTATCTGTTACACGACGCAAAGAGACATCTTGCCAGCAGAATATATGGCAGAATATGTCAACTATTGGCTCCAACTGGGTTGAATTTTGCTCCAGAAACTCAAGAGATTTTTCAGAGCAAATGAGTTCAAAATAAATAAACATTCCTTAGCTCAGATTCTGTTCCTGCCTGGGGCAGCAAGCGAGAAGATGTTGAGAAAAATTGCCCGCTCCAGTCCAGAACATGCTGATTATATTATCAACCTGCCCTGTTGATGAACAATGAGTTTGCTTATTCTGTTAACTTGCAGATATAAAGTTACCAAGAGAAGATAATATTTGTAGCTCAGGGTTGAACTGTGGGGTCCTTGGTGTTTCTGAGCTTGGTTGTTTTCTTGCAGATATTTAATTACCCAAGTAAATAACATCATCAGTGCTAGAAGAGGGTGGGCTTTGTTTATATACTAGTGGCTTGGCCTGTCAGTGTTGGTGAGGCTGTTTTTGGTAGTTCCTTGTAAAGAAGATAACTTTGGCAGAGATATGTACAGGGATAAACCTTTGAGTTCTAGAACCTCTTTTCTTCAGTTAGATTTTCTTTTTTTCTATGAAACAAGCAGGTAGTATATTCTAATGAAAAGAAAGTAAACAGAGGGGCTCACTGTTTGAAGTCAGGATATGAACTTCCTCCAAATCCACCATGCTTGGTGGATAATGTATTACTTAACTGCTTACTGAATTCCTTATAATTACTCTGCCATTTGGACTTTGATGTACAATACTGATTGTCCAATCGCAGTCTGTATTGTCTGCGATTCCAAACTTTGTTTCTGGCATGACACATCACATTCACTTCTAGAATAAGATAACTTTTCAAATCATTTAGCAGTTGGTTTCTCTGTCTTCCTTTGAAGTTGTTCTTAAGCAGGGGTCTTCAAACTTGGCCCTTTTATGACTTGTGGACTTCAACTCCCAGAATTCCTCAGCCAGCGTGCCTGGCTGAGGAATTCTGGGAGTTGAAGTCCTCAGGTCACAAAAGGGCCAAGTTTGAAGACCCCTGTTCTTAAGCTGTGTGCTCAAAAATAGGTGTAGGACCAAACTTCTGTTGGTGGGATAACAGTCCATGGAGGACTTTTAAAGAAAACACATCTCTGGACTCTGCTTCTTGCCAGAGAGAAAGAGGTAGGGGTGGAAATGGTTAACTATCTTCCCTGGCATGCTATAACTGTAACAAAATTCTCCCTATCTAATGAGTACTTTAAAAAAAACAAACCCAAAAACCTAACAGCAAATGATGCATTTAGTATCATATCATTTTGTCCAAGTCTTAATGGGGTATCCACCATAATCTAAATCAATTAAGGTAAATCTGGTTTTCTGATGTAGAAAAATTTATGTGCTCTGCATATCAGTTCAATAAGATCTGCTCACCTTAATTCCCATTTGTTCCCTTCTGTTACAAGAGCTGGGGTATGAAGCCTTAGTTCATGAACTCTTGCAGCTCATTGTGTGGATTGCTGGGAACAATCTGTCCAAAGTTTGGCTTTGTAAATTAGTCACGGTTGGGTATGTGTAAGGGAGAGAGAGCTGTGTAGTGGAGGTTGGTTTTTATTTTGTTTTTTTTACATCAGTGTAACCTGGAGGGATTTGAGAAATTGCTTGTTTAATCCATTGCCTTCGGATTGCTTTTGCTTTAAATATATTCAAGCCTGCTTCATTAATGGCTTTAGAAAACGGATGTCCAGAATGGAACCAAGCAATTTGGTGGATTTTGAGGAGGCTCAATTTACAACTCTGCTTCAGTTGTTCTTCCCAGCGGCTTCAACATTTTGGCCTGTTTGCCATTATTTTCCTGGCGCATGCCTTGTCTCCTGGCCTCTTCTAACAGAGAGGTCCCTCACACAGTGCAGAAAAGAGGACTGGTATTTGGATAGCTGCTGGATGGTTTATATTCAGTATGACAGACCTCACAGGCAGCTGAGGAGGACTCAAAGCTTCCCAGAGACTTTTCTGATTAATGCACTTTCAACTGATATCAAATAGAGATTTAATTTAACACAGCATTTAGAGGGTCTGGGGAGTTGTTTAAGAGGGAAAAAGTATATTGCAAGGAAGCTTCAGAATTGTGGTAATACATTGGAAAGATATTTATGTTTTTATGTTTTAGAGGGATCTTCTCCATTATAACAATGTTATTTTTATAATTTTAAAACTTTTTAATTTTAAATTATTTTGATTTTTATGTTAATTTTGTTTATATTGTACACTGCCCAGAGCCCCTCTCTGTAGGAGATGGGCAGTTAAGAAACATGAAATGCAAATAAATAAATAGAGATAATAAAGAAAGTTCTTCAGTTTTATTTTTAGATTAGTCATTTCCATAAAATCAATACCTCCCAATTTCTTTTCCTCTAGTATGGAACCACTAATATGATTACTACCTTTTCCTTTCTGGATTACAGATATTCCTAAATAAGGCCACTCAAAAATTTGCTCTATTGAGTTCAGTGGGGTTTATTCATAGGTGGTGGTGGTGGTGGTGTTAGTTGCGAACTCATGTCCGACCCTTCGCGACCCCATGGACAAAGTTCCTCCAGGCCTTCCTGTCCTCTACCATCTTCTGGAGTCCATTTAAGCTCACACCTACTGCTTCAGTGACTCCATCTAGCCACCTCATTCTTTGTCGTCCCTTTCTTCTATTGCCCTCAATCTTTCCCAGCATTAGGCTCTTCTCCAGTGAGACCTTCCTTCTCATTAGGTGACCAAAGTACTTGAGTTTCAATTTCAGGATCTGGCCTTCTAAAGAGCAGTCAGGGTTGATCTCTTCTAGGACTGATGTTTTTACTGGAATAGGTTCAGTCTACTCTGTGCATTCTCTGATAAGAGAATATGCCAAGGATTTCCACACTGTCTTTGTGTGGGAAAGAAGGAACCCAACAGTACACTTTCTCAAGGGTCTATGGAAATTCTCAGTCATCCAGGCCTTGCTTGTCCAAAGTGCTTTTTCAAAAGGCAACTGGATTTTCTTTGTTTTTCCTTGAAGACATTTCACTTCTCAACCAAGAACTCATCCAGTTCTCACTTCTGAGAACTGAAGAAGCTTTTTGGATGAGAAGCAAAATATCTCCAAGGGAAAATAAAGTCCAGTTGCATTTTGAAAACAAAAAAAAAAAAACACCTTGGGACCTTCTCAAAGGCTATCTTCACCCTCTGGAACACCTTTCCTCCTGAGAAGGGAATGTCCCATCAGTCTTCACAGAGGTCCTGAAGAGCTTGTATTTATTCACAGATTTGGACACTGAAGTTTTTCAGAGATTTTGGAGAAGTTGAGAACAAGTTTATCTCAGAAATAGCAATTCAGGCCAGGTACTGAGAAATCTGGGGGGAAAGTACCTCAAAGAGACTAGTTGATCCACTAATTGAAATTTGACCAAATGAGGTCTACAAATGTCATAGGCTTTGGATGATCTTGTAAAAAATGCTGAAATCCTGCAGAATTGTAGATAATTTTCTATTATTCGTTTTATTGTTGTTTGTGATTATGGAAAGGTGCATAATCCAAAAAAAGTCTGTCAGTGCCTGTCTTAGAAAAAAAAATTCTGAAAATTTAACTCAGTTGAATTTGGGCATTTACTTCATGTAAGTCAGATAAGTTTGGAGATTAATTTTTGGTTTCAAAATTTGTAAGCTTCTCAGAAGACTGTGCTTTGTGAGTTGATCCAGGGGTTGCCCAGTTCCGTAGAGTCTTACAACGATAGCTTGCCACCTTTGGAGGTATATACAGCAGGTTTCATATCCAGGTCTTGAATGGAAAATATTGATAGGAAACATCAATGGATTCTATTGATTCTTCCTACTCAGCACTAGCTACATAGAAGAGTGCAAACGTTGGGTGTAGGCCACAGACATTTTTGAAACTCTTGCCAACGTGTAATATTTTAATGTGGCAGAAGGGTTGAGTTATTATATACAACAGGAAAATAATCATTTTAGCCATTTCTTAATTAGAGGAAATCAAATCAAATTAAGTTAATGTCCAAGCTCCAGCTGTTACTTTTCAGAGTACATATCTTAGCACACTTCTAAAAGGTCCTTCTGCCCAGAAAATGTACAAATTCTAAATAGAAGCCCTTACAGCTCTATCTCAGGTTGGACATTTGAAATCTTCTGCATGCAGTGCTTTCACTTATCATTTTGGATTTTCACCCTGCCTCTTTGCCCTCCAGAATGCAACACCTCCCTCCTGGGAATCCAGACCACATTCCAACACACACACACACACACACACACACACACACACACACACACAGACAGAGAGAGAGAGAGAGAGAGAGAGAGAGAGAGAGAGAGCGCTTGTATGAAAGATTTTATCATACCCAGTAAGAATGAAAATAATCAGATGATCAGATCTTTTATTCAAGTTTTTCCACAGTTGCCCATACAGCATACCTGACATTTTCAGGGTGTGTATATGTAGTTTGAAAGCATGCAAATGCATGTAGATAAATAGATACCACTTCGGTGGGAAGGTAACAATGCTCTGTGATGTCATGCTGGCCACATGAGGGCAGAAACGTCTTTGGACAATGTTGGCTCAATGGCCTTGAAACAGAGATGAGCACCTCCACCTATAGTTGGCAACAACTAGTAGAGTAAAATCCACAGGGACTCCTTTACCTTTTATCCAGTGATGAGATTCAAACATGTGAACAACCGGTTCTCTGTGTGGATGCTACTTCCAGAAGTCCATTCTGGGCCTGGGCAACAAAAAATTAGCTACCGGTTCTGCTAAAGTGGTACGAACTGGCTGAATCCCACCACTGCTTTTACCTTTATATGTATGCACATAATAATTATAGAATATGTTAAAAGTTGCAATACAAGGTAGACACGGTGGCTTTGGTTCAATTTTGTTCCTAGCTGTATGGCTGTCAATTGATAATAATTGGCTGCCGTGAAAGCAGTCTTTAGAGGCCCAACACAACCCTAACAGCTTTCCTATCATCTCCTATTAGTTCAAATGTACACTGTTGTGTTATTAAGATTAAACCATAAAAGCTGTCAGCCTGTTCATTCAGAGCAGTGCTGTGTTCAATGGCCCCACAATAAGAAAACTTCTGTATATACAAACGGGTGAAATGATCCTCAGAGAAATAGCAGATTGTTAGGTTCACACTGGGGAAATATCAATTATAAAAAGAATCCATGGTTGTAAGACTTTTCAAGTGTGGACTTTCATTTTTATGAGTGGTCATAACAACGTTGCAACATATACTGTAAATACTGTTTCAGTCCTTGACAGCTGGCAATCCAAAGAACCAGCAGGGCTGGCACTGAGCAGATATATTCAGAAATGTGTAAAGAATGTTATACTAAGTACACCAAAGCTTTGTGCTGAAATTAGATTGTGCTTCATTAGGCATCTAATGTCTAATGAAGCGCAGGTTAACAACTAAAACAATAGATTCTGGGAGTTTTTCTATAGTTATTATCCTTTCTAAAGTTTAGCAGAGTATAATTGCTAATGTTGTAGCAGAATTTCCTTTTTGATCTCCATCAGGAGTAATGAGAGAAAGCCACATCACTAAGAATCACTATGTGGGCACATCTGGAATACCTGGAATAAATTCGGGTTCCATGGCCCTTCCTAAGGGGATAATCAAGAGGCAAAAGATTTCACTGGAATGGTGCCTCAAAATGGCTGATGCAGAACATGGGTTTTGCAGTCCTACCACCCTGCACCAACCTGCACCCAGCTGACTATAGTGGCAATGGAGGTGTTTATCAGCACTTTTGCCAAAATGGCTAAAGCAATGTTGTACATTGCAGAGCAAGCTCCACCCGGTTTGTAAAAGGGTTGAATGAAACTTAATTCCTCCATCTCCTAATTTTAAACGCAATGGGAAAATAATCCCATTGGGATTATGAGTGGGATTTTTTTTTTGTTACCTGTATTTACTTCTTTATATAATCACCATTGTTTGCTACACACTTCTGCCAATGATGGACAAGCTTCTTAAAGCTGCCACAAAAGAATTTACTGAAATATCCATATTTAAATTCAAGTTGGAAAGGCATTACTGTACTTCTTAGGCAACACTTACATTATTCTTAACAGTAGGAACAACAAATATTCCTTAGTAGGCCAGCTACTAATACCCTTTTATTGAGCTTAGCTTGAAAAGTCTGCTTGTCCTCCTTTTCTGGCTAACACTCAAGGCAAAGAGTGAAGAGTGGATGTATGAACTATTTTTCTGTTATGCTAACATGCATACAATAAAAAAGGTCAGCTAGTGAGTTAGTATTATTTCCATTGTGCTTATAATTGGCAGCCCAGCATATTTTTTTTGTCCTCAAATGTATTCACATCAGCTCTAGACCTTAATTAATTGCCAGAGGTCTATGATACCTTTAGAGAGCAATGTTGGAATTATGATAAGAAATATGGCTCTCCCTGGTTTAGCCAAAATTCGCAAGGCTGCAAAAGGCGTTTATTCTATGAATATATTTTAAATAAGCAGATTCACTTTATACAACCAGTAGAATCAAGAAGTAATTCCTTCTATACATTTTTAGACTAAAATTGAGCAAAACTCTCTTTAAATGTTTCTTCTATAAGCCATCATAAAGAAAATAAATGTAGCCCTTTTCTCTATTTTTTTCTATCTGTAGGGATCTTACAGTATATAAAGAGGCAAATATTCAAAAGCCAATCCCTCTATCCATATCTTTCATTCCTGATATTAAGAGATTGGATGAAAAAGGGGTATGTATTGGGCATATTATCTGTGCTAACATAAATAAAATTAAAGAAAAATCTCTTTCAAATGATGATTGTAAATGCATATTTTTATAAAAACAATTCCAAACAGGTCAGTGTTCACATTTTAGTTCAGAAGATGGAATTCTACCTCTTGATATTTGAAGTAAAATTCAGATATAATTTTAAATAAGCCTGTGTTTCATGCTGACGGTAATCCTTGAATCTTCAAATTATCACTGTATTTCAGAAACTTGCAATGATTCATTTTAGCACTAGTTTCTTCAGCTTAGTTGAAATGACAGTTTTACTTCCTCTGACCATGAAACTGTCCCCCCCCCCATTGATCAGCCAACAGTATTTTAGGAAGAACTCCCATTACAGAGGTGGCTATCATCAGATGTCTTGGAATTATATGTTATTATAATATCAGTATCATTTCAACCAAACATCTGGGAATATTTAAAGCGCTGAAACTGGACAGATCATTGACAGCCTCTCCCCATTCTGGATCCACTAGAAGTGTTTGGGATACAGTTCCCAAATTCCTACCTAGGAAACCCACCTAATGTTGTGTGTATCAGCAAATGACAGTACTACACTGAGCTTGTCTGGACTAAACAGTAAACAGAATTAGGCCTGGCTATTACTAGGAAACATGATGGCAATATTCTATATTGGAAATCAAAATAAGGTTCTAGAAGTCACTACCAAACCATTTCTACATTGCTGGCACAAAAACACTGGAAGTCTTTAAGAAGAGATTGGACAGCCATTTGTTTGAATTGGTATAGCATTTCCTGCCTGAGCAGGGGGTTGGACTAGATGACCTCCAAGGTCGTCGTCATCATCATCACTACTACTACTACTACTACTACTACTACTACTACTACTATATGGATATGTCCCTGAAGTCATCAGGAGCCCAGTTCAATTTAAAGGAGGGGACAGACCCAGTCCTCATTGTTAAATAAGCTTCTGATAAAGAAGACATTCTTTTTATTTCTTGGTATATTTCAACTGGATAAAAAAATCAATTTGTCAGAAACAAAATACAGAGGTATCTATTGAGCAGATGGAGGGTGTTAGGCTCCAAAAATCAAGGAAACATGTAGTGATTCTTAACAAGCAGATTTCTTTATTGCTCCACACTTACAGGCAGAATCTTGCCAAATTGAAGCATATTAATATCTATATGAAGCATATGAAGGTATGTTGGATGTATTTGCCACCTTAAGTTATTTGTAAAAATAATAAAGGCGGGTTACAAACAAATAAATATTCTGTGAACTATTAGGGAGGGGCGAACTTCACCCTCTTTCTCTCACACAAATTATCTGAACTGTCTCTTTCTCCTCTGGAACACAGCCTCTCCCCCTCCTGGGAATCCAGCCCACGACATTCTATCACAGAAGGTTTGTTAAAGGGAATAAATCTTCTAATCACGTTGTATGCCCGAATGAGGATTTTTGCTAAATCTTGAACTTTGTCACACATATTTGATAATATTAAAGTAATGAAATGAAACCTGGAAAGATCCTTGGACTTGATAGGATTCCTACCAAGGGACAGGTTATCAACAAACCAAGGAAAGCCTGGCTCCTGTCTTATTAGAGATACCTAACAAATCTTTTGGAAAAGGCTATTGCTCTTATTGTAGTCTGAGCTTTACATAACAGTAGCTTTCGAAAAGGGAAAGGAGCCCACAAATTGTGAGTGTTATAATCTGATGGCTTTGATAAATGTAGTTGCCAAGATTTTGACCGCTACTTTGGCATGAAGATTACAGCAATATGACTTTCCATAATTTAGCCAGCACAGTCTGCTTTTAATGAAAGGATGTGAAGTCTCTGACGATATTACGAGTATTCTGATTGTAATGAAACAGCTGGAACTGCTTTTTTAGATGTCCTTGATGTGGCACCAATTAAGTTTCCAGAACAATCTATGAAAAAAAGAACCTTGAATCTCCATCATATTTTTTTTCATGGATAAACATTTATTATGCTACTCCTGCTTGCATAAATACTGATGGAAATATTTCTATTGTAATTAAAATGTGACATGGAACTCGTCTAAGATGTCATTTATTAAGGTGACCAACTTTTTTACATTGAAAAGGAGGACACAAATAAATTGAAGAAAAAATATTGTAAATAAAAGAAACATTTTATTCATTGCAACAATAATACAGAATACACTATAATATGATAAATCATAATAAAAAACATTTGTAACAATAACATTTTATATTGTAATTATGTTTATATGCCGCACCCCGCCCACAGCCACCCCGCCAGCACTGCTGCCCCGCCATGTAGAGCGGGCCCCATGGCTCCCAAAGCACCAGCTGCACCGGCTCCGGCTCTGGGGGGCAGCCCGCCATCGACACACTCCACCTGCAGCCGCCCCGCCAGCACCACCGCCCACCCTGCACAGCCCCATGTAGAGCAGGCCCCGCGGCTCCCACAGCACAGGGGCAGCTGGCCACCACCACCCCTCACACCCCCGCCTGCAGCAGTCCTGCCACCCCTGCCTCTTGTGCCCGCAGCCATTATTGCCCTTGCATGGCTGAAGATCAAGAGAAAGTTACCGTGATGTCGCTGCTCCAGTCTCCTCCAGGTAGGAGATGGTGTAGTTGGGTAGCAGGGAGGGGTGCAAAGTTCCTGCCAATTTGCCTTCACTGCAGACAATTTACATGTGCAAAGTTTGTCAGCCAGGTGTTTTGGCGCGCTCAGCAGCAATTCCTATTGGCTTTCGAAAGCCAATAGTGGGAGTAGCACAACTCATGCAAAAATTGAAAATAAACCCATCAAAAAAAGGTGCCGGAACACCGTTCTGAGCGTTCTATGAGGAAAAAAAAGCCCTGCAGATTAGTCTTCAAATATCGAAAAGGAGGACATGTAGGAGGACACTTTTCAAGGGAGGACAGAACTTAAAAAAGGAGGACTGTCCTCCCTAAAGGGGGACGGTTGGTCACCTTACATTTATCTTCCTTCAAATTGATCCTGAGAATTTGAAAAGTGAAAACAGTGCCAGTATGGAAGTGCCTATGAATTAGGAAGGCCGGACCTGAATTTCTTCTCGGCCTCCAAGTCATATTAGAGTACAGATGCAAAAATTTCTTTGGTCAAAGACTGAATTTTGCCATTGAGTGGTATATTGGAGACATCACTCCCAAAAGTAGTATGTGGGGACAGTCCAAAGCTACATTTGATTTAATTTATTTTAAGATACATGAATTATAAATGCATGTTTATTCTACAGTTAATATTCCCTTTCAATCCCCTAGTTAGTTTTATGCAAAGACCTCTATTTTTGGTTAAGTAACTATTTTGTTGTAAGGTTTATATGGATTTGAGTATCTTTTAATGAATTTAAATACTCTATAGCTCAGAAAATTCTTAGAAATGTGTATTGTAAACCATATATTATGGTCATCCTGAATTACTGTAATAAAGTCCCAGTTTATTGCTAATATGCAGAGATTTTACCTATTTTCCCCATATGTTTATGTAGTGCCACCCCCGTAGGGACCGTTTAAGTCCGGCCCTCCCAACCTCCTCAAGAAGGTCTCTCACATTGGTGCCTCTGCCTAACAGGGCACGTAACACAATGGTATTCAGTCACGATCGGTAGCCACGCACATGGGGCAGTGATGGTCACTCTCTGTCTCGATCGTGACTTACATGGGATGATGGTGGTTGATCTTAGGAAGTAAGAATTTACAGGGAAAGATGGTAGTCAATTCCTGATAACAGCAGCTGGCATAAGGCAATGGTAGTCCATCTCTAGTAGCAGCAACCTGCTCAGAATGATGGCATTCAGCCTCTGGTGACAACAACTTTGCCTAAGATAATGGTAGTCTGTCTCTGATGATAACAACTTGCCCAGGATGATGTTAATCAGCCTCTGTTGACAGCAACTTGCCTAGAACGATGCCAGTCAGTCTCTGGTGACAGCAACTTGCCTAAAACAATGGTAGTCAGTCTCTGGTGGTAACAACTTGCCCAGGATGATGTTAATCAGTCTTTGATGACAACAACTTGCCTAGAACAATGGCACTGGCAGAGGTCTCCCTTGTTCACTCTCCTCGTCCCTCTCTGACCTCACTCCACTTCGTCTGGCCTGCCCTCAATGAAAGAGAAAGAAACAATAAAACCTTTCCCCAGCCCTCACTCACTCTCTCTCTCTCTCTCTACCTGGCCTGCTTCAAGCAAACAGCTACGGCAAGCTTCTCTCTCTCTCTCTCTCTCTCTCTCTCTCTCTCTCTCTCTCTCTCTCCTGGCCTGCTTCAAGCAAACAGCTCCAGCAACTACTCTCACTCTCTAACCCTCTCCCTTTTGTCCAGCTTGCCTGTAACAAAGCAAAAAAAAAAAAAGCAAATGTGAAAACCCCAGCTTCTCACTCTCTTTTCGATCAGCTGGCTCAGAACAACAAGCTCCACAAAGCCTTCTCTCTTCCTCCCTTCTATCGGCTTCCTCCTCTTTTTTCTTCCCTCCTCCAAGCCCCGCCCCGCCGCCAGACCCATGTCAGCTGCCGGAACTCCTCATCTCCCTGCCAAATCGGCAGGGCTCCTGCAAAGCCTCTCAGCTGGCCCCATTCTCACCCCAACTCCATTACATTTACATAGACATATTAATACAATATCATATTATAATTTGCTGCGTTCATACTTTGCAATTCTTTATAAAGCTCTAAAAAGCTTAATAAAACCTTAATACTCTCATTTAATTTTCATATTCCAATAACTTTCTTCCCTCTGTGCAACAGTGGAAACAGTGTTTAAACTGAAGTAGAGAGAGAGATTAGATATAATTCTATGAATATTGTAATCTCTGCAGGGAAATACTTAGACTTCAATGCTTAAAAATATGCAGCAATAAAATAAGAGTGCAACTTTCAACAAATTTCTGGAGAAGGAATGATAGATGAGAAAGTATATGGGATAGAAGGATAGAAGTATATCCTTAACAAGTGGAACTTATTCATTCTGGGATAAAGAAGTTGAAGTGATTAAAAATCTAGCAATATTTTAAATAATATAGCTCCTAGAAAGGTTAATATATACTTGAATTTATAACTGTTGTGGTGATTATTGGGAACCACTTCTATCTTTTTTCTTTCTTTTCTGTTTTTATTCAACTTTTCTTTTCTTGCACTTTTCCCCCTCTTCTTTGATTTTTTTTCCTTTCTTTTTCTTCCTTATTTTATGTTATGTATTAGTTTTTATCTTTTTATTTAAAAGTTTAAATAAAAAATATACACCGCATTTTCTGCCCGCATTTTCACCCGATTCAGACTTTTTCATAAAATGTATTATCATCTTTTTATTACTATTGTTTATTTCTTTTAAATAGAAGTGAGGAATATTGGTGTCTTATTTGATAGAAAATACGGAAGGACCAAAAATACATATTTTTTAAAAAGTGATGCTGAAGTCGGTTACCATTGGTTCTTAAAGTTAATGGAGCTGGCAAAGCCCTTAAATTATGGGAAACAAACAGATAATTTAAAAGTAACTTCTTTCAAAATGAAATATCAAGATTTGGAAGATTTCTAAAGTACCAAAGTACTAGGAAGGGACATTGATTGCCTCCTTTGCATATTGTTTAAAAGGAAAGTTTCCTGTGTTCAGTGGTTCCCTGAAATCGGCCTGCATGAGATTGCAACCTTAACCCCATATTTAATTTTTTCATTAAAACCAGTGAGTGCTGCTGAAGTGGGCTAAAGAAATGTTGGCTGCACTCTGTCCATTATTTGTACATTTTATTACATTGTAAGAGGAGCTGAAAATGCCTCACAAAGGTTTGTTTGGTCTGACTGGGCGTTTATATACTGCTCAAAAAAATAAAGGGAACACAAACGTATAGGATTCTATACGTTTGTGTTCCCTTTATTTTTGTGAGCAGTATAGTTTCATCAGGAAGGCAAGAAACGTAATCTTGAAAGAACGATGCTTGTGCAGAGAGCCTTGAGTTATTTATAAAAAATAATAAAAGTGGGATAAAAATAAATAAATTTTGTTCATCAAGGACAGTTTAAAGAATTTAGTACCAAGTTTTCCCTCGGCTACTTTTGTGACATGTATTTTATGCATACTTTTTATATTTTATAATATTTTATGTATTTTATATATATTGGTTGCTACTGATCATAGTTCAAAAACCTAAAGCAGTTTAGGAAAAACAACTAGCTGAAGTAATCCGAATTCTTCTTGACTTTTTCTCAAAGAAACACTCAGGAGGTTTCCCAGAACAAGGATTGCAGATAAAGCTCTCTTTAGCAGCAGGAGTAAAAGTAGGAGGATGGCTTGCTTACAAACAAACAGTTTCCTTTCAGCTGCAATCCCAAGATGCCATTCCAAAATATTCTGGCTCTCTTCCACTAGCCCCGGAAATAAGGGGTCTTTTTCAATTGCATGCTTTGCATGTCCAACTTTGAGCTATCTGTCTTGGTCTGGAAAAGAGGAAGAACTTTCTCCCCTCCAGAATTCAGAAGCAAATCCATTCCAGTTTTTGATGGGCAAACACTGTATTCCCATTCTTAGCCTATCCTATCCTAAAAGACTCAGCGTACAAGGAGACAGTAATGTTTAAATTCTCATATGATGAATTCGCTAACCTATAGTAGGTACATGCAGGGCCATCCAAAATAAATTTACTGGTAAAGATTAAGCTTCCTCAAAGGAGGAGGACATATAAGTGCTCCCAAATTATAAGGAACATTTGGAAGGTGATTAATGCAAAAGAATTTTACAATAGAAGAATAAGTGCAATGCTCATTAAGAACACTGTCGGAGAATTAAATACAGATGGCTGGCTGACCTAACTGAGGCATATTTAAGGGGAATCGTGATGTATGAAGTTCTAAAAACGAAAAAAGCAAGCTGTGTGTAATGTGTGGTTTTAAGTGAATAATTCTATTTATCCACCATTAGTTGGTAAGGCTCAGAATTCAACACATGTATGAATCTGGCTGTTTTTCCTTCCTGGAAATATGCCTTTTAAACAGACCCCTTTGCAAGAAAAACCTAATGTGTTAGAACAAAAAGAACTGATAATATTCAATAACATTATTTCTAATTGCTTGCTATATTTTTTTCTTGTTGGATCTCATTCCTAATTGTGTTATTTATTATTTGCCCCTTTTAATTGCTATTATAGCCACCATAGAGCATAATGTTGGCAGATTTAGGAGTTTTATTGAATGACTAGAAGCCTGACTTCGAATTAATAGTAGCCGATATGACAAACACAATTTGTCATACTATTAGAAAACATTTTTCCTTTTTCGTTACTGAGATGGATTCTCCCACTCCTCCCACTCCCACCCCCACTCAGCAACTTACAAAAATACTGTCATGGACTGTAGAAAAGTTTGGTTTAGAGCAGGTGAACCTATGTCAAAGATGACATGCCACAATGTTTAGGTGACATGCCAGCATTCACTAACACCTGGCAACAACTATTCTTGAAAGTGCTCTCTGTTCTCATGAGAATTGTGTGAGAACAGGATGTATTTTTCCAGGTTTCAGAGGCCATAGAAGAGCCCACTTTGAAGCTGCTTCTAGAACGAAGGACTTAGAGTAGATCGGCCGCAGGGCTTGTTGATAAGGTGACCAACTTTTTTACAATGAAAAGGAGGACACAAATAAATTGAAGAAAAAAATATTGTAAATAAAAGAAACATTTTATTCATTGCAACAATAATACAGACAACTTGCATGTGCAAAGTTTGTCAGCTGGGTGTTTTGGCGCGCTCAGCAGCAATTCCTATTGGCTTTCGAAAGCCAATAGTGGGAGTAGCACAGCTCATGCAAAAGTTGAAAAAAAAAACCATAAAAAAAAAGGTGTCATATGCCGATCTGAGTGTTCTATGAGGGGAAAAAAAGCCCTTCAGATTAGTCTTCAGATATCGAAAAGGAGGACATGAAGGAGGACACTTTTTGAGGGAGGACAGAACTTACAAAAGGAGGACTGTACTCCCTAAAGGAGGACGGTTGGTCACCTTATAAAATGTTGAGAAACATCGCCTTAAGGTAAGTGGGCCGCAGCAGATCTTGAGGAGTACTAAACTATGAGGCAATTGCACCATTCCTCAAGGCTTGTACACCTTGGGAACTGCACAAAGCTGCCTTTTTAAATGGCAGCGGTGGGGATAGGGCTGAAGTTGAGGCCTGGGCCTTAATTTCAGGCCCAGCTTCAGAGGGGCTGCAAAGTGCTGCTGTTCAGAGTGGCCTAGACCAAGGAGGGGGAGAATTGTTTTGATTGAGGATTTACACCCCAGCACAGTCAATTTAGGCATTTTCTAAATTTTTGAAACGTCAAGCCTAAAGGTTTCCCCATCGCTGGTCTAATGGTTAAGGCACCCGGCTAGAAACTGAGAGACTGAGTTCTGGTTCTGCCTAAGGCATAAAAATCCAGTTGGGTGACATTGAACCAGTCACTCTCAGCCCAATTCATCTCACAGAGTGGCCGTTGCAGGGAAAATAGGAGGAGGAAAGGAGTATTAGATAGGTTTGCTGCCTTGAGTTATTTCTAAAATATTAAAGATGGGATTAAATATATCTAGAAAGAAAGAAAATGAGCAGATAACCTCGTGGAATGGCTGAAGTAAGCGAGCTCCTGCTTTCCCACATGTTTCATCCAGATCCTTTCAACTGCTTTTTCATGTTCATTATAAATGTGGCTTCACTCTCTTTGGGAAGAGAATTTAGAAATAAAAAGCAGATAGGCACAGAAGGGCAATTGTAGTGAGATAATGATCTCTATCCCTCCTAACATCTATCCCTCCTAACATCCACCCACCACTGTATTCTGTTTTAGAATGGTAAAAGTAATAATAAATTATGTAAAATGATGACAGTAACAGTTCCAAAGTGAGCTGAAAAAATACCTGACAGATGCTTCAGGGTCTATGTGGTGAAGCAGGATCTCCCTCACTTCCTCATGTCAGTCTTAACCCAGCCTGTCAGCTGCTTCTCAGGCTGGCTAATCAGATTCTGGCAGGTCAACTTGTTTCTCCTGCTACCACCCCTCCCTCACCGCCCCTCCAGCATTAATCTTGACAGCCTGATGTGAAGAATATCAGGAGAATCTACGGAAGGGGAGTCCAACCGTGGCAACTTTAAGACTTGTGCAGTGGTGGGATTCAAATATGTGAACAACCGGTTCTCTGAGTGGATGCCGCTTCTGGAAGTCCATTTTGGGCCTGGGCAACAAAAAATTAGCTACCGGTTCTGCCGAAGTGGTGCAAACCGTTTGAATCCCACCACTGGACTTGTGGACTTCAACTCCCAGAATTCCTCATCCAGACAGAAATTTTCCACAGGTCTTAAAGTTGCCAAGATTGGATACTTTGGATCTATAGGGTGGGTGGCTTTGGGCTTCCCAATCCCTACTTAAATAGGAAGCATCTCCTATTCAGTTGAGGACCCCTATCTATCCCACCAGCATGAAGCATGGAGCCCTTCCAGGTAAACCAGGAAAATGCACTTTCCACTTGCAGTATAATAACCTTGAGAAAGTAGAGGAAAATTTTCCCAGTAATTTGACTCTTGACTCTTTCAATATAAAAAAGCTTATATACAAGAAGCAATCTTTCAGTCGTGGCTTACTAACTTATTGGTACTGTTTTCTGAAAGATCTTTCAATGTTAGTTGGTTTATATAGCAAGATAGATGCCAGTAAATAGATGGACTCCTTCCTAGAAAAGGAATGGTCAGATTGTGCACGTGCAAATTTCCAAAGGTACCAGCTCCAAAGTAAAATAAATAAATAAATAAATGGATGCTGCCAAACATTTACCCGTTTTGGGTTCCAGTCTGTTTGAAGATACCATGTCCTCATACCTGAAATTCTACTATATTTAGGTGTCAAATTCAGTAGCCATAAAAACTGAATGGACTCAATACTTTAATCGATATTGCAAGAACCAATTGATATACTATAGAAACTGGATTATCAAGTCACCCTATGAAGTATGAATATTAAATGCATTTAAATAATTGCATTTTCAATATGAATCAGCCTTCTGCTTTTCTGAAGTAAAAATGGGTAAGGTAAACATGAGATGTACATTATTTGGAAACAAAAATGACACCTTTTTTTGCAGATACATGTCATCAAGAACCTTGAATTAACTATTCCATCATAATTAACGTACAATCAATGATCTATTGTCACAACATATGTGAGATACCACATCATGCATATTTATTTTGAAGGCGTAGATATCATAATATATAAATTACAGTACTCAGGGTATGCTTCACCCTAATAAAGAATCTCATTGACTAAATGTAATCAAATCGATGAGTTGGTTTTTCTTTTTAAACCCAACTTTCTGATCAATGGGAAATAAATTTCCATGTGGGTATTTTTCAGCATCCCACTGACCGCATTTCCTTTTAAAGAAGTGCTTTGAAAGATGGAAATTATGAACCATCGCTTTCATGTTTCCCTGGGGTGAACTTTTATTTTAGCTTGTCAAGCAACCGCTCACATTAGGATTGTGTTTCGTTCTTCAATTAGAACCAGTCGGAATCTTATCAAGCCAAAGAACAAAGGGATGTATGGGAACTCCAGCCAAAGAGAATGCAGCCCCTTCTGCTTCCCAAGCTGCAAAGCTTTCTACTGGCTGGATGTTATTTCAAGAGCTATGCATCCCACCCATAGGCTTCTGTGAATCCAGAAGCTGATGGGCTCTGACGCCTTGCAAGCATCAAACTTATTCATGTTCAGGAATGGGAGGGTCAGGGCCATTGACACACACCAGTATCCTGCTGCCTATTATTTCCTGCCAATGCTGGCAGCTTTCCAAGCTCTGACATGACAGGTGGATGGAGTTCACAAGGAAATCATGTCATGAGCCAGTTTTCCAGGAAAGCTGTTAATTCAATTCACAAAGTGAGCTCTTGAGACAGAAAGGGAATCTAACTGAGTGGGAATGCTCATCTCTGATTTTTTTTTTTTTTTTTTAGGAGAGAAGAGGAAATCTTTCTGGTAACTGAGTTTTATTCAATGCAGGGGAGATTCTATTTTAGAATATTTGATTCCTGAATGGAAGTAAGGTGGACTTTTCTTCATAGGATATGGCTCTATCCATTTGATGAATCATGTACTGAACCAGAGAAATCCTAGTGGAATCAATATGAAAACAAGTTGATATTATTTGGCAAATGTAAACATAGAAATTAGTAAATGGGCAAGGATGGGTTTAATTTGGGGATACATTTAAAGGATTATTGGTGTTATTCCCTCCACCAGTTTGTCTTGGGAACACTTTTATGATAGCCATGTTGAGATGGGCAGTTAGAATATTTCCAGACTGACAGCTCTAGTCCAACCAATCAAAAGACATCCCAGGTGTTTTTTGCCTTTCCTGCTTAAAACATTGCGTCTGCCTGAAGTTAAAGACAGAAGAGATGATAGGGGGTATAGTAGTTAAACTGGAAGGTGCCATTATTTGGATTCCCTTCAGTTCTGTGAATAAGGCAGGGCCACTACCAGATGTAAATCTCACTGAGGAACATCTTGAGTTGGGGGAATTTCAGAAGGGAACTGGGTGGGACTAGGTAATACCTTTGGAGACATTATTTCTTTCAATGAGGCCAACAAAGATGGGAACATTCACAGAGAATTAAAGGACATCTGAAAAAGAAATCACCTCTTCCTGAGCAAGCCCACCAGTGCATAGGAAACCATTTCATTTCCAGGAATCATCCCTCCCTAATTCATTTTTCATTGAATTATGCTTCTTATACTCATTTTGCCTAAATAAATGACCAATAAGAGATCACTTTGCTTAAGGTTGTTAAAAATATTAAAGGGTATTCTATTCTTTTACAATATAAAGTTGTGGCACAGAAATGACAATTAGCAGGACATAGATGTTGCCAAAGAGCTACTGTCTGTTATATATATCTGCATAAGAGTTCTTGTTTGATCACCTCTGGCCCAAGGAGTTCAGGAGTTTGAAACCTGACTCAAACCTGAAAAGCCTTGAATAATATCGAGCTGAAAATTTGGGTCAAAAAAAGGCTAGCTCTATCATACCATCCTTGAGGGAAGTATTTTTGTCTTAGATAACTCGTGTGCCGTTCAGATGGTTGGCTGGTGGTTTCCGTGCACCTGAATTTTACAATACACCCAGTCAAATTGCTTGGCTAAACAAAATTCCAGCAGGGAAAAAAAAAGCATATTACCACCAGAACACACTGTCTTTCTTTCCCTGGTTGAAGTTTGGTCAGAATTATTGCTTCAATATGGGAGTGATCCCCTCTGCCTTGCAGATGTTAACCACTGCCCTCATTCTGAATAAGAGTGGGTTTTTAAATCCTGTCTACTGATTTAGCAACGCTGTATGTCCTGCTAATTGTCACTCTCTGCCACAGCTATATATTGTAAGAGAACACCCCCTAATATTTTTAATGACCTTAAGCAAAGTGATTGACATAAGATACCCGTGTCAGATGTTCTAGTGACGCAATATGTTCCCCCAGTAGCAGGAAAGCTTCCTGCCGTGATTAAGTTTGAGCTATGAAAAGTGCTAAAATGTGTGGTCAGCTTTCCTCTGATGCAAGTGATTTTATTATAGTGTCTGGTAACTGTGGAGTGTAGCAACACAAATACTGAGTCTAAACATCCCCTCCCATATGTATAGCTGCTGCTCTATTTAAATCACAGCTTGCACTTTAGAAGGCTAGGGCCTCAGTTGTGAGCACTGTTTCCATGTGCACATTTTTAACAGAAGGGTTGGGGCTATTCATACAATGATATACCTCCTCCATTCCTTCATCTGGAGAAAGCCAGTAATATTCTGAGAGGAAATTTCTGGGGCTTGATTTTACATTTCTCTAGACACAGACCATTTCAGCACTAGTTGTAATTTAAAAGTTGCAATCCTATTCACAAGCAAATTTTACTGGACAAAACATAGGGCATTTCAGTTGTATACACAACTGAGCTACAGGTTTGCTTCCATCTGCAAGAAAACAGATTCTTAATCAACTATACGGTTCTATCTTTAAAATGTAGGACTACAATGGCCAATTTCACAAACATCCTTTTGCTATTACATTCTTACAGCGCAGGATGTCATGGCCCAACTCAAAGTCACATCTTTTGGTTTGGAAACTTTCAGTCTATTCCCAGATGAATCTTACACACTGAGGAAGGAATGACACTTTGAACATGATCGGATGGACTCTGTTGTTACTACTTAACATGCTAACATGCCACAGAACTGAGTCTTAACACTGGAAATAGGCTGAGATGCTTTCACTCAAGTCCTGGACATACCCCAAATTACAGCTTCTTTGGCATGTAGAGAGATAGAAGAAAACAGAATTCCGAAACCAACATCGTCCCTCACCTCAAGTGCTGTTTTGAGGTACAAGAACTTATGTGTATCTGAGGTTCATGATTTGTATTTGGGGGGACAAATTTTTTTGACCAAGGAACACATCTCTGCAAGCATAGTCTGATTGGGAGTCGGGTTACATCAGTGAAGTTCAATGGCAAAGCAACAGTGAGCGGAGCAGGGCCATCCTGTTTCTGGCATCCCTTTTCAGTCTCTCTATTGCAGTGTTTCCCAAACTTGACAATTTTAAGGCATGTGGACTTCAACTCCCGGAATTCCACAGCCAGTTCTGGGAGTTGAAGTCCTCATGCCTTAAAATTGTCAAGTTTGGGAAACACTGCTCTATTGCCCTTTTGCTCTTTTACTCCTAGAGAGGAGGCTGCCAGGGAAAGTTGAAATCACTTACCCAAAGTCTGAAGTTTGTTCCCGCAAGAGGCTGCTGAAATTAGGTTGAAGGTATATGAAATTAAGCAATGAGCCACATGTGCTACATATTGCCTCTCTCTCCCCTTAAGCCCAATAGCTGTCAGCATCAACAGATAGTCCTCTTTACTGCTACTTACGAAGATTTACTTACATTGCAACAGACTTGACATTTCCAAACTTGAAATCAGTGCCTGCCGGTGAATTCCACAAACTGTGATTTGACAGAAGTAGTGGTTTCTTTCCTGATTTTACAGGAAAGTTTAAAAGCAATTCTGCGTGTTTATATAAATTACAGCATCTGTCTGGAACATCGCAACTACGAAAATACATCCACTTTTTTTCCTGTTCTTCATGAAGTCTTTTATTTGATTACTTGCATCCCTTTTCTTATCTACCGGTACAGTTCATGCATTATATTATAGCCCAAGACTTGTCTTTTCTATAAAAGAAATGCACTTGCTATTTAGAAATGAGAAGGCCTTACTAGGGAAAATATCCTAACTTTGAAATGTAGTCCTATGGGAAACATTTTATTTATTTAATTTATATGCTGCCCATCTCATGGCTTGAGGTGATTCTGAGGGGCTATAATGTAATAAAATATATGGCTATAAAATCAATTAAATATAAAAACAGATTAAAAGTACAAAAGATTAAAAGAAACTAAAAAAAAAAAAAAACAAGAGTTTGGAGTGGAGAGGTGGTGGGTGCTGCTCTGTTACTACACTAGCCATCTCCAGCCAACAGCTTTTCTTATGCCAACAGTTATAGCCAAGTTATAAGGCATTTCCTGAAGGCCAGGAGAGGGGAGATAGATCTCACTTCCAGTGGCAAGATGTTCCAAAAGGCAGAAAAGACTCTTCTCCTAGAGTCCCCACCAGCTGCAAGTCCTTGCCTGATGGAGTCTGCAATAGGATATTTTTTTTCTAGCATATGAAGGATGGGCTAATCCCATTGAGGAAAGATGGTTCTTCCGATATTGTGGATGTATGCCATAAAGGGTTTTAAAGATAGTTAATTCAACACCTTGAATTAGCTGAAAGCAGATCAGCAGCCAGTATAGCTTGTGTAACAGTGGTGTTACATGTGCTACCCTAGGAGCCTCAAAAATCTCTGCACTGTTGCATTCTGGAACAATTGTAGCTTCCAAACACTCTTCAAGGGTAGCTCCATGTAGAACGCATAATCCAAAGGGGAGATGACCAGAACATGAATGACTGAGCGCAGGGCCTCACAATCCAGACAAGGATACAGTTGGCACACCATCCAAAATTGTGCAAAGATTCTTCTAGCCATGACTGCCACCTGGTCTCTGAGCAGGAGTCACAAGTCTAGGAAAATCCCCACTCCATCCAGAACTATAGATGATAAACCTCCAGATCCTAAGACTCCACAGCTACTCCATCTTACCAGTGTTCAGTAGAAGCCCGTTGTCCCCCATCCAGACCCCCATAGCCTCTAGGTCAGTGGTTCTCAATCTTTTTAGACCGGCGACCCTGGTCATGAGCAGGCGGCACGCATGTGCGGGGCCGCCCCCTGCGTGACGCGCATGCGCAGCGCTGCCCTCTGCACGACACGCATGCACGGCGCTGCCCCTGCGCGGCGCGCATGCACGGCGTGACCCCCTGCGCAGCGTGCGTGTGCAGCACCGACCCCATGTGCCGCCCCCTGCACAGCGCGCATGCGTGGTGCTGCCCCCATGCGCCGCCCCCTGCGCCGGCTGAAAAAAAATGGCGGATCGCATTGTTTGGCAACCCCCATGAAATGGTCGTTCGACCCCAGGTTGAGAACCGCTGCTCTAGGTACTGTGAAAACACAGCCACATCATCACTTGGTTTGCCAATGAAACATAGCTGGCATCCACTCTGAATTAAATTCAACAATCTGCTAGAACCATTTTATTTGCATTTAATTTGTATATACCTTTTACTATTTCAATTTGTGTTTGATTTCAGCTTTTTAAAATTTTACTGCTTTAGGCTTGGTTCATACGATCTTTTATTGTATTTTAAGTTGTTAACATAATTTTTGCATACACTGCCCCATACATTTCTTAAATAAAGATGCAGAACAGAAAGTTCAGCATTAGCAGACTTTTAGAGGTTCAACTGCATTTAATAATCAGTAATTGTACAAGCTTTCAGGGACTGGATAAAAGTTCCATCTGCATTGTTCATTGTACTTCCTCTCTAGTTTCACGTGTTCCTTAGAATTTCAGTGGGGCAGGGATGAACAAACTACACTGAAGCCATCTCTGGCTGGGCATTCGTATTATTCATACCTGTACTGGTCTTCTGGGATGTATCTGTACAAAAAGTTCCAGATCAGAATGGAAATAACTAAACCTTGTGAAGCTCTAGCAGCAGAAATTGTTTATTATTTTTAAAATGAAGGGTTCATTAAAAAAAATATCAAAACCACCCCAAAGTGCTAAGTATGAGGGCATTATAATAAACTTTACAGAAAAAGTGACTTCTAACTATACAGGTATTTTGTTGTTTACTTTGGGCTAATAAGCATAGAGATTAATTTGTGTCTAAGTATTAATCCCTCTCCCCTGAGCACCCAAAATTAAAAAAAAAAAAAAGTTTGATATTTCTCTTGAAAAAGTACCATACATTTCTTAGGAACAAAACAAAGAGTAGAGAAGTGATCTGAGAATTCACTAATGCAGCTACTTTAGGCCTTAAAAAATACGTTGATGAAAGAAATATATGAACTTTTCATCTATTGAAAACATAATGCCACAAAATTGGAGGAGAAAGCCATGAGCACGCTTTTGGCACTTTTAGGTGTGTTCTAATCACCTTCAAAATTTTCCTGTTTTCAACATTATCCAAGCATTCAGAATAGCTTGGAATAATAATAAAAAAATCTTTGGTGCAAAAGACAGGACTGAGGAGGAGGGCAGGTAAATAACATTTCAAGATGGGTTTGCCAAATGGATGTAGAAGGAAAAAGGGAATTGCTTTATTTGCAGCCCTTTGTAAATCAAGCAAACATGCTAATCAATGAAGCATGCAATGAAATTGCTATTTTCAGTTTGGGAGATGGTACTGAGGCAGGACCTCTTTGTTCCACACAAAGGTAAACAACAGGTATAAGCTGATTTTTCAAGGGGAATGAATCTGAAGTAGAAAAACAGCTGAAGTTAGGTACTTCCCTGCCTTTTGTAGGAAAGAAAAATGTAGAATTATTTACCACTATAGTGACACAGATTTATTTGCAACTCTTAGCCATGATAGAATTGTTCATAGGCTCCTCTTCTCAATCATTTTCAAAGTTGCTTCTCAGGAAAGTAATTCAAGGTAAGCTCTTGTTACATATATATACTTGAAACAAATAATTCTATGAAAAGAGATAGCTGATAACAAAGAATTATCTTGTTCTTATGTGCATATATTTGCATCATCAATTGCCTACTGCTATCTTTGACTATAATAGATTTTCTCATCTTAGCTTGGCTTGCTTTTAAGTTTATAATACAAATGGGGAGAGGGGTAAATGAGGATAGGAGACTAAATGGAAGGAAGAAACTACTAAACCTAATGCATCTTGAAATATGTTTATGGATACCAATTATTCCTGATTTTGCAAGAACTCTTTACTTAACATTGATCAATCCAAACAGTCATTAATAAAAGACATCCTGTAGCCCAAATGAAAATAAATAGACGTGGGCACTCTGTGACCCATTGCATTCTCTTTCTTTTTTAGCCTCTTGTTTGTAATGTAGTTCTTAAGCAAACAGGTTCCTCTGGTTAGCCACTAGAACCGTCTGACTTTCACGCCTCTTGGTCTTCTTGTGGTGCTGGCGGATTTTCCAGCATAACGCACTTGACACCAGCAAAAAGAGTCCAGATGACAAGAGAATCAAACCAAACACGGAGATGATGGATCCATGGGAGTTGAAGCTATATGCCACAGCAGTGACCACCACCCCTGCAATGAGGATCACCACCCCAAATGGTATTGTACAGCGGTAACAGGAGAGTTCAGCTCCCCCTGTAGCAGCCGTCAGTTGGCATTCACTCACCAAAGGGACAGTTACTACCCTGTAGTCATTGTTGTTGCTTTTTTCCTGTGTTGCACACTGAGGACACTTGGAACTTCCCAAGATCTCTTTAATCGGCTCATCTGTCATCTTGCAATCTTTGACTAGCTTCTCTTACATCAATGCTGAAGCTTGAATGGGTGTCGTTTGAAAGGTTTCAGCTGTGAAAAGGAAATGGATTTGAATGCATGAATATTTCTGGATTACCTCTAGAAACAGGATGGACAATCTGCAGCCCCACATCTTTTTAACTCCCAGAGCCCTTCCTAACCCAGAGTCGATAGCATTTTGAAATGAGAAAGCAAACTGCAATATAAGCTATAAAAGTCTTAAAATAACATGAAATCAGTTGCAGCATCCTAACCCCTGTCTCGCAAATCCAAGAATAACCTGGACCCTCTTATCTGCCACAACTCTTCCTATAGGGCCCCTTATTCTTTCCCATATAATGTTAAGACCATAGTTCACTTCCAGATCACCATTGGGAGAGAGAAATCAATTTTTTCCACAGCTATTATTATTAACCTGGGAGTAATTGGCAAGTTCTGTCATTTGCCTATGTTGAAAGCTGGGAGAAAATGAACCTTTCAAATGTAATTCAGAGCCATCTTCTGTGTTTCTACATTTTTAACTTAAATCTCAGACATTTCTCTACTAAAATTTTGTAGTGATTCATTTGTAGTAATTCAACAAATGTGAGTTAAGAGTATAGACTTTAGAGTAGCAAAAACGGCATAAGAAAACATTTTTTGAAGGTAACAGGAATTCTTTGTTAACTTCTGTAATAATCGTTGGAATAGTTCAACATAAGTGCAACTGGTTTCATTTAAATATTATGGCATGAATGGTATCATAATATTAAAAGATACAAAAAAAAAGTATCAAGGCCAGCAATTTCTTCTACATCTCCTCTACAGGACAGGGATAGTTCCAACTTGCTCTATAACACATCTATAGTATTTTGCATGCAGAGTAAAAAGATCCCAGGTACAAACTCTGGTCTCTCTAGTTACACAACGTATCAGACAGCAAGTGAAGGGAAGGTCCTCTGCTAAAGATCTTTTTTTTCTCCATGAACAGTGGTAGATCACTTCTTCCAATGGCCCTTGCTCTTCTTTATAACTTATAGTATATGTTATGTAGGACTGTTGGGAAGGGCTTGGTTAGCTGTGGTGATCCAAATATAGAACGTTCCTTGTCTACAAAATTTCACTGGCTTCAATTCTGATTAATGTATTTTAAGTTATTTATACAATTTTGGATTTTTAATAGAACATACTAAAAACCTAATATTATGTTCCTTTGTAGTGACTGCTGTGGAATTGTTTAATTAATCCTGAAGTTCCTGATTCAGACTGGGTTTGAAAAAAAAGTAAAGCAATATAGGTTGATCTGGGAATATCACTTAAAATTTGATTTTGTTTTTAGTCTGAGGGTTTCCAGTAATCCTATTTAAATCAAGGAAAGAGAAAGAGTTGGTATAAAATTGTCAAGTTTTAACTTGTTCATGTTAGTGCCTCAATCAAACTAACTAATATATTTTGCAGGTATCTTTTACTTATTGAAAACATTGACTCTGGGCCTTTCCAAATCTTAAGACACTTTCTAGCAATGAAAGTACAAAATTATTTGTGATTTTTCAGTCTATTAGACTGCATAGCTCACACAAAGCAAACTGATCCCCTACTGTTTGTATATGCAGCCTTCTCCTAGTGACTAGTCATTTGCAAACAGTCATTTCCTTCAGATAAAAGAAAAGCAGAGAGCATGACTGTTTATAATACCTGTTAATTTTGGCTTTTACAAAATCACTGGGATTTTCCCAGGTATGACCTGATCAGCCTGGAAAACTCAGTGGGAAAGAGGTAAGAAGGAGAAAAATATTTCCAATTTAAGGCAACGGAATCAAATACCTGTTAGACCAGTGGTTCTCAACCTTCCTAATGCTGCAATCCTTTAATACAGTTCCTCATGTTGTGGTGAGCCCCCCAACCCCCCCTCCAGCTGGCCGGGGAGGGGGGTAGGAAGATTGCTCTGCCGGCTCCGCCCAGCCTGGTTGGAGAAGCGCCATTCCTCTCCCTCTTTCTCTCTTTACCCTCTCTCTCTTTCTTTCCTCTTTCTCTTTTCTCTCTTTCCTCTTTCTCTCGCTCTCTCTCTTTCCTCCTTCTCTTTTTCCTCTTTTCCTGTTTCTCTTTCCTCTTTCTTTCCTTTCTTTCCTCTCTCTCTTCTCTCTCCCTCTTTCCTCTTTCCCTCTTTCCTCTTTTTCTTTCCTCTCCGTTTCTCTTTCTCTCTTTCTCTCTTTTTCTCTTTCCTTTCTTTTTCTCTTTCCTCCCTTTCTATTTCTCTCTCTTTCCCCTCTTTCTTTCTCTCTCTTTCCTTTCTCTTCCTCTCTTTCTCTCTCTTTCCTCTCTTTCTCTCTCTCTGCTACGGCAGCGTCGGGGGTCCCCGCCACCCCCAGCCCAGCCTCCGCCGCGTCCTCAGCTGAGTGAGTGGGGAGGGGGAGCAGGACAGGAGGCAGTGGCTGCGTTGGCTGCTGGTGCATCATCGGGGGTCCCCGCCGCACCCACGCTGCCTGGCCTCGTCCTCCGTCCATCGATGGAGCCGCGGTGAGGGCTAGTTCCATGTGGCCCACCAGCCCCTCTGCCAGCCTGGCTGCTCCCCCCCAGGCACCCCTCTTCCTCCCAGCACCCGCCCGAGCTGCTTTGGGGGCAGCAGGAGGAAGGAGAGGAGAAGGGCGAGACAACCGCTGTCGCCGTCCCCGCCACCCCCCACGCTGCCCGGCCTCGCCCTCCACCCATCCGATGGAGCCACGGTGGGGGCTGGTGCCGTGTGGTCCACCAGCCCCTCCGCCAGCCCAGCTGTTGCCCCCCAGGCACTTTTGCCCTGGCGTCCGCCCGAGCTGCATTGGGGGCAGTAGGAGGAAGAAGGGGAGGAGGAAGAGGATGGCAAGGAAGCCGCCGCCAGCACTGGGTCCCAGGAGGCGGCTCTCCTCTCCTACCTTTGCTGAATCTCCTTCTTCCTTCCCGGCAGCCTGGACTCTGGCATGCCTTCCTGGCCAGTGGGTCCAATGGTCAGGCTGGCTAGGGATTGCAGTGGCTGGTCTCCCTTGGGCCGCGGCTTGCAGGAGGGTTGGCCCGCTCAGCGGAGCCTCCAGCGGGCCACTCCCAGCAGGGATCCCGGGGCTTCCCCAGGCAGCTCCAAGGCCACGAGGCCCTGGCTGCGCTTCTCTCAGGGAGTGAACCCAGGCGCAGGGCCACTCAGGAGCCCTGCAGGAGGTAAGTCCGCCTGAGAGAGTGAGAGAGAGAGAGAAGGGAAGCGAAAGTGCCTCTCTCTCTCTCTCTCTCTGCAAATGGCGGAGGAGGCTGTGCGGAGACGGATGCGGAGCGGTGTCTCGGTTCCTAAGACCATCGGAAATATGTGTTTTCCGATGGTCTTAGGCGACCCCTGTGAAAGGGTTGTTCGACCCCAAAAGGGTCGTGACCCACAGGTTGAGAACCGCTGTGTTAGACCAACACCCTTATTTATACCCTAATTAGGAATAATCTCAGCATAAAAGTATTTTAATGAAATATTCATTCCTGTTTTTGGAGAATAACTGAATGTGAATTAATCTAGCACAGTGGGACTGGAGTGATGCTACAATAGTGCTATACCCCATTGAATGTCTATTTTACTACTATTCTTAGATTTTTATCTCATTTTATATTTCGTTAATTTAAGGCAGCAAACATACCTAATTTTCCCAAGTCCTATTTTCTTCACAACAACTTTGTGATGTGGGTTGGGCCGAGAGAAGGATCTGGCCCAAAGTCACCCAGCTGGCTTTCATGTTAAAAGGAGGCCTAAAACTCACATTCTCCTGGTTTCTAGGCCAGCACCTTTACTATCGCATCAGACTGGCTCTCCATTTCCCCGTTGAAAGGTGCCATTTGCAAAGTAAAAATCACATAACAAGGTTTGTAGATTTTTATTTAATATTAAACATTTTAGTTTAGAATACGTAGCCTCTGCCTTATGAATAAACTAGCTTACTGTACTTGCACACACACACACACACCACACCATGGCCATCAAAAATTGAATACTTATTTTTAATTTACTTTGTAATAAAGATTATTTTTCATTCAGTAATAAAGGGGGAAATATGGTTTCCATATTCCCAAAATGCAGATTTGATTTTTTTAATTAAAAAAAAAATACTGTTGCATTCCATACTCATTTATACCCACCAATCTTTATTCATGCCCGATACTTTGTCTAAATCAATAGATGTCATTAATTGGTACAAAATATAGCCCAAATAAGCAAAATCGTATTTTTTTGCAATCTCCTAAGGCACAGAAACACCAAAGATTGCTTAACACTGTTTTCCAGGCATTCATCATCACTGGCCAATTTTAATTCTTACAGCAAATTTTTGGGTGGTGAGTCAGTCCATAGAAACTACTGCATACTACCTTTTGTAAGCTTATTCCCATTTTAAATTAACCCACTTCCCTGCTTCCTAGGTTTGAGAGAGAATGATTGGCCCAAGCTCACCCAATTGGCTTTATGCCTAAAAAGGGACTAGAACTCAAGTCTCCTGGTTTCTAGCCCTATCCCTTAATCACTATATTAAACTGGTTCTCTACCCTACTATAGTGTAGATCAGGGATAGGCAACTTTGGCTCTTTTATGACTCGTGGACTTCAACTCCCAGAATTCCTGAGCCAACCATGCTGGCTCAGGAATTCTGGGAGTTGAAGTCCACGAGTCATAAAAGAGCCAAAGTTGCCTATCCCTGGTGTAGATGTAGCAATACGTTTTTACTGGTTTCTATTATAAAGATATAAACAACCCAAGTTTAATATATTACAAAAAGAGAAAGGGCTATGAGCAGCAGTTTCCAGTTCAAGATCTTGTATCTGTATTGAAATATTGAATGGCCAGATTGTCCTACAGACAGAAACCCACAGACACTAACAGTCCTATAGGTAGAGACCCACAGACACAAACTACCAATTATACTGAGAATCTAAACAGCTTAACAATAGTGACAATATTTAAAGAAAATGTTATATAATTAATGGATAATATCAGCTATCAAGCACCATTCTTCACACTTTTTCTGTTGGACATACCTTGAGAAAAAAAGAATTCTATTTAAGAGGACAACTATTTTCTCAGTCATAACCAACAGTAAAAATGCCAACAAAAAGTTTAAATTAAAATATTTGTCCAAGTATCTCAAAAGGATGCACCCAATTTTCCCAACATATTATATATTGTATAAATATATAATCAAAGGTGTATTTGATACAATTCATCTTGCAGTCTCTTTATTAGCAAAATAAAAACACTTTGCATTTTATATTCATGATATGGCTATAATCTAGTAAGACCTACCAATGCAGTTGTTTAAATATTACATGGCATGACTCATGGAGACGTGTTTCCAACAGCACACAAAGGAATAAGGATTACAGGTAGAATAACTTCAATAGTCAAGGACCAGCCACAACATCTTATGAAAAGAAATATATAGCAAGAGAGGCTCACTACTGATATCCATTCCAACTCAAGGTGCTCTTGAAAAGCCATGCTTTAATGGCCCTTCTTAAAACCAACAGAATGGAGGACAACCTAATTTTTGGAATCTGCTGCTCCAAAAATGAAATCTGGGATTGAGAAGGTTCATTCCCTCAGTGTCTAAAATGACAACCCTTAAAAGTGAGAGCTCATCCTACCATAGAAGAAGACAATCCCATAAATAACCAACTCTAAGCCATAGAGGCCTTTAAAGATGACATTGAATAATACCTGGAAAAGAATGAGCATCCAATGCAGCTCTTGAAATAGAAGTGTTATTTGGGAGATAAGTAAGGTTTTCTCCACTATTCAAGCCAATGCATTCTGAATCAGTCTGAGCTTCTGGATGCTCTTCAAGGGACGCCCCACATATATCGCAGTAATTCAACCAATAAGTAGCTAAGGTACAAGTGATCCAGAATAATGTCTGCCAGTCTTGAGATCATCTGACATACCAAATGTAACCAGGTCAGATTTGCCATTGATTCTTTGTCAGAAGCTGGAAGTCCAGAGGGACTATCAGATTATGAACCAGTTCCAAAAAATGAAGTAAAATCAAAGATGGAATGTCTCTGGTACTGAAAATTCTCCATGTCCATTGCTACTTTGTTTTGTCAGGGTTGAGCCTGAGTCTGTTCCTTCTTCACCAGATCCTAATTAACCTTCAAGGACTAGGACAAGACTTCTTGTTCAGCCCAATGTCAAGATATATAATTAAGCATCATCAGAATACAGATGATATGTAACTCCATGCCAATGAATATCCTCCCCCAGCAGCTTCATGTAGATATTAAATAGGAGGGATGAAGTATCAATTATTACTACTGACTGAAAATTCCCCTTCAGGAAGGAGGAAAATCACAATAAAACAATGTCCCCTACAGTAACTCCTGAAGTTTGGCTACAATAAACAGAGGTATCAAAAACCATATAAAGGTACAGCAAGACCAAGAGAGTCACACTTCCATTATCCCAGGCTCATTTACAGGCCTGAAATGAGACTGAAAAACATCTAGACGGTCTATTTCCTCCACTGTTCTTCAATCTTATCGCTATCCTTCCCTAAAAAGAGAATGTTAGAGACTGGACAATAGTTATCCAAACAGAGCTAAATTAAGTGATAGCTTCTTAAGAAGAAGGTACACTACTACCTTTTTTAAGACAGAGAGTACTACTGCCTCTCTCAAGGGTATTTTAATCACTACCCAGGCCCAGCCACCTAATAGCTCCTTTTCACCAAGCAGTTCGATAGATATCCAAACCACAGGTGGCAGAGCCAATACTGTGAAAAACATTGTCCCCTTCCTCAGAGCCAAAAGAATCAAGGATTGATCTTGCAAGGAACAATCTTAGTTACCTCAATAGGATCTGCCCACTTAGCACCCAGTTCCAAGTGGATTTGAGTGATTTTATCTTTCTCATCTTTACTTGATACGGTAAGGGTAACTTTAAAGAGGCTACTGAATAGCAAACTATGGATGAGTAAGATCAGATAAATACTTTAGCACTCATATTAGCACATGTAACCTCAAGCTACACTCTTATAAGATCCAGGAAGGCTTGCTCTTTGTCTGTTCCTGACATCGTGGACTTCAACTCTCAGAATTGCTTTAGGTGTCTCTTCTGCTGTTTCACTTCCTGGAGGTTCTCAGTAATCCAAGGAGTTCTCATGAACTGGTGTTTGGGAAGAAGCCACCTAGGTGTAATTCTATGCAAAATTGCTGCTGTCCAAGTATTTCCAGCTGGAGAGCAACACTTCAGCACAGGGACCCACCAGTGTTTAGAAATCCCTCCAAGCATTCTTTGGAAACCAAGTAGATCCATTATGCTCTTGGGCCAGGCCAATCAAATGAGTCTATCCTCCTGTTTGGTACTGCTTGTCAGATTCATAGCAATTAGTTATCTGACCACATTAAAAGGCAGGTGTTAACATTTATATATCACATTTGTTCCGAGCAATCATCAACTCTAACACATGAACTCCTACATGAGCTGGGGCTGTGACTCATAGATTATCCATCTATCCCAGTATCATTTATTCTGATAGTAGCTCTCCAATATTTTTGGCAAATAAGTTTCTGTATATCTGATCTTTAAAAAAAGCAAATAAAAATGAATAATGTTTTGCTTTCTAAAGAAGAAAAAAGAAAACTAGTCAACTCTAAAAGTGAGCAATACAGGCTATGAGGTTAACCTAAAAACAAACCTAGAGATTACAAGCTTGGTTGTCAATTGGATAATCTCTTGGATATCCTTTTATGACAGGTCTGGTTTAATTACAGTGCAAGTGTCATATGTCTGTTGCATACCACAATAAAAAAACTTGAGTTAAGCTATTATACCATATCATCTTTACTATCCATATCTATACTGCTGTCACTTCTTCAGTTCAGAAAACTAAAGGTATCCTTAAACAGAGGCCTCAATATTTTTATTAACTTATTATCCATTCAGCAGCATCAATGTATGTCATGTTCTGCAGAGTTTTCTAAGCAAGTTATTTCCCCTCAGAAAGATTACTGTTTAGCAACTGAGAGTGAGAAAATCAAGATAATACACACATTGGAGTGCCACTTTCATTCTTTAAATATGACTTATAATGCTTTCTTCCTTTCTCTTTTTTTGCAAATGCATGGTTCTGTATTTTTCCTCTTCCATGGGGCAAGTGTGAATATCAAAATTTCTTCAAATCAGAAGAACAGAAAAAATATCCCTGTGATAGAATACAAATTAGGGTTGTACACATCAAATGTTGTACTATAACATAAATGGATAAAAAATATAGGGCAGAGATTGTTCATGTTAATATTAACACACATGTTTAAAAAGCTTATTGAATGATACATTTGTATTTATTTCTTCAGATATTGAGTTATAGTGATGCACATTTTTTATTTCTGATCTAAGACCATAATGATTTATTATTGTTCATGCACACAAGCAATAGCCAGCTCCCACATACTGTACCTCTTTTGTAAAACATTTATCATGGCTTGTTTTAGCAAGCAACGGTGAAGGTTTATTCCAGAAATCAGACTTTTATTCTCCAAATCAGTTGATGAACAGCAAAAATTGAGGGCTTCTAAGTGTTTTTGTTGTTTTTTTCTTGTGAAAACCAGACACTCTACAGTGGGACCTAGAGAAAAGAAATTGGATAGAATGATAACTGCAAAAGTATGAACTTACACAAATGATAGGAATATTCAATATAAGCAACAGCAAAAACTTTTTCACACACACACATACATACGCATTTATGTGTAGGTGTGTGTGTGTGTGTGTGTGTGTGTGTGTATTCATTCAGGATTTCTGCTTACTAAATAAAGTATGCTGTGCAAAATTTATTAGTCAGACCGTACTGTAGCTAACAGCTCCTAAGGCAGGGCAATATATGACAAATAAGCACATACATCAATCAAATTAAAAAGAACATAACTAGTTTTGGTGGATTTTTGTTAATTAAATCCTGTTCATTAAAAGAAAAAAAAATCAGGAAGTAAACACTACCAGTTATCTCCCTTTCCAAGGGAATTACCTTTCTTTGGAAGAATTCAACATTATTCAGCCCACCAGATTAGAATTCCACAGAATAGACACCAGAGCTCTAGAAGCTCCATTATTTATGCCATTTGATCTGGTAACTTCATCCTTGTTTGTTCCTCATCAACAGCTCCAAAGAATTTTTTCAGCCTAGCTCATCTGACCAGAGAGGCCTCGAATATGACAGCGATCCAGAGGGAACAGGAAACACAAATCACTTGAGCAGCTTCTCTTCACACCGCATTTAAAATAAAACACTTGCATTTCTCTCTGTGAAGTATAGACTCTACCTATAGATAGCCCTGTCCATAAGGAAAATGAAAAACTACTTCAGGTAGTAGGAGCAAGATGCCAATTTCTCAGCTTGCCATCCTGTTCTTCTATGCTATCTTAGGTTATGGTGAGGTTAGAAAGAGATGTGTCCCTCATTGTTTTTTCTTAGCTTGCTAAGTCGACTTGTTGCTTCGGGTATGGAGGCAGATGGTTGTCCTGCTCAGTCCTGAAAGCAAGATCTTGTCAGTTTCAGTGTGTAGAAGAAGAAAAAAGGACAATCCTCCTCTTTGCTCTCTTTCAAGCAGATCCCATTTAAAATGACAAGCTTTCTTGAACACCTGCATTTCTAACTGCTACATCCCAGATTGACGCTTTTCATGATTTCCCTAAGCAAGGAAGAGCCAAAGCGGTGTCAGCTAGAGCAACAGCTGTGAAACCACAAGGCAGTCAGGTTAACCTTCTGAACCTGCAAAAGATCTGCTACTAAGCTTACTCAACATTCCTCTTCTCTGCCTGAAAGGCTCTAGAGCAGTGGTTCTCAACCTGTGGGTCGGGACCCCATTTGGGGTCGAACGACCATTTCACGGGGGTCGCCAAACAACGCAGTCCGCCATTTTTTCCCCCTTTTCCTTAGCTGTGCTACTCCCTTTTATTCTATTGTCTTTTGAAAGCCAATAGAATAGACTCTCTTGAATAGAGTCTAATTCTATTGGCTTTCAAAAGCCAATAGGAATTGTCCAGGCTGTCTCTGCCCTGCTGAGCCCACCAAAAGTCCCATTCTGAAAACGGTGCTGCACCAGTTGAGTAGTCCTCGATTTATGACCAGTTGAGTAGTCCTCGACTTACGACCGGTTGGGGGTCGCGGCATTAAAAAGGTTGAGAACCACTGCTCTAGAGGACACTTTGGCCAGTTCAACATTGCAGGCCAAGGCTTCAGACCAAGCTAGCAAGAAATGTGAGGAACAGATATAGAGGGATAACTGCCTCCATACTACCTGCAGTGAATCAAAATACCATGCTGGGCTGATCCTGTTTTCTGATGACAGACATCCTTACTGTAATTGTCAATGATGTATTCAAAAACACAGCCTTGACTATTAACATTAAAATATTTTCTTGTATACGAGTACAAGAGTGAACTTTCAATAACAATGTGGTATTTTCAGATGCATCGGAGTATAACTCCCATCATTTGCAGCTAGAGTAGCCCCTGGCTTGTAGTGATGGGAAATGTAGTGCACACATCTAGACAACGCTTGCCCATAGATGGCTACTATCTGGCAGTAAGACATCTGCAGTAGCAGTATAAAAAAGAAAATGCACAAGTGTTTTTTTGAAGACTGCAATTCATGGACAGCGGGGGTGGGTGGATATCCTCATCTCATAATTTGCTTTATGTTTAGGAGTTATAATGCTGTTAACAGTTCTTATGTGTTCTCTCTTGCTCTCTTGCTCTTTCCCTCTCTCTCATTTTCTTTTTCTTACACATAAAATTCACATTTAGTTTAATAAAAGGAGATTCAGATTTACAAAACCTGTTAGAGATCTTGGCTCCTTGAGGAAAAGGTCTAAATGCATAGACTGTGGCTTTGCACACTGATAATATATCCTAAATTCTCTTTCATATTTCAAAGATTAAGCAAGTAGTTCTATGAAAGATCTCTTATTTCCAAAAGCTTTGAGAATTTTCTGAAAAGCCAATCCTGAATTAAACAAACAGATTATCTGACCTGTTATAAAGTTCTTATATTTCACAGAATTGAAAGACAGACAAAATTTAGGACTAGACATGTTCAATAAAATCCAATTTCAGTGTGTGTGTGCTGCCAAAGCAAAGAATAGCTTTTCCACAGGTTAAAGGTACAGCATTTATGCTTCTGAAGTGCAGATAAAATCACAGCTCCCTAAAAGATCATCTCTTTCCCTCTTTTCAAGGATGAACAGGCTTGTTTCAAGTATCTCTTATGACACTTCATATTTATAATGTCCCTGCTAGCTAGCTGACTGGATTAGTCAAATGAGGAAGATGTATATTTCCTGCTTGTGGGCTGCTCTTAGCTGAGAAGGTTGCTAAGTGTGGCTGTGTGGCAACTGCTATAGGAGGATTGTGCATCATTCTAATGCCAGACTTTTTGAATTGTCTAGGTGTTGCTATACACATTATTACTTAAATTATTTTCTGTCTAAACACATTAGGTATACACCAACATTCTGCCAAATATTTTAATTAAACAAATGTATGCTATAGTCCTGCCATTCCAGTTAAAATGATGTTGGCAAAGTCTAATTTCTTAATATTACAACTACATAAAAGTATCACCCAAGACAAACTTGACTCAAACAAAAGCACAGAATGAGCTATGGTAACTCTTCACATTCATACATGGCTTTCATCACCTCTGAGACTAGTTAAATACAGCAGAGCTCTAAGGGAGAACTGAAATATCTACAGCTTATTCCAAGACAACTTATTACAAACTGATTCTCAAGTATAAAGGATGCATGAGCAGAAGATTTAGTAGCCGAGGTCCATTTTTGTACACATTATTTATGATGTACAAAATACATAAAATGCGGAAATAGCTGAGCTCCTGAACAGCTTTTCAGTTGAGCTTCTGGACAGTCATCCAGTCATTCAGCCAATCCTCAGTTGGCCACAGAGCTCCTTGAATACTATACTCTTAGGCCAGTCAATTGAACCTATAGTGAGGGCAAAGAAAATCACATCTGCCCTGTCCTGTGATGTCTGATTTAGCACTATTGCAGAATACAAACTCCATCAGTACAGAGGACATTGGCGTGAAAGCCAGATAGATTTATAACGTACTGAAGTACACACCCACAACAACCATGGAACATGCAGACATGTGAGCCAAATATTGAATAGTTTGGCAGCTTTTACCACATTCTGAAAACTAAAGAGAAGGAGGACCATTATTCTGTGGTAGAGCATATAGTTTGAATGCCCAAAACACTGAATTTAATTCATAGCATCACTGAGTAAAATTTTGTATGAACCTGTCCCAAATTATGAGCATGACCAGTGTCTGCATGAAGTATTCAAAAATAATCAAAATCGTACAAGCAAAAAATGTAAACCTTGTTCATCTAATCAACTCCAGTATTTTTTTTAAATAAAGTCATTATTTCTGATCAAGAGAATAGATATACTTGTGATTCTATAACTGAATCTCCTATTCTAACTGTATCAGTTCACAAGCCCATATGCTTGTAAGCATTTACAAAGATCGCACTTTATATAGAGCAATCTTAAAATTAATAATTAATCTGAAGTAAAGTCTTGCTGATATGAACCAAAGAAACCTGGACCCTAGAAATGATCTTTTGGCCTTCTTTCCTCATCCCTCCTGCCAGGAGATCCTCATTTCAATATTTACTGACTTTTTCTGTGTAATTTTCTTAGGATATATTTTTCTGCCCAAGGATGGAAAGAGACAACACCAGGATTGTCACAATCTTGAAAGAGGTATGATTCTCCATATACTAACAGTGCTGTTAAATGTTCTTCTTATCTTTGGTTGGACAAGACTTGCAACTTTTAAAGCATGAGTGACTTTAGGAACAGAGCCTGTACTGGGGAATTATCTTCTTGCAAAAACAGCTTTCCCCTTTGGTCTTTCATGCCAGAGAAAACAATTCCAGTCTGTTTTTGTAAACCTTTCTTTATTCATTCCTTTGCTGCCTCCAACATTTTCTCTATCCCTACTTATCTTAACTAAACTGCACAACTTTCAGGTACTTCTACATCCTGACCAGTATCAATCTATTTGTCATCCTTAGTGATGTTTAGCAGAGATTGTAATAGCAGATGGGGAGGGGGAGTTGTTTATACAATATTTTAGAAAATCCAATCCCGGATGAAATATAGCCCCAGATTATTTGAAGAATTGAAAAAAAGTAAAAGAACTGTTAAGTATTAACTGTGACATTTTGTGGAAAGAAGATTAAAAAGAAAGTTATGGCTTCCAGGAATGTTCAAGGCTAGATATTTTAAAGTAAAGTAAAAAAAAGTAAAGTGAAACACAGTAATATTAATGATGGATCAAGAACTGAAAACCTTGCTGAAGATAGCATTTATTGGTAGTTATAAGGGGTTGCTTTATTAGTAAGTAAGTAAGTAAGTAAGTAAGCTCTGCTTCATTGAAAGAGTTTTACTTCCAAAACATCATGTACAAACTCGATGGCATAACAATATTATAAGAAATCAAATTTTCTCTCCTATCTGTATTTAAAAGCTATAAATAAAATATATACATACCTGCTGTTGGGTAAGAAAACCAGAACCAAAAAATCCTTCAGCACAGAAACCCAGACAACAATCTATCTGCTGCTTCCTTGCCTTCTACACACACACACACATACACACACACAACTCATTTTAGCATGAGATCCTTTAATAGACTTCATCATGTGTAGACATACAATTCAATTTGTGTGCTGAGAATCATTGCTGCATTCCCCAATCCAGGCATCAATTTAACATTCATCTAAGTGCATCTTGCATTTAAAAAAAAATTCAACTACACTTGACCTAGCTGAGGTACAGAATGACACTCCACTTCCAACAGTCCAGACATCAACCTCAGGATGGTCAAGTAACACTTAAATGCAAATTAGACCACTATATTCAGCTGCATTTCAGAAGGTTATCGAGACCTGAGTCTCCAAGAAAAAGAAAATCCACAGGAAAGTAACATTTTGCCTATTATTATTCCTGCCCTTCCCTAGGTATTCCCGGGATCTGTGTAACACGATTCCAAAAGCTAGTTCCGGTTGTGCGGTCCAAACTTTTACACGCCTGTCTTTAAGCCCCATTGTAAAAAATTAAGATCCTATAATGTGAGGCAACGCGGTTTGGAAATCTAGCAGTGAGGAAAGCGGGGCCAGAGTGGTAAATCAAACCCTTCGCTCATCGTCTGTAGTCAAACGGACGAATAAATGCATGAATAAAATATATCGCGGGCCGCTTATTTCAATATTAAGAATGAAAGAAAGCAGCGCGGTCATAGAAGAGTTTCGATTGCTATAATGTCATATCTCTAAATGCCGGGGAAATGTAGCCTAAGGAGAGATCGGAGGGAAAGGGAAAAACCTTATCTGAAAGCACTTATCCTTTTCAAAGTTTTTTTTTTTAAAAAACAACAACTGCCTATAGCTACTGAGGAACAAAAGGGGAAAAAAAGCCACATTAAAAATCCCGATTGCGTTTAATATCCCACCCCTGAAGTTCCCCGGTGCTCTATGGTCTTTTTCCAGGTTTTCCCCTCTAGTTCCCTATCATAACCGAGAACCGGAGTTACTTTTTAAAGATAAGCTTATTTAGGAAGGGGAGGGGGGGAGTCTAATGCCCGGAAAAGTTTCCACTAGTTCTCCCTTTAAATCCAACCCAGGAGCCAAAACCGAGCCGTGTGAGCAGCTTACCTCCGCTCGATCAGCGAAGAACTGAACATACACACTTGCCCAGAGCACTCCGAAGAGGGCGAAGCTAGGGATGGTAAACAAACGGCTGAGCCAGAGCTTAAAAAAAAAAAAAAAAAAAAAAATCAAGGGACCGGAGTCAATTTCACAAGATTAAATGAAAAGGGTTCTTGGAGGGAACAAGCTGCTGGGAGGGTAAACTTTACTAATTCTGGGTGGTCTCAGTCAAATCACCACAAAGGGGCGCCTGGGGAAGCAGATCCATCATTTGCTAATGAAAGAATACAACAGCAGGGAAACTGAGAATTGTTAAGTTTGGAGAAAGGTTCCAGGAGACTGTGTAATGGGCAAAAGTATCTCCTGCAATCAATCAATAACTGCAGGACATCTGAGTAATTATGTACCTTTCAGGAAACCACAGCTGTTCTGAAATTGGCAATAATTTCCTTTTACTTTCTATGGTCATTTATGATTATTTACACTCAGGCTTTATAAAAATTATCAGATGTTATGTTGTATCTATTGATATCCATCTTGTATATACCTAGCTATAATGGGGAAAAATTAGACAGGCTGGTTGGCTGGCACAGATTATTGGGAGCCCTATGCATATTTCCTACTTCTAGGCTCTAGGTGTAACTTACAGCCACAGTTACATCTAAATGGTGATACTTGTATATGTTACTGTGTAAATGTTTCAATTATAAAATTTGCATTGATCACATCATATACGATGCATGGATATTCCATTATTTGTCATCTCTTGTCCCTTCTGCTAACATCCATGTCTTGGGTCACTCTTCACTTATTGTGTAGCTTTGCACCAGTCATTATTTTACACACTTATCACCCTCAAAAGGGTGCTATGAAAGAAAGAAAAAAAATAAGGAGGCAGAAGAATCAGTGTGTCTCCAACTCTTTGGAAGAAAAGGAAGGTGTACATATGAAGAGTTCTACATGTTTTAATATGCTACTGATCAAAAGATGTTGGGTTCTTTAATTCCCAACAAATGTGTCACACTGACTCACAAACTACTCAAACCATATTCTAGCTTAGCATATTGAACAAGCTCAGTTCATGTAGTTGGTGAGGGCTCAATATGATGTGCAAGTTGTGAAAATGGGTTAAATGAATAAACATGAGCTAATAATGAGTAAGTATTCATAGAGATAGCTAGTCTGGTGTATTGGTTAAGACATTAGGGTAGAAACCAAGAAACAATGTATTCTAGTACTGCCCCAGACACAAAGCCAGTTGGGTGACTTTGACCACTCCACCCCTCTCAGCTCTTGAAGAAGGCAAGCACAAACCACTTCTGAAAAATCTTACCAGTAAAATAGCAGGAACCAGTCCAGGCAATTGCCATGAGTTCATACTGAGTCAAAGACCCCAAAAAGAAAAAGTAATGAGAACAAAGCCAGTAAGGATGTGAAACAGCTGTTGTGTGTTTTCTGTGAAGACATGACTTCTCAATATGTTCAAAATGTTGGCTGTCAATGGAAAAAGACAAACCATCCCCCAAATTGGGAAGGTAGCCAAGGATGAAATAATGAAACAGCCTTCTGAAAAAGAAATGGCTGGAGGGAGGGAGAGAGAGAGAGATGGCAATAATTTACTTTTACTGTATATGATCATTTATTAAAAAATAATGGCACTCTTAGAGTAAAAATGATCATTGTCACTTTGGTCTGCTGAAATTGCTAAGTAATTTCTCATTGCAAAAGAATTGGAAAGAGGTGTTTATTCTTCAGTAAGTACCATAGGATGTTCAGAATGGGGTACTCCCAGCAGGGCCAGAAGGCAAAATGAAAAGGTCTGAATGTGAGTATAAGGAGCAAATCTTTAATTTCTTAAAATACCATTTGCCAGATGCAATAAAACTAGTACCTCCTTATTAACAAAACAAGGGCTCTTTTCCTGGAGAATGAACAATTCTGAGAGGGTGTAACTGTTCATAATTATGATGTGCTTTGTAAGAATATCAACAAAAAAAAAGATTTTTTGAAAATCCAGTGTTTTTGAAATATGCCAGTGTAAAGAGATTTACTGAAGAATAAACACCTCTTTCCAATTATTTTGCAATGAGAAATTGCTTGGCAATTTTAACAGACCAAAGTGACAATGATCATTTTTGCTCTAAGAGTGTTTTTGAAAAGATGTTTAATTAAAACTTTAAAAAATATGTAGCCGTTACTCCTCAACAGAGGTTAGCAAGCAGTTGCACAAAGTATCCCAAAGTGTGATTCAAAGAGACATCTTGGTGCTGAGATAGAGGATTATTGAGTTAAAAATGCTACTTACCACTTGTTCTGCTAGCAGAAAACTAAACTGACATAAAAATCTGCTCTTCCACTGGTAACCTCTATATTGTCATAGGTATAATGGAGCAAATTATTCTGTCCTTATAGTGTACAGCAGGGGTCCCCAACCCCTGGCCCATGGATTGGTACTGGGCTGCGGCATGCCAGCAACCGGGCCGCAAAAACAAGCAAAGCCCCATCTGTGGGATGCAGGCACCACACAAAACCATGACCCCTCTGGTCCGCAGAAAAATGTAACTGGTCCCTGGTGCCCAAAAGGTTGGGGACCTCTGGTGCACAGGTTATGTTATAGCCAACAACTGTCTATAACCCTTCTCTAAATTATTCATTCCCTGTCCCTGCACTTGTACCTGGTGGTCTTTGGGGACAGGCTTGTCTAAAAGAAGTAGAATCTTCTATGACACAGAAGAGAAAAACTATGGAATAGAGACCTGGAGTGAGTGAGTAATACTTTGTCCTAGTTTAAATTTCGGATCAGATGAGGCAGCTTCATAAGGATACACCAAAATAAAGGAAGAAAGGAAGGAAGGAAGGAAGGAAGGAAGGAAGGAAGGAAGGAAGGAAGGAAAGAAGGAAGGAAGAAGGACGGACCAAACTGTCAATATTACAATGAGATGCAAATGAGAAAAGTCTTATGAACATATAGAAAATAGAAACTTGCAGGTATGACTTATTTCAAATTAACTTTCTGAACATGTCCTTGTTATATTCCTTTCACATTTCCTATGTCATTATCTCAATGAAGAAAATGGAAGCTCCTTTGTGTTCTGCCTAACAGTATACAGTCAAATCCTTTTTAAATGATTTTATCTAAAAGAAGTCTGTTTTAATCTTATGTAATAGTTACCGATTTGCTTAAGTGCTAGTTCCTTGCTATCTGCATTTAACAGTATTAAGGGCAATTTCTGCTCTTTATGAAATGGATTTTTTTTCCAAAACACGTTCCTTAGAGCTATACTAGGTGTACCTTAAGGTACACATATTTCCTTTTTGAATGCAGAAACTGGCACATACCCAATTACTGCCAAAATAATTAAGATGTTTAATTATAGGATTAGGCTTTAATTACTGGGTTAAGCAGATTCACAATTTGTCACGTTGTGTCTTTTGAAGCAAATGAAATTTCCCACTTCATCTTGCAATTGTTGCTTTATGCTTTTAACCAATCATATGCATATCTTCGGCTCTTCACCAAAAGTCTTTCTGAATATAAATAATGGTTATGATAATCAGCCATTTAAAAACAAGATTCTGGATGTTTTCAAAGGAATTGTTCTTATGTTTTGCATACAGGTCGTCCTTGCTGACCAATCATGTAACAACCGAAGTTACAACCAACTTTTAAAAAGCTACTTACGACCTGTCCTCGAAGTTACGACAGTGCCCTGCCCCCTGCAGTCACATTTCAGTCACTTGGCGACCTGTTTGATCTTACAACTGAATGCCAAACACCCTGTGATCATGTGATTGTTATTTGCAATCTTCTCTGCTGGCTTCATCAGAAAGTCAGCGGAGAAGCCGGCAGGCTGCAGAAATGAAGCTCTGTTCTTCATGATCTGAATTTCCTTTCCACAGCCTGCCACTGGACTTCCTTTCTGTGCACTGAGTTGTCTGATGTCCTTTGGCAAGCAGCTCTTTCCCTCTGTCCACTTAACAACACATATGGTTGTACAATGACCGCAACTAGAAGAGCTGGAATTGCATTTGTTGCGTGAAGCAGTCATCTGGGCATCTCGTTTAATAACCACATTGCCTAGTGACCAAAATTCTGGTCCCAATTGTGATTGTAAGTTGAGGATTGCTGTAGCAACATTGCCCTTTGGCATAAAATTAATATAACCAACTGAATATGACTACTATTTAAGGTGTGTAACAGAGCCATTCCTTATGGAGGAATTCACCAGAATAATTTTAACTACTGACAAATTCCTTAAAGTACCATAATAAAATGGATAGTCCTCATTTGCCAACTGCAGTTGGGACAGTAACTCAGTTATTAAATGGGGTAATCACTAAGTGAAATCACAACTGTGCTTTTGATCTTACTTCAGCTTTCTTTTGATATACAGGCCTGTGAAGGTCATAAATATGAGGACTGGTTGTAAAATTATGTTTTCATCACTACTGTAATTGTAAAGGGTTGCTGTCCGAGGCAATCACTGAATGAGAACCACTTGAACTTATTTATATAAATCCTAACAATATAATTGGTAAAATGAGCTCTAAAAATCCTCATTAACAAGCATCCATTATCACATTAATAATAAAATTTCCATCTCAGGAGCAAATCATCACAGTCTCTTTCTATCCCTTTGGAAAAGCCAGGTCCTTACAGTAGTCCAAAATATTAAAAGAGATGGGGTCCATGTTACCTCTCGGGGTTAGCTCCTCCAAAGGAAAAAAATATTCACATTGCTTGACAATTTCAGGACATTCAAATCTTTGCCTGCCTAAAAGTCTGCTTTATATTTCTTTCACTGCTGTTAAGCATTTCTTGGATTTCTAAAAACCTTCTGAACCATTATTGCCCTTCACTGGCATGACAGTCTGAAATATCAACAAGCCAATCATTTTAGGCTTGTCACTTTTGGAAACTCAAGCCATGTGGTTAGTTTACGGTTGCATATGTCATACATACAGACTTGGAATTGGATTAATGGAGCGTGTCATGGGAACAGAGTCCGTCAAAGTGATTCCTAGGCAAAGTGTCTGACTGAACTGTGATGACCCGTTGGCAATTATTCTTGGATGAAAGGAGCTAGTTAGATCTGTTGTACTTTTGGCTTTTAGCCCAGTTTACAGACCGTGCAAGAGTAATCCTGGCTGACAATTCTTTTTAAGCCCCTTAGAGGCCTTTGCTTCTAACAACCAGTACACTTTTTCTAGGTCGTCTGACAGGAGCCGTCCGAAGAAACATGACACGGGGGAGGGGTCGTTATTGGTGGGGAGCTCTCCCAGAGGATCTCCTTCCCCCAGATCACGCGAGCTACGGCGAGGGGGCAGACTCTGGGGCCCGTGACCCCCCCTCCAGAGATTCTTTCCTTCTTCGTCTCCCTCATCGGCCCGATGCATTTTGCCCCTCGCGTCAGGGGGATTCGAACCCAGGTCCCCGCGCGCCCCTCGTGCAGCCGTTACGCCGCGCCGGGCCAGGCCGACCTGCGCGCGCCAAGAGCTCCGCTGGCGATGCTGCTTGGGCCCGGGCCATGTGCCCGCCGGAGATCTTTAGCAGCCTGGTCCGGAGGCGCCCGGGAGGCCTGCTGAAGGCGGCGGCCAAGGACGAGGGCGGCGAGAACTGCGCCTGCCCTTTATCGGTGGGGATGTCCCGAAGCAGCATCGGCAACGCGGCCTCTTCCTCAGCCGCCCACCTCCGCAGGCCGGAGCAGCCGCGCGGGGTCTTTTCCGAGGACCAGTTCCTGGCCATTTCCAGGGAGCTGGTCAGCCCTGGTGGGCGCCCCGACGCCTCTTGGCAGCTCCTCACCAACGTCCAGGGCCTCTGCATCTACCGGCTCTTCGACGAGGTGCGAAGCGTCGCACCAGACTCTGCTGCCCGCGGGAGATAGGCGGGAGAGGGCGAGGGTCTTATGAATTTACTTATTCAGTTCAGTTATGTTACACAATGGCATTATTACCATAGAAACTGAAATATTCCGGATTTTATTAGAGTATTGCCCAGCTAGGTGAGTCCTTAGTGGACCTTGGCTCATTTAAAAAAGAATGGAAAGGAAATGGAAAACAAACGGGGCAGGAGGAATCGCCTTCTCAGAGAAGCCAGAATAGATGCATCCATATAATCTCCATCAATCAAGCTAGTTTTACAAAAGACCTTTATTTTATCTTTACTTTTAATTATGTTTAACCTCACCTCTTTCTGCCAAGGTGTTCAGGAGGCTTGTAGAGTGGCTTCCCATCTGTTACTTCACAACAACCCTACAAGAAAGTTCAATGGAAAGAGGCAGACTATGATCCCAGATCTTACTGGGTGGTTGCAGAGGTTTGAATCTTGGAGCTCCCTTTTCAGGCCTCTCACATTTTAACCACTTTACCCATGAGCAAAATCGTAGAGAGAATGGGACTGTCAGGTGTGTTCCACCAGATACAATGATGCAGCTTTTTAATCTGAAAGCTTCAGTCTGTCAATATTTTTGCCATGTTTTTTGCGAAGAAGAAATACATTTAAAGTATCTGGACATAGACAAAATATGTCCCCATCATAAACTATGAAGATTGGCAAAATCAAAGGTTATTCAAGTCCAATACTATTTCCAATAGTCACTAGCCAGGACTCTTCAGGAATTCTTGCACACAGTTATAATGTTTTCTGTATTTCTTTGCTGCCATTCAGTTGTCAAGATGTTTGCAGATAAGAGTAGCTCTAGCATTTAAAAGTATGCTAAAGTGAAAGACCAGTTGTGCCGAGTAATAATCATTGATAGATTTCTCCTATTAAGGAAACTAACATAGAAGATAGGCAGATTAATAAAAAAGAATAGACATGCTTATTTTTATAGGTTGAGCAACTATGACTAAATGGCATTTATTTTTTTAAAAGTTTATTGGCAAGTACCCAAAAAGACATCTTCATTTTTCATGAATATTCTGGTTCTCTTATTCTGTCCTTCAACATTCGGGATGCTATGATCCTGCAACTTTTATTTTCTTTCATTCTTCTGTTTCCCATACTTGAGATGAGATGAAAGTGAGGGCTAACAGCTTGAATTTATCATAATTAATCATGGGTATATTCAACAATATTCTGTTTTCCTTACTCCTTTTACTTAGGGATGTTCACTATAAGATAAAATTAGAGAAGCTGTGGGATGCAGATCTAGCTCTTATTGCAAGTCTGGCTTTTCTGCAGCATTGTTGAGCTGATCAGGGAGGTGAGCAGGATGGCTGGAGTATAGAGGCAGAATTTTCTCCTACCTTCCCATGCAATTTACATCTTTGGAAATAAAGTTTTTGCTCTCCTCTTCATATTCTATAGAGCCTGCTGGAAGAATACAGAGAATAATTTAGGTTTGGGAATTAAAAATAATTATTTCTCCAAAGCCCAATTGATCTCTTACATTTTAGAAAAGTTATTCTTATTGAATATTTGTTTTTTTCAGGAGAAAAATCTCTGTATAATATCTTTATCACAATTACTGTCAGCTCCTGAAATCTGAAAAGCCAAGATAGGATTTTAAACTATTTCCTCCAATATTTTATCAAATAAAATTGAGATATTTTTTAAAAATTTAATATTTTTTTTCTTTGTTAGATATACTCAACGAATGTTCCTATTTTTATTTAGAAGTAAAGAACACCAAATTTCTATCTCCCTTCTCTGATTCCCTCAGCTGAAGAAGATTTTTGATAGTGTTGTGGTACAGTTTAGTCCTTACCTAGACCAGACTTATGACTGGTTGCTATTGGTTGTTCAAAGTTATGACAGACCCTGAAAAAGCTACTTAAGACCTGGTTTCAAAGTTTTGATGTTGGCCCCTGCCATCTGGTGGTCACATGACCATATTTCAAGCGCTCAGCAACTGGCTCGCATTTATAGATGTTTGCAGCAGTCATGTGACCATCTTTTATGATGGTTTTGCCACAAGCCATTATTTACTTCCAGTTTCTGTTAAAAAACACCACAGAGCAAACAATGGATTTGCATAACAACCACTGTAAAAAAAGTTATAAAATCAGGTCTGGTCATGTGGCGACCTGCATTATGACTATAATTGCCAGAATCAATTATAATTATACATTGAGGACTACCTGTATAAAATAACTCTTAGTAATGGGGGAAGAAGTTTGGTATGTTTGATGTAAATGCTTCTTACCCTTCCTGAAAATATTAGAGGCTTGTCCTCTTCCCCTAAGACTCTAATTAGGACACTATTTCCTAGGAATCTTAATGATTGCAAAGAGTGAAACTCAGCCATTAACTCCTGGGTTATGCATAGTTTGAAAGAGGTAGGAAAAGAGAAATAATTACAGGTAGTCGTGGCCTTACAACTTTAATTGGGCCAGAATTACAGCTGTTTGTGGTGATGGTGAAGTAGGTTGTTGCATAACCATGCCTGATTTTATGACCTTGTAGTAGTTATTAAGCAAATGCCATAGTCAAATGAAAATTACAACTGCCATGTTTACATAATGTAGTCATTACGTAAACATGGCAGTTGTTGAATGAACCCATTATACCCAGTAGATGGGTTTTGCCAGGTTTTTGGTGTTTATTATTTCTTGTTAATTCACTATTGATTTAAATAAAAGTTAATGGAATATATTTTTTATTTATTTTATTTATATATCATACTTTTTAACTGCCAATTTCCCTCAGAGAAGGACTTTATATAATCATGTCAGAAATATATAAATACTTTTGATTTAGCGTCCTGATTATAACTAAGTGAGGTTTTAAATGATACAGTATAACTTACAAACTTATATTAATTTATAACCCTATGTATAAGTTATACGATAAGTAAGAAACACAGTATATATATATATACTTTATTGAGTCAAAGGCCATGGTCTCAATGATCGTACTTAAGAATTTCAAGGTTTTGGTATTTGTAATTCTTAAATGTATTTTCAATTGCTGTTCTATCTGAATGCAGCTATATCCATTAGATTAAGCCAGTATGCTCAGATCAAGGTTGAGTTATGTATTCAGAACTTGATTACTTTATCTCTTGATTTCAGTGAAAAACATTCTTTCCATATTTGCTATATTTTTTTCAATCAGGCTGCTGGTTCCAAATATTTTATTCTGTCATTTTTATCTACTGATTGCATTTAGGAACAGGCTACTAAAATTGTGCTATTTTAGTATATATTATATCCATTTGTATTGACAATTTCATTATTGAAAGATTCTCCCTAAAGCCGTGGAAAAGCTTACGATGTTTTTAAAGCAATAAAATATTACTGTTGTAATTTTCTATAATACAAACATTAAGTTTTAGTTTAATATCTAGAGTAGATATAATTGTTTACCACTGAAGGAGCAGATTTGATGCAGATATATTCAAGTGTCTGTAAAGAGTGGATTTACCTCCACTTCTGGAATGATAGAATTAGAATTAGAATAGAATAGAATAGAATAGAATAGAATAGAATAGAATAGAATAGAATAGAATAGAATAGTTCAGTGGTGGCGAACCTATGGCACGGGTGCCAGAGGTGGCACTCAGAGACCTCTCTGTGGACATGTGTGCCGTCGCCCCAGTCCTAGGCCTTCAGCTGGGTTTTATAAAACCATTTCGCTTTAGGCCTCCTCTGCCATGTGCAACAAAAAAAAAAGGTTCAATCAATCAGTCAATTTCAACTTCTCGTGGGAAAAAAAAGATCTTGCAAAGTTGGAATTGATTGATTGAACTTTTTAGTCCCACCCAGTCTGCCATTACCACCGCAGCCATGCCCAGCCAATGGCCCACACCTACCCAATGGGCCACACCCACCCGGCACCCGACAATGTATAAGTGGGTTTTGGGTTGCAGTTTGGGCACTCAGTCTCTAAAAGTTTGCCGTCACTGGAAGAGTTGAAAGGAATCTTGGAGTCTTCTAGTCCAACCCCCTGCTCAGGCAGGAAACCCTATATCATTTCAGAAAAATGGTTGTCCAATCTCTTGTTAAAAACTTCCAGTGTTGGAGATTTCACAATTGATTAATTGTTCTAACTGTCAGGAAATTTCTTCTTAGTTCTGCATTGTTTTTCCTCCTTGATTAGTTTCCATCCATTGCTTCTTGTCCTGCCCTCAGATGCTTTAGAGAATAGGTTGACTCCCTCTTCTTTGTGGCAAACCCTGAGGTATTGGCACACACTTCTCTTCTTTAAATTAGACATACTCAATTCCAGCAACCGTTCTTTATACGTTTTAGCCTCTAGTGCCCTGATCATCTTTGTTGCTCTTCTCTGTACTCTTTCTAGAGTCTCAACATCTTTTTTACATCATGATGACCAAAATTGGATGCAGTATTCCAAGTGTAGCCTTACCAAGGCACTGTAAAGTGGTATTAACACTTCACGTGATGTTGATTCTATCCCTCTGTTAATGCAGCCAAAACTGTGTTGGCTTTTTTGGTAGCTGCAGCACACTGCTGGCTCATATTTAAGTGATTGTCCACTAGGACTCCAAGATCCCTCTCACAGTTACTACTATTGAGCAAGGTACCCCCTATACTATACCTGTGCATTTGGTTTTTCTTGCCTAAGTGTAGAACCTTACTTTTTTCACCATTGAATTTCATTTTATTAGATAGCGCCCAATGTTCAAGTCTGTCAAGATCTTTCTGTATCTTAAGCTTATCTTCTGGAGCGTTGCCTATTCCTGCCAGTTTGGTGTCATCTGCAAATCTGATGAGTTCCCCATCTATCCCCTCATCCAAATCATGGATGAAGTTGTTGAAGAGTACTGAGCCAAAAACAGAGCCTTGGGGTACCCTACGGCATACTTCCCTCCATGTTGATGCAGTTCCATTGAGAACTACACACTGAGTGCGGTTGGTCAGCATGTATCCTCAATGGAACTGCATCCACATCTGCATCTATTGTTCAAAGCAGTATTGTAAAAATGTATTGAAAATAAGTAATAAGTGGAAATGTTTAATGCCACTATAAAATTCTGTGTGAATCCTACACCATTATTTAAATTACCCTTTTTTCTTCAAATGATGGTTTAATGAAAGCCCTAGCTGATTGTACTGAAAGATGAAATTATGTCTACTGAATTGGGTTACTATAGTTACATTCAAAATTCCAATAGAAGAATTAGAATAAAATTAGATTTAATAAGCATTGGAACTCAGAGAAAGAGTAATTTTAGTGATAGTAATCACTTAAATTCTACCCATATATAATATTGGATATGTTTGTCATCAGGGAAAACATTTGAATTTGTTAATGCATTGAATTAGACTTCCTACAATGACTAATATTAATAATAGCAAGTTATTTATTTTTGCTTCAAAATTTCTAATATATTATGTAGCTAAACATCATAACAGAAATATGGTTATTATTGCTGCTTTTATTTGGAAGAATCAACAATTAGCTGCTGTATATTAAAAGCAGGCAATTTACTGCTTTAATGCTTTTGGAGCCTTCAAGTTGCTTTTGAACACGACACAAAAACTGATGATATGTTTCCTACCATTTTAGACATAGGAAATACTTTAAAATGTCCTAAAGTAGTCTTAATGTCATTTTAAAGCAATGAAAGGATTCAGGAAAACACAGAAAGGAAAAAAAAAAACCAGATCCTGAGTCTCTTTGTAGTATCACCTCTTTCTCAGTGAGGATTTAGATAGTTCTCAGTTAAAAAATGACAGTTAACAATATTCATGTGGCTTTAAGGCCACTGCATGTCATGTCCAGGGTATGTGGAAGGGATGGGACGAAGAAGCAATGACTCTAAACCTTTATGGGTTTTAAAATCAAGAGCACTGTTTTATATGGCTTAATTCTCATGTAAAGAATCTTACCGGCCAATTCATGTCCAAAACCTCTGCCAAGTCTTGCTGAGGAACCAAACTAAACAATGAAATGCCAGAAGATATATAATTTGTTGCCAAGTACCAATTGCAAATAGTCAATCATGAAAAAGGGAGAAAAAAAATCTTCCTCCTTTCTCCCAGTACAGATGTGCCTCTCAGTTCTCCTAAGATTAGACCCCATTAATGCTTTTGATATATAAAAATTCTCCGAATTGGGCTTGCAAAGGCCAATGCTGGCAGAAGGGATTTCTGGATTCAAGTAAGGGCTGGGATGAAATTAAGAGCAGTTTGCCAGTTTTGCCTTCTAGATCAAATAAGAATACTGAATGGTGAAACTGTGGTATACTATTCTTTAGTAATCTGGTGATAGGTTCATTGTGAGCAAGCAAATCTTTCACTAAACATGAGGTTGAATTAGATGTCTAAGTCTCTTCCCAGCTGAATGATTCATTGACTGTTGGATGTTTGCAAATGAAAACCACATGTTGTCAAATATCTGCCTACATAAAGAAAAGTAAATAGTGCTTGTTTTCTCAACCCTGGAGGAAGAAGTGAAGAAGGTCATAGCTAGTGGCTATGGTTAGTGCTGTCTAAACAGAACATCTGGCCTGGATCATTGTCAGAGCTTGAAAACTAGGTTTATATCTAGCCAGATCAGCATCGAAGATAAATACCTTAAGGCTGCCATGAAGAATTACCTTAAGGTTACTATATGAAGAAATTTTCTAACAGGATGGAAGTTTTTAGCTTGAATCTAACTGTACTTCCACAAATGGAATAGATAAATTAGGTGCCATTCATTGAGTCCAATTTCTGATGAATTCCTAGATAAATACTTGCCATCTTAACCTGTCTTCCATAATATCATACAGCTTTTTCAAGGACATTCCAGCAATGTCTTTCCTACTGTCCATGTTTTTATCCTGTCCCCCCCCCTTTTTTTTTTTACTTCTTTTAGCCTAGCCAGCCAAACACAGTCATTCTCTCTCGTACTACATCTTTTTGCATCATTTCAAAGCAGATGAGGAGGGGGGGGGGACTATTGCAGAAGGAGGAGCGGAAGGTTAGGCATCATTGCATGAGTGAATGGAAACCTGCTGGCACAATATTGTATTTTGAAAGGGACAGTTTAGGCCTTTCACCAAAGGGTCAGTAGTATCTATCCTTTAAGATGGGTCTTCAAACTAGGCTGGCTGAGGTCTTCTGGGAGTTGAAGTCCACAAGTCATAAAAGGGCCAAGTTTGAAGACCCTTGATTTAAGACAAATATTCTATTTGAGATGCTAGTGTAAATTTATTTTATGAAAATAGGCTGGATTGGTAAAAATAGCCTTCCCTAACTTGGTACCCTTTGATTATGAACACTGCACTCCTTGAATCTAACCAATGGCTTTGCTGAGGGACACTGGGGAGAAGGTTGATACAAAGTAATAGTGTCATAGACAGAAATGGTACTACTGCTTTTTATCTGACTGATTTTTAATTTTTATTTCCAGAAATCGGGGCTCTATGAATATAAAATCTACAGCATACTTACTGATTGTTCCCCAGAGCTATGTGCTGAAGTTTATATGGACTTAAACTACAGAACAAAATGGGACCAATATGTTAAAAGTTAGTAAATAATTCTAATGTTTCTTCTGTATTGTTATCATTTCTAAGATTCTTTCATTCTACTGTTTTAAATTCAAAGATGATTAATTCAGTGAGTGAACTTTTCTTCCTTAAAATACAAATGCTATTTAAAATGCCCTTCTAGTGTTTATAAAATAACTTTGAAAGTATAGGTACCGTATTTATTTGAGAAAATAAATAGATAGCCATTTATTTCAATCAACCCTCTTTGATCCTTCAGTGATATTCTCATTTAGCTTTACTGGTCCTCAGTATGAGGAAATCTTCTAAAACAAAATTTTATTTTGCCTAGAGAAAGTTTTTGATGTGTGTGTGTGTATTCTATAAATCATAAATGCTCAATATAATGAAAATTAACATAAATTAAGGCATGGAAACATAATACAGACAATTTTAGTATATTACTTTGCATTGTCTGCTTCTCTTATCAGGTAATGTGCGTTTCATTCCTTTTGCATGCAATTTGTTGACTACCTTTATATCTACAATGTATATAGTAAGGCTGTAGGTGTACATTTTGTAATTGGAAAAATTTTTTCTGGTTATGAAGTGGCTGTTTGATTTAAATATTGTATGAAGGCCTTATAACTGAAAGAAGGCCAATAAGCATTCCTTGTAGAGCGGGTAAACTAGCACAGGGGAAACTGTGGGAGAATTTATTAATTATAGAAAAGATGGAAAGGTGACTGGCAGAATTGTGACTAAAAGAATACTAGAAGTTAAAATGAATTATAATGTGAAAAGGTTGATGCAGTTTTATGACATAGAGGGGTTATATGGAGCTGATTTTTACTTTCAGGAATTAGGAATTATATGAAAGTGAAAAGAGAATTAACTCTGTTTGTTGATTTAAAGAAAGCATGCAGTAAAGTTGAGTAGGCTTGTTTTGCACAAATATGGTGTTGAAAAATGATTTCTGAATTCTGTAAGAGTGATATACCATGGAAATAAAGCATGCATAAGAATAAATAGACTTAAAAAATGGTTCAGTATTGATCAGGAAAAGAAATAGAAATGTGCTGTTCCATTGATCGTTTAATATATTTATGGATAGATGTGTAAGATTAGAAATGTCCTGCCTGGAGATATAAGTATACATTTGTTTGGTACCAAATTAATACGCCAGTGACCTCTGGTGGAAAATGTGATATTCATATGACTTACTATTTTCTGGGAATTCTACTCTATTCCATTAGAAAGTTGGCATTGAATATGAAATCCTGTGAAAATAAGATATTTCAGAGTAGCAACATGTGATTAAGCCTTCCATATGTTTGTGAGGAAGTCTTAAGAATTTAAGAGAATTCTCATTCTGATATGAACATCTGTAGTCACTTCACGCACACACACACCACGCATCCCGTAGCAGTATTAGTTGAAAAGTACAAAATGGCCTTTTTGACTTTTAAGATTAGCATGATATTATTCTTCAGGATGCATTTCATTTAGTTGTCTAAAAATACTGACAATGTATTCAAGAGCATCTTCTAGTATCAACCCATAAACTGCTTCAGTCAGGTGCATGACATTTCCTATTTGTCAAGCGATTCCAGCTGGAGCTTGAGAGTAGGTAAGACCAACAATGGTGCAGCAATTTTGGAACTTTCTTCAAAAATAAAACTTAGTGAGAAACATACCATTTGTTAAAACATGAAAAAGCACCAATTGTATTGTTTGTGGTTTTTTGTGTTTTGGTCTTTTTTTTTTGACTACAGGTTATTTTTAGGGAGAAGTTTATTTAAGTATTCTAATGACAGTTTTTAAATGTTTAAAAAGAAATTAATGAATTATTATAAAAAGCAATCAACCATTTTAATTTGTGTTGATGGAAAAGTAGTTAACTTTAACTAACTGATAACTTAATTTTAAGAACTAGGTTACACAAGACAGCTTGAAAAACTAAAAAAAAAAAACTATTGAGGCCTTAGAAATATAGGCCACACTTTATGAAACATAACTACATAAATTATCTATGGTTGTTGACAATAGAAAGGAAAAACTATATTGAAAGAGATTTAGTAGCATTTTTGGATTGAGTTCTAGTTTGATGAATAATTATATTTTTATACTATTTTTTTATATTTTTTATACTATATATATGTTTTCTGAGGTTTTCGCAGGTGTTTGTATGTAGGTCTTTGGTTATTCGGGTTTTCTCCCACGTAAAATTGGAAGTGTCTTGGCAATGTTTCGACGAAGTCCCATTCGTCATCTTCAGGCTGGTGTTTTCAGCTTCGTGCTTCGAGGAGCAAATGTTACTCTGCAACGTGCTAAATTGATTCGCATCTGGCAGCTTGTTGGTGGACCTGACGATTGTATTCCAATCCTCCATTGCTTTTCTAGCAGATGCCTGGGGGCAGCTGTCAGGCTGTCTCTGCTCCTTATCTCTCCTCCCTCTCATTTTGGAGCGATCTCTCAATTTGCTTTTCAAATGCCCTGTGGGGCTGTCATCCTCTCCTAAGGCTGCTGTTGTTTCCGGTAGCTCCCTCTCCTCGATCCTGCAAAGAGCCACTATTCGGATGTTCCTACTTCATATTTCCCCCCCCCCCCTTATGTCTCTCCTTCCGAGCCGCTTCCGCGTGTCCATTTCCAACATCCAATCTTGACACCTCATTAGTTTGTCATCTCCTCCCATAGCAGATCTTGCTGCCTCATCTGCAGCCCTGTCACTCCAGTCCTGCCAGTTGCTAGTTTCACCCGGCCCCCTTCTCTTTTGCCGGTTCGCTGTCCTCCCTAGGGATTGCAGCTTCCCCATTTGTAAAGCCATGGTCTTGCTTTTGCACAGTGTGGGGTGGCCATTTACTCCATGGATTACAATGTTGTCTCTCCCACCTTCTGGTACGCTGATAGGAGGTCTATATGCCAGTTGATGGAATTCTCATCCGAAAGCCAGGCTTCTTTAAGAAGGCAGCCACCCTTAGTGGTCTCACGAGATATGGTCTGCGCATTTTCCAGATCGAATGTGTGGTTCAGATCGGCCATGTGAGCCCACATGACGTCAGTAGTTTGGCTGACGAAAGCTCAGTAACTCTTTTACTTACAGGCTTGTTTATATTAAACGGTCCTGTTTATTTTTATCCTGATGTTTGTTTTTCTATATTTTCATTGACATGTGTATGCCCAGGATTCGCATTTTTAATGATATTAAGGACACACACACACACACAAACACACACACACACACACACAGAGAAAGTTTTTCAGACAGACCGGTCTGACTGATTACACCCTGGCATTTTGACTGCTATATTGCAGTTCTACTTTTTTTTTATAATCCCTTTGTCAGCAAAAAGAAATCTGAATATATAGAAAGATTTTGTGTCCACTGCTCTGCTTCACTGTCACTCTAACAATTTCATAATAGAGCCACTGCTAGAAGAAATAATGAGAGGAAATAGAATTCTTTTTATTTTTCTCACCTTATCCAAGAAAAAGCTTTCTCCATTTTGTATCTCCTAGTACTTTGCTGTTTTGAGATGGCCAGAAGAGGATTCATTATGAGGATGAGACAGTCCTAGGGGCTTAAGTTACAGAGCCATGGATTTTCTGCTGGAAAAAGGAGGGCTCTTGACAGATACTTACTATTCTTATCTTATGTATATAATTTGTCATGTCTATAACCTGCCTTTCCTCAAGGCAGTGTACATAGCATTCCCTCCTTCATTCCCTCCTTCACTTTTACCCTAAAATGTGAGGTAACTAGAGAAAGAATCATTAGCTCAAAGGGCTGAGCTGGACCGAACCTGGGCCTCTCCAGGCCTAGCCCAACATCTTAACCATTCCACCAGAGACACTATGCTTTATTTATCTGTCTGTTCTATTCTGTTTCTTGTGGGAAAGGCAATTTATTGTTAGATGTTATGGATCTGATAAGCTAGTCTTTCCCAATCTGGCTGCATTCCAAATAGGTGGATCTTTGAATTGTCATCAGTGGCCATGTTGGCTGGAAAATTCTGGGAGATTAAGTATAATTGAAGGGGACACAACCTACTGTATATTAAAGTTCAGCCTCTTTTAGATCCCATTGTGTTGCTTGGAAAATTGTTTCTTTTCTTTGAATCTGAACTGTATACAATAATGTATGTATGTATGTATGTATGTATGTATGTATGTATGTATGTATGTAGAAGGTAGTTTTTTTGGGCAGGCAACATGAGACTAAAGATATACTGTAGGTGAATGGAATAGTGAGGAAGAGAGAAAATTTGCAAGAAAATGCTGAAGGAGTTATTGTATATTGTACAGCTAAATTTGGAACAACATCTATTGGCTGTGGCCAGGGGGACCTTTGCCCAGGTTCGCCTGGTGCACCAGTTGCGGCCTTATTTGGACCGGGAGGCTCTACTCACAGTTACTCATGCCCTTGTCACCTCAAGACTGGACTACTGTAATGCACTCTACATGGGGCTACCCTTGAAGAGCGTTCGGAGGCTGCAGTTGGTTCAGAATGCAGCCACGAGAGCGATTGTGGGTGCAGCAAGGTACACCCACGTGTCACCTATCCTCCGCGAGCTGCACTGGCTTCCCGTGGGTCTCCGGACGCAATTCAAGGTGTTGGTTGTCACCTTTAAAGCCCTTCATGGCTTAGGACCAGGTTACTTACAGGACTGCATACTGCCGCATAGTTCCCAGAGACCGGTGAGGTCCCACAGATTGGGCCTCCTTCAGGTCCCATCGGCCAGACAATGTCGGCTGGCGGGCCCTCAGGGAAGGGCCTTTTCTGTGGTGGCTCCGACGTGGTGGAATCAACTTCCCCCCGAGATTCGAACTACTCCTACTTGCCGGCCTTCAAGAAAGCTATTAAAACTCTCCTGTTCCGGCAGGCTTGGGGTTGATGTCCCTGGGGGGGGGGACGGGATTCAATTGGGACATGCTGTGTGAATGTATGCATTTTTAATTGTTATATTTGTTGTTTTAATTTTGTATGCCGCCCTGAGTCCCTAGGGATTGGGTGGCATATAAATTTTATTAATAAATAAATAATACATAAATAAGTATATGAACCTTACTTGGGACATTTTTAGGTCCAAGCAATCTGTAGACAGAGACTTAACACATCTTGATTTTACATAATTGCTCCGCATGGTTCTCTCCTTTCATGACAGATATTTTTCCCCAGTGCAACAGAGTCAGAAGTACTTTTTTTGTTTTTCTTTAATGAGGCTAAACAAATGATGATAGATAAATAATTTCTCTTAATATTCTTTCCTATTCTTCCTCTGTAGAACTTTTCGTTTTCCTGATGCACTCTTTTTAAAAAGTCAGGACTGTTTGGGGGAATTCATTTTCCTTTGGCTCTGAGCTTCTCAGGGGTTACTTTTGGAAGCTAAAGCTGCTATCCACTGAGAGGCAGTTAAGATGTAGTGATTCCATAATTGCTACCATGGTTTCTGGCCTTGATTTCATTAACCTGCAATTTATTCTGAATAATAATAATCTATAAAAATTACCATGTACTAGTAACAAAAAACTGATGGAACGTCTTAGTTGAAAAAATAGTCGAGAATGAATGTTTAAAATATTGCGGGATTTAATACAAATGGATAAAGCCGTGGCTCATAACAAGAAAGTTCTTAAATTAGTAATACGATTGTTAAATGAATATGGCTTCCTCATTGACTTTGCTTGTCAGAAAGGTCGCAAAAGGGTATCACATGACCCCCTCCAGACACTGTAACGGTCATAAATGTGAATTAGTTGTTAAGCAGCCAAATGTAAATTACGTGACCCTGGTGATGCTGCAACCGTCGTAGAGGTGAAAAATAGTCATAAATCACTTTTTTCAGTACCATTGTAACTTTGAACTGTCACTAAATGAATTAAATAAAGTCGAGGACTACCCGTAGAAGACAAAGAATTGGAGAAGATCACAAAGTATAAGATCTGCAAATCATACTTGAAAAATTATGGCATAAGCCTGCCATGGTGGTCTCACATGATTAAAGGCACACTGAGCACCATACCAAATCTGGGACAGCATTTAGAAAAATCTGCGCATTGCAGAAGATCAGACTGCTTGGATCCACACATATACTATGCTAATACATCATGTCATCCTAACTTCTTGGGAAGAGCTCAGGGTTGCTTCCGTTAGTGAGATGGGCAGATTATTAATTTAATGAATAAAAAAATAAGAAAGAACTTGCTGTGCATGAAGGCCAACACCAGCTAAAGAACTTGCAGCTGTGATTTTACATTGTTGTGTATATAATAATGATGATTCATTCAACTTGCTTGCCACGTCTTTAAACAACTTTGAATCCTGCCTCCCCACTTAAAGCCCTAGATCAGTGATGGCGAACCTTTTAGAGACCAAGTGCCCAAACTGCAACCCAAAACCCACTTATGCATCGTCGGGTGCCGGGTGGGTGTGGCCCATTGGCTGGGAGTGGTCCATTGGCTGGGCGTGGCTGTGGTGGTAACGGCAGACTGGGTGGGACTAAAAAGTTTAATCAGTCAATTCCAACTATGCAAGATCTTTTTCTTTCCTGCAAGAAGTTGAAATTGACTGATCGATTGAACCTTTTTTTTTGTTTTTGCACACGGCGGTGGAGGCCTAAAGCGAAATGGTGTTATAAAACCCAGCTGAAGGCCTAGGACTGGGGCGACGGTGCGCGTGCCCACAGAGAGGGCTCTGAGTGCTGCCTCTGGCACTCGTGCCATAGGTTTGCCACCACTGCCCTAGATGCTGACTGCCTAGAGCAGGGTAGGCAACCTTAGCTCTTTTATGACTCGTGGACTTCAACTCCCAGAATTCCTGAGCCAGCTATGAGCAAAAGGGACACATATTGAGTCTTGCACATACCTAGCTTCATTTATGTTTCATTAAATGCTTTCTAGTCATCATTTGTTTGTTTAGTGAAATAAATATGTTTCTCATACATTTTACCACCACTTTGTAGATGTACGTGAGAAAACTCAGGATGGCAAAACAGCTATCTACTGGGAAGTGAAGTTCCCCTTCCCCTTGGCAAACAGAGATGTATCCTTTCAACTATTTGACAGTAATTTTACTTTTAACTTTTAATAGTTACAACCTTGCTATGATCTCAGTTTTTCTCAGTTTCTGAAAATTTTTAACGGTGTACAAATTAATCCTTATTAGAAGCTTTAAAAAGTAGGATCTTTATACATGCTATTGTTTCATCTTACACTTTTTTTTGAAAAGCAAAAATAACCAAATAATTTAAAGTCCAAAAATGCAATTAAATCGGTGCTCCCTAAATTTGGGATATGTCTGGACACATAATGTATGTTGAATTTTAAAATCCTGATTGTTTCTTAAGCTTCAGTACAGTATGTTTTTGTTCGTGAACGTCGAGATACGGAGCTTGATGGGCAGAAGATCTATGTTATATTGGCTAAAAGCGTGAATACTGTTAAATTCTCAGAAAAGCCTGGGATTGTTAGAGCAAAGAATTATAAACAAGGTGTGGCCTTTGCAAGTGATGGCAAGAAAGGGTGCAAAGGTAAGAAATGAATATATAATTTTATAGGAATGGTTGATTTGATCAGAAAACATTAAATTCTAATTCAGGAGTTTGACAAGTATCTATATACCTTTGTAAAAATTAATGCATGCCTTTAGTTAGAGATTTGGATAAACATATTGCTGAAAGAATGTTTGCATAGTAGTACTGCAGGCCTACAGCCAATGATTGTTTGTAAATTCCAATACAGATAATTCTCTGTCACCAGCTAACCAATTTCTACTATTTAATTTCCACCTTGCTTCTTTCTGTTGTTCTTTGTCTCCTGCCTAGGGATTAAAAAAATATTTGTTATGGATCCCTCTGGAAGTGAATTTGAATATTTGCTGCTGTCAGATTTTTAACGGGATGCCTAGTAACTGAAAAAATAATTTGGCTAGCAACAATTAGGAGAGGGGATGTATACACTTTTAAAACTGTATGTGGTGACCAAGGAGGCCTCTTCTACCTTTCTTTAACTTTTAAAATGCCTGGTGCATTCACAGCAGCACCAGGCTCTATGAAGGGTAGAGGTTTTTCAACACTTCTTGAATTGACCACGTAATCATGTGAGAACATAATGTAAAATCAAAGCTTGCTGAAGAAATATCAACACACTTTCTGGAAAGGTAATTTCTGCCTCATTGACCTTTTAAAGTTCTTTGAAGGTATTTAGGTTATGGATAGGGATGTCGTATCCATATGTCCTATAGCAGTAATGGCGAACCTTTTAGAGACCGAGTGCCCAAACTGCAACCCAAAACCCACTTATGCATCGTCGGGTGCCGGGTAGGTGTGGCCCATTGGCTGGGTGTGGCCAATTGGGTGGGCGTGGCTGCGGTGGTAACGGCAGACTGGGTGGGATTAAAAAGTTCAATCAATCAATTCCAACTTTGTGAGATCTTTTTTTTTCCCGCAAGAAATTGAAATTGACTGATTGAACCTTTTTTTTTTTTTTTTTTGCACACAGCGGCGGAGGCCTAAAGCGAAAAGGTTTTATAAAACCCAGCTGAAAGCCTAGGACTGGGGCAATGGTGCATGTGCCCACAGAGAGGGCTCTGAGTGCCGCCTCTGGCACCCGTGCCATAGGTTCGCTACCACTGTCCTATAGGGATACAGTTTTTTTTCTTTTCTTTCTTTACTTTCACAAGACTTGCCAGAGGCTCCTGAGTGAACTCACTATTATGGAATTGGAAGATTGGTAACCTATTAAAGAACAGAAAACCGAAAGAAAAAACAAATGGCTTTAAAATAGCAATAGCAACCAAAAATTTGTTTCACTGTTTGAAAACAATTATGGGCAAATTGAAAAGCAACAAGATGGCTACATTAGCTAATCATGGCAGATTAGTTAGAATGCTTAAAAGCATTTAAGCATTCTTAATTGGAGAATGGGTAGGGCAAATATAGTTCAATATAATTTACTTAATTGCAAACAAACATGAGGAAATGCACATTTGAGAAGAAAAATTCTCACATCACATATATGCTGATGGGATTTACACTAAAATGACTAAGCAGAATTGAGCTTTGGGGCATATTCCATAAGTACTTTTAGAGAGGGCACAAAATTAAGTGACAAGCATTTAATTGGAATAGGGTGAGGATGCCAGGAATTTTATTGCTGGATGTATAATAGATTGTTGATTGAGGTGCCAGATCTTGCTTTTTCTGTTTTCCTGGTTTTATGTTTGTGAGCTGCTCCAAGTAGTATTTTATAAGAAAGGCAGCCATATAACTTACATTAATTCATTAATTTGTTCCTTTAGTGCAGGTTCTGATAAATGATATGATGGAAGCATTTAACTGAGATTGGACAAATTTATGAAGGCAAGGATTATCAGTAGTTGGCAGTCATGATGACAGTCTAGTTTTTGCAGTATCAGAGGTTATCTATCTCTGAATAGCAGTTGTGGAAGAAAAACTGAATAGGGCTTATGGAACTGACTGGACACTAGAATAAGATACTGGGATAGATAGGTTTTTAGTGTAATTCAATCTTTTTTTTGGGGGGGGGGATGATTCCAAGACTAAGATTCTTTACACTTTTGAATGGAGATACCACAGTAATCTTTCCCTTCCCTTTCCTTTGCTTCCCTTCTTTATCTCTGTTCCCCCCCCCCCAAAAAAAGAATAATTTGGTAAAGGCCAAATTTAGGTTTCCTACAAAGGATAGGTAAAGCAATGGAATTAAGGAAGGGAATGGCTTTTTCAGATTCATCTTTATTCTTTACTGCTTTTGTTTCTGGACTGGTTTTATGTGCAGTAAGTTGCCTAGAATAGAATCCACATGAGGACATTATGCAGAAGGGGGGAAATATTGATATTTGGGGATGGAAAAGGAATAAAATGTGCTCACAAACCATGTGGAATTTCAGCACATGAAATAATACTCCAGTGGAATAAGTTCCATCTATCCTTAATTCTAAATTTCAGGCATTGACTAGATAAATTAAAACAATGCATTTAAAATTGCATTTTGTTTCTTTTCTCTCTCTCTCTTTTTTTTTTTTTGATTAAAAAGTTTTCATGACCTATTTTGATGATCCTGGTGGAAGGCTTCCTTCGTGGGTTGTCAATTGGGCAGTTAAGGTAAGCAGAGTAGTTGAAGCTCTGAAGAATTGATGCTGTAGGTTAAATCAATGAGTCATTTTGATTCATGGACTCTTAGAAATGTGCAATATTGTTTTGTTGTTGCCCTTTTCCTTATATAATTTGAAAAGTGTGGATGACAGTGTCTGGCTTCTACTGTAGAAGAGATGCCAGCAATCCAGTGAGTGTGTCCCCAGAATTAATGCAAATATGAAGCCCTGGTATGATGCTTTTCTGTAAATCAAAGTATGAGATGGGTGACTTAAATGAATGTTTATTTTTTAAGTAGTAGCAAAAGAAATGCAAAGAAAATTGGTTGCTACTTAGTGTACCATTAAATATAGAAGGATAAGTATTTTTCAATTCTTGTTTCAGACTGGGGTTCCCAACTTCTTGAAAGACATGCAGAAAGCTTGCCACAGTTATCATAAGAGATAGACGGCTCTTTGTATTCAGTCTGAAGGACTGATAGATAACACTTTCCAAAGTTGGTCATTGATGTGGATATAGTCATGAGACATCACTGAATAACAGCTGCCTTTGGGGATGATAATCATGAGCCGTGGAAGCTTCCAGGCATATGATAATGGAACTTATTAAACTTTTCATTTTCCAGTCACGCCTTCCTTTTACTTTTGATGGCTTGAAAACACAGTTAAGTGTTTGTGTCTCTCTTCTTCGAGCTAAACTCTGATGTGACATGTTTCCTTGACATCAGAGAGGCTGGAGAAATTGAGTCAGTGCTGGAATCAGTGCTGTGTTAAGAGAGTTGAGTATGCAGAGCTTATCCCGCGAATTAAACTGTTGGAGCAACTCAGTACTTTGAATTCAAGTCACTGCTTCTTTTTCCAATATCAACTTCAAAGAGAGAAATCTATTCCGTATTTCTTTGACTCAAAAAAGCTGCTGTTCATCAAAGCCAATTCCCTCTTGACCTGACCATCTTCCAGAGGCATTCACAGAATCTAGTGCTTTCAAGAAAGTGATATAAGCAGTATGGCACTTATAATGCAAGCTGTGCCCCTTTCTTACTTTTGTGCAACTTCATAACACACTTATCAAAGGTGCAGATCTTATATAATAACTTTAAATCCTGCTTTTGTGTTTGCCTTCATTGACTCTCTCCCCCCATACCTCTAAAAGCAGCAGGAATAAATAGAGCACATTTTTATCCATTGTCCTTAGCAAAGAAAGATCATATAGACTAGTGTATATTTGGGAAAGCTACACTTTGTGTGTGTGTGTGTGTGTGTGTGTATGTAAAACTAATACAGCGTTGGTGCAAACCAACATATTTAGGAAAATCATGTACAAAAAAATGAATTGCTTAGTAAAGAGCCAGTACTAGGGTAATCACATAAACTAGCACACACACACAAACACACATGTATTAGTATGCATGTATATGTCTTTCTGTGTGTATAGTAGAAAGAATATCCAAAATACATCTGGCATTATTTCAGATTTGTCTGGGCATTTTTCTTTTTCATGATTCACTGAAAAATTAAATGGGAAAGGGTAGAATTTGGATACAGTACATCTGACACTGATACATGCCATTACTTTGTTCTCTTCATGGGAATTTCATCTGTTTTGAATCTTATATCTTCCAAGCAATGTGGTTTAAGCAGCTCCTTGAAAGTTAAATAGATGGGAGTTTCACCTAGAAATTTTGTTATATTTAATCATTTTAAAAAAATCTGGCCTTTCTCCAACAAAAACCATATAGACTCATTAAAACTGAAAATCCTTTTCAGTTAGAGGGGGACATGAAAGGAGCTTCCCCAAAGAATGTGTGCTGTTAACACATTTGGGTGTCCTCTGGAGAACAGTTTATAGCTGGCTAATCCTTTCAATCCCGAAGCATCCAAAGTATAGTGAGGTGCTCATTTCCACCTGTGACACTATGCGTATCCCAAAAAGGACCTTTTCGGCTCCACAGATGACTATTATTTCAGTAAACATCAGGGTTTGTCCAAAAGTACAACTGTGATGTCCTGTATATACAGGAGACCCACAGAGACCATCTTCAGGGAATATCTAAAATACAGAGCACGTGGCTTGTAGCAGAGACGCCTCACTGACAACATGGCAGATTAGGTTTTGTGAAGCCTGGGATCCAGGTCCGGTTCACAACAATATCAGAAATGAATAACATAAAAGCAATAACTGTAGAGCTGAGCATCTGTATGGTCACTTCAATGTATATAAACCATTATTGACTGAGATCAAGGATGACGGATTTAATACATTTAATAAGGATAAAATAAATTTTGTCACTGGAGACTTTAATTGTCACAGCAGCATCTGAGGGTATCCTGATGATGATGACAGTAATGGGTAGGCTGTTATACAGTGGGCCGATTTGAATAACCTGCCTCTTTCACATGATAAGATGTTACCAGCTTCATTTAACAGTGGAAGGCAGCGCAGGGGATATAACCCAGACTTTATATTTGTGAGCGACCGTATAATTCAGCAATGTGTCATAGTGTGCCCATCTAGCCCAAATTCCCAACACTAGCCATTATCTGTAAGGTTACCACTGTAGTTCAACCTCATAGTATCCCCTTCAAATATAGATATAACTTTTAAAAAGCCAATTGGCCTAAATTTCAGAGACTATTGGACAGTGCTGTTACTCCAGTAATACCTAAACTTTGCTATTACAACAAATTTGTGGAGGTCGGTAAAAAATGTTTCTGGTTGTCAATCCCATGGGGCTCCATAGCCAACCATATCTAAGGTCTTACAGCAGAAACAGGACAAAGTGCAGAGTCACACGGGCAGAGGTGTTCATATGAGAGAATCTTTCAATATCTGTCATTAGTGGCTTTTTATTTCCTCAATATCAATAATTATTAAAGATTGGCGAGAACTGACATTTTTCAGAAGGTCAGTTGCCTTGGTGCCGTCTTATGTCTTATTATATCCCATCCTGTATAATGTTTCACAAGGGACAGAATATATTCTCTGAAAGAGATTTTTTTCCTCCAGATTGAAAATAACCCTTGATTATCAGAAGAGTTAGCCCTCTTGAGATAAGCATAAATTCTAGTCAGTTGTTAAAAAAACACAATCCAGATTTTGGCCACAGTTTTTGTAATTCCCAGTCCTAATCTTAAAGCTATGTTGGACACACATTGAGGGACTTGCATAAGTGCTCTTAAACTTAGACTGCACCTTTTCTTCTGGAGCTAAGACTAAAGCCATGATTTTCACCATACAGCTGCTGTGCCATTATTTCTACTTCCAATAGTTTTAGAGCAGCTAGACTGTAACGCTCAACTTTAGGGAAATAGAAAGACAAAATAGCCATAGCACTCCAATTGGCCACCTGGGATACACTGGCCAGATGTGGACCTCTGCTTTCAAATGAATGGAAAGGAGGGAATGTTATAAAATCACAGTTTGGCAAGGAGGAGAATTAAACTTCCTTCCTCTTATATTTCCTGTAATATATATCCACCCCTTAGAACACATAGGTAGTTGTATATCCTATGCATTTATTACAGTTTGTCCATTGGTCCTATTTAAAGCAGACCCATAAAAATCAATTGGATTTGGATTAATCATATGTAACTTATGCCCGGTGGATTTTATGCCCCTTCCAGCAATGATGTAATACAGTTTGCCAGGTATGAATTGACATTTCTGTTCTTTGCTCCCCTCACTCCATTTCTGAGACAGACAGTCAAAACAGGAAGCTAGTTGAGTTTCAGGGAACACCAGAGGTAACTGATCTGCTGAGTTTGGTCTAATGGGTTGCAACTCTAATTTATTGGAAAGAGAGATTGCATATTGCACTAATTGGTGAGGGTGGATGGATAGAAAAGTGGATGTGGGTGAAAAAGGTTGTCATAAATCTACAATTACTACAAGCTGTTACTTAATTTAAAATGCATTATTTTCTAATCATTATGTGAGCCAGAAAGATACGGACTATTTAAAAATTCAAAGAAAGCCATTCCACTCTGCCTGGATCTGCTTCATAATTCAGTGTTCAACTAATACTGAGGCACTGCCTATTTTCCATTCTTCCACTGGAAATTTGCAATTCTAGCCATATGCTATAGCTTAAAGTTGTTCAGGAGAAAAGTAATCAGCAAGAATGCACTGATGATGTCACTTAGTTTTGGTACTTGTTTTCTCGGCAAGAAAAAAATCAAGCTCAGAGAGCACCAAGGACCCCTCAATCAGCAAAAAGCCATTTCCAGAACCTATTTGGATTCAGACTGGTACACTGTGTGATGATACTTAGAGAGATGTACCTTTGTCTTCCCACCCTTTTCTGTTCCATTAGCTTTGAAATGGCCAGTGACCTGCGTGAGAATTAAAAGGTTGGCCAGATGTTTCCTGAACAAGAATCAGAGTTCTGTTTCCCCTTTGCAGGTCATCTTGCAAGAGATGAAGTTATAATGCGTTCAAATGTTAGAATTTCACAAAATTGGTAGAATTTTAAAATAAGATCTGTTTGAAAATATGGATAAAAATATATGAAAATAATTAGAGGTATAAAAAGTTTTAAATTATCAACAGATTTATAAATAAGAAAGCCTTTTGCAAAATAGATGCCTTTACTAGTCTTGTTTGCTGTGTTTTGTAATTCAGATACATCATAAGAGAAATCTATGTGTAACGCATTTCTCCTGCTCTCACTCACTCTATATCAGTAATGGCGAACCTTTTAGAGACCGAGTGCCCCAAAACTGGCCCTGCCCCTGCTCCACCCCCTGCCCTGCCCCCACTCCGCCTGCCCGCAGGGCCACTCACCGCCTCAAGGGCCCACCGTAGATCGGCCAGGCATCCCAGCAGCGCCATGGCAGCCACACCCTCTGCCCACGCCCCGCAGCATCAACTGTGCAGCATGGGGTGTGAGGGCAGAGTCTTGTCTACGCTGCACTGCTCTGTGTGGGCCACGCTTGGGGGCAACTCTCCTCCAGGGGGGCTGCTGGTGAGGAGGGGGTTGTGGGGGGAGGCGAGGCTGGGGCAACGGCACGTGTGCCCACAGAGAGGGCTCCGAGTGCTGCCTCTGGCACGCGTGCCATAGGTTCGCCACTACTGCTCTATATAGTTGCATTCAAATGAGTTTGCAGTCTTGCTCCCTTTTCTGATTTCTTATGAGATTTTTACAAATATTAAGAAAGAATATAAAGAATTTCAGTCCACATGACAGAAAAGAAAATAGACTCTAACTCAGTGGTTCTCAATGTGCCACGCATGCGCTGCGTGGCACGCATGCGTGGTGCCGCCCCCATGCGCGGCGCGCATGTGCGGCGCCGCCCCCTGAGGGGGAAAAATGGCAGATCGCCTTGTTTGGCGACCCCCAAGAAATGGTCGATCGACCCCAAATGGGGTCGCGACCCATAGGTTGAGAACCGCTGCTCTAACTGCACAACCTATGGTCCTCCTAATGTTTGAGAAACCCAACTATGAATATCCCTACATCACTTTTGGCTAAGTAGGGAAGGCTTCTACCTGTTGTAATTCAGCAACATCTTCACCTCTACTTTAATGCAATTAAAACTCTCTGATGAAGCACTTTCAGGGACAAAATGCATTAATTTGTGAAGTAATTTCTACACGAATGAAGGTGAATATACGTGTCCCAGGATAATGTTGCAGGATTCAATCTGGGTCGGTCACCAGGACCAGAAGTTTCGTTTTCCGAGCTTTCGGACTTGTGCTTCAGCCCCTCCTCAGGGAACGTCTCTCCAGTTTCTACAGTTTGGACTATATAATGTATTGACCAAATATTTGTTTCCTGTCAGGGTTCTTTACCTGTTCAGGTGGTAGCTTCTTCACCTGTGTTCATGGAGATTCTGTTTCCATATGTATATTAAGTGGCAATCTGACCAGAAGACTCATTGAATCATATGATTATACCAATTATGTTTTTGCAAAACTGCAACGAGATGTATTGGGTGGGAGATTGAGTTTGAAACATAATAAAATTGACTTCGGAAGTCAGTTTCTGAATTTTCTTTATTCTTGTGTCAACAATACAGAAATTGAGTTATAATCCTTACATGAGAAATATTGTGAAGCTGCTGACCTTTGCCTGTTGTTTGTTTATTCCAGAGTCTGGTATTCAGATGAATCTCCATGACTACTAGCCATTTAGTTAAATTTATCCTCAGTGTACCTATCTAAGCCTTTCTAAACCCGTCTAAACAAGTGGTGAGCATCAATTATTGCTTAATTGGTGAGTTCTCTTCAGTGAATTTGATGTTGGCCAAACAATCACTTTGTTCTGATAATTCTGGATGTATTTGCAATTAGGGTCACATCCACCCAACTGCTGTGCTGTGCTATTGCCTCTCCCTGGAGCTGGCAGGAAATCTTCTTAAATGTTGCTATCATTATCCTGTGTCCCCAGAACAGGTCTGTACCGTGCTACTGTTGAAAACAGCTGCTATGCACAAAATTCTGTTATTGGTAGTTCCCTTAATTGAAATTCCACACCCAACCAATGTCATCCCTCAATTGGTGGATAAAAAGCCTCGTCCAATTAGTATGCACAATGCTCCGTTAGTCCATGAACTCCATTTGTTTCCTTTCCTTTTATTCCTTTGCAATAGTCCAGTTCACATCAAACAGAAAAAAACCCCTTGTAATTATGGATTGACCAGTTATTAGCCATTAGAGAAGGTTGTTATTGTTTTGTTTCTTTATCAAATTTATAGGCTGCCCATTTTATCGCAGGAATAACTCTTGGCTGGTATCTAGTATTCATCCAAACATTATAGCTGAAATATAGCTGCTGAATAAAATCGTTAAAGAGCTGGAAGTTTGAGAAAGGAGTTTTGCTGCTGGGAGAGGAAAGCTATAACAAAATCCAAGAAGAGAAAGCCAAAACAAAAAAACAAAAAAATCAAACCCAAAAGCTTCCCTGAGAATAGCAGCCACTGGGAAGGGAATTTTCTGTCATATACACTTCAGAAATGCAAAAGCCAACTTCTTTTGATAATGCATTCAGTTACATGTATTAAACCAGGGGTGGACTTAATTTTAGAGTTTTGTAGCAACCTATTTATTAAGTTTCCCTTGCAGCCAAACCAGGATTGCAGAATAGGTATCAAGGACAGGAACCAGCCTCAAGTCCCACAGCATACCTGCCAGACGGAGCGGAGCAAATTGCCATCCCAAGTTAAGTCTCCTCTGCCAAATGCCATGGATTGTTTAGACAGGCAGTCTTGAAGGAAGATAATAGGGAAGACACTGCACCTGGAACACAGCACCGGACCACATTTTCACCGAGATCCAGCTGCAGACTGAGCTTGAAATACAGGCAGAATTATGAAGACATGGTTGGAAATAGTTTGGCAAATGCATCATGGGAAGAGGAATTCATGTGGATGTGGCTTAGGGAAGTTCTACCTTCTTGAAAAAGAGAAAAAGATTATCTTTGTTCTTCACGCACAGCAAATAAAAAAGGTGCTCCAATCGCTTGGTCATTTTAGTTGTGTTGCATTTAGAAAAATTGCCAGAGAATGTAAAATTCTTGTCAAATCAAGAATCCAGCCCATTTATTCAAACTACGTCTGCGTCCCCTGGTAGAACATATCTGCTCTAAGGATTGTAAAGGCTTTAAAGACGCTTGTTATTCTTTTCCAACCAGCAAAATGTTAAGAAGAAATTACGGAAAGAGGTTCATGATTCTGTCTACATTTCTATCAGCAGGTGATTCTCCGAAGACTGAAAAGAGCACAAGCAGATTTGGCGTGGCAGGAGAATGTGGCAAAAGAAAAATTCAGCTTCAAAAGGGGAGGGGGGAGGGGGGAGGAGGCTACAAGGAAAATGCTCCCTTCAGTACAACCCTATAAGGGAGAATTAGCTTAGGACAGGGCTTTTCAACCTTTTCACCCATTGTACCACTTTTAGGATATGGCAATATCCGAGTACCACCAGTCGCCTAGCAAGGTGTCAAAAACTTGATGACCCCCCCCAAAAGGAAAAAAGTGATGAAGTACTGGTAGTCCTCGACTTACAACAGTTTGCTTAGTGACTGTTCGAAGTTACAATGACACTGAAAAAAGTGCCAAGCAAGACACTTGCCTGCCCACCCGGTGGTGCTCTTCCTCCTGTCTGAGGTTTTCATTGTGTGCATTTCTGTTGAGGATTGGCAGTGGGGGAGTGTTTGGTTTTTATTCCTCCCATCTGCTGGGTGGTTGCAGCAGGTTTTGGTCACTTCACATAACCCTGGGACACTGTGACCATCCTAAATATGAATCAGTTGCCAAGCATCTGAATATAAATCATAAGACCCTAGAGATGCTGCAACATTCCAGCTAATCGGCGCTTCTTCTGGGCTCAGCAGAAGTGCCAGGATCGACGCCGAGCTCCAGCTGGAGCCTGGCACTGATCCTGTTGCTTCCACTGAGCCCTGACAGCCCCGAAGAAGCACCGGTCATCTGGAAAGCGGCACTGATCCTGGCGCTTCCACTGAACCCTGACAGTCATGAAGAAGCGCTAATCCTGGCGCTTCCACTGAGCCCTGACAGCCCTGCAGCTCCAGCCATCTCTCTCTCAGGCTTGTGCAGTGCTGCCACTGGTTCAGCTCATTCCCCTCCCCCGCTACCATTTTTCTAGGATGGTCACATACCACCTGCCAGGTGCCAATATACCATTGGTTGAAAAGCCTTGGCTTAGGATGCTGCCAATTCCTCCTTCCTCCTAATCACATGACCCAGAACAAAGTTTAGGCAGCTCACCTTGTATTTTTCTACATACACATACGTGCAAATATGTACAGATGCAACAAGTTTTTATATTGCCCCCACCCTGATTTTCCCAAAATACATGGTGTGTATAATAATATGCATGTGCATGTAGGTTTTCAGGGTGGCAATGAAAGAAGTGCAGAGAGCTCTTTCTACAGTATGTTATAGTTCCTAGTTACAGATAGTCCTCAGCTTACAACCATTCGTTTAGTGCCTGTTTGAAGTGGCACTGAAAAAAAGTGATGCGGCCATTTTTTTATACAGTGCAGCATCCCCGTGGTTACGTGATTAAAATTCGAGCGCTTGGCAACTGACTCATATTTATGACGGTTGCAGTGTCCTGAGACTGTGATCTGCTTTTGTGACCTTCTGACAAGCAAAGTGAAGCCAGATTCACTTAACTCGGGGGTCTCCAGGCCTTGGCTGCTGCCCGTTCAGAACCAGGCCGCGAAAGAGGCAGGCAAGTGTACGTGAAACCTCTCCCAACCCACCCCCACCACTGCTACCTCTGCCAGTTCGTTGAGCGAGAAAGGTTGGGAAACTGCTGACTTAACAACTCTGTTACTAACTTAAAAACGGCAGTGATTCACTTAACAACGATAGCAAGAAAGGTTGTAAAATTGGGCAGAATACACCGAACAACTATTGTTTAGCAGTGGAAATTTGGGGCTCAATTGTAGTCGTAAGTCGAGGACTACCTGTATATTTATACTTAAATCTTTCCAAAGAAAGGATCAGTACAAAGAATATGAAGGAAAATGTTCCTACAGTTTAAGGGTAATTTGAAGAATGTATCAGAATAGAGCAGTGTTTCCCAAACTTGACAATTTTAAGGCATGTGGACTTCTGGGAGTTGAAGTCCATTGCTGGCTGTGGAATTCTGGGAGTTGAAGTCCTCATGCCTTAAAATTGTCAAGTTTGGGAAACACTGGAATAGAGGAATCCTGCCAGTGATTACTTCTCAATTAAATAGGCCCGATTTCTGTTTCCATAAGACTTTTCCCCCCTTCCAGTCCTTACTGTGTAAGGACATTGTTCAAGTTATTTTTAAAGATGCATTCTTACTAGACTAAGAGGGAGAGCAAACTGAAAATTTGCTCAGATATGATCATAGACTCAGTTCTATTGTTAAGTCATATTGTAGTTCAGGAGTTCCCAACCCCCGGTCCCCAACCCCTGCTGCTGCATGTCAGCAACCGGGCCGGACAAACAAACAAAGCTCCATCTGCGGGATGCAGGCAGCACACAAAACCACACCCCCTCCATTCCGCAGAAAAACCTCTCCATGTAACTGGTCCCTGGTGCCCAAAAGGTTGGGGACCTTTGTTGTAGTTGGCTTCTTTTGTGCCTGGTATATTGTAAAATCAAATGTTTGCACACCTTGAGCTATGGCATAATTTAAAATGTGAAAAGCAACTATAGATTATTCAACTGTAGTTTGAAATGGTGGCTTAGTTTAATTTGCAAACTTGGTTTCTGATAAAATATTGGGAATTGTTTAAGGTGAATGACGTGATTCCTAATGCATCTGAAGCAAAGGCAATCATAGGATCGGTAGTCTATACTTCCTCCTACCAACAGGCCTAGAGTTGATGTGTCACGGAAGCCAAGAAGTCTCCAAAAATATGTATCTCTGCAACAATGTATCTCTCACACACATGCTTCTAAAAATGACAACTCTATATGCTCAAAGGCCCTTCTGTCGCAAGGCCAATGCCCTTTCAAGTCGGGGGATTTCCCCTTGCAAAAGGGCTGTCAAAAGGAGTAATAACACAAACTTTACTCCCTTTCAAAATGAGTCCAAACTGAGCTTTGGCTGCTTGTCTTTAGGTTTGAATCTTCTCCCAGCCAGGTTGAAAAATATACTGCTGTCACTTACTTAAACTGCATGTTGGAAAGAAAATGCCTGCAACTAAGTGAAGGGAAACAATATTGGGGCAATGTCACCGTAGTGGTGAGGAATGTCTAGAGGAAGCTGCTGGATACTGGAATTGAGGAAGCCAGGAAAGAGGATCAAAGCATTAGGGAAGAGACATTTGGAAGTAGAGGGTAAGATCCCAGGGCACCATCGTTCACTCACCCCTGTCTGACTGAAATGGCAAGCCACTGGGGAAATGAAAGTGGTGTGTGCACAATAAACGGCTTTTATCTATGCAGTCCCGTCAGCATTTGGTTTCCTTTTTCCTGATATTATTCTGGGATGGAAGAAGCCCTGCCAATTCCCCCCCCCCTTCTTTAAAGGCAGATGATTCTAGTCGAAAAGTAAGCCGCAGCATTTCTGCTAACTCATTCTATGGATAGAGAAAATGACAATTGGCAAGAGGAAATGTGAGGCAATTACTCAGACGAATAATTTCAGACAGTTCACTTCTGGGGCTGAAAGGCATAATGAGGAAAGGAGAAAAAAAAAGAGCCTTTTATAGTTCAGAGGACAGTGGGAGAGGAGCCACCATAACCATATGATGACCTCATGGCAAGTGAGGAAAAGGAAGCAACTTAAAACAAAACTTCACCAGGCAGCAATTGGGGCCAGAGATTTTCACAGATTACTGTTGTAATTGATGGTTTATTGGAATTCTATAAATGTCCTGGATATCCATTCATTTGTATCAAGGAATGTACAATACAGTAGTCAGAGCAAGATTGTAGAGGTAGTGGCCTGGGATGTATTTGTGTATGAAGCAGGGACTATGGAATCATGACCAGTTGTTCATTATGAATCATGAATTATTATGAATCATTAATTCATTGATCATTGCTATTGTTTAGAAGGCCCTTTTCATCCAGGCCTTTGGGGAGAGAGAATGACACCCCTCACTTCATCATGCACGCCAACTTTTAACTTTATTAAAAGTAATTTCTTTCTTTGATTGCTGTGAGCTGCTCAGAGTTGCTGAGAATCGGGCATGAGTTTTATGAATTTTGTTAAAGATTTTCACATAAGCAAAAGGTAAACATGAAATTATATAGCGTGAAATTAAGGAAAGGAGAGATTGGAAAGATTAAAAAAAAAAGTAGAACAGCAATGAACAAATTCATTACTACTGTATATGCTGCCGTATTAGGCGACCCGGCGTATAAGACGGCCCCCGTCTTTATAGCCGGGCCGCATTCCTAGAACGTCATCTTATACGCCAGAAACTACCAGTATTTCCGGCGTATAAGACGACTCGGCGTATAAGACGACCCCCGTCTTTGGCGCCGATTTCAGCACTTGCGGAAGTCGTCTTATACGCCGGCATTTACGGTATATATGCTGCTTGTCCAAATTATGTGTAGAGATATATGTGCAGTTAGGTAAATCTACCTTCAAGTAAAATGATAAAAATCACTGGCAAGGATTTGAGGCTGAAATGATGTCCTGCCCAAACAGACTTTACCGAGACATGGAGGGCAGCAATTAATGCAATCCATTCCATATGTTGAAGGAACATGATGTAAATATTAGCTTATCTTTAAGATAGGTAAGAAATTATTTCCAGAAGGATTGCCTAGTCCAGTGGTTCTCAACCTGTGGGTTGGGACCCCATTTGGGGTCGAACGACCATTTCACGGCGGTCGCCAAACAATGCAGTCCGCCATTTCCTTAGCTGTGCTACTCCCTTTTATTCTATTGGCTTTCGAAAGCCAATAGAATAAACTCTCTTGAATAGAGTCTAATTCTATTGGCTTTCAAAAGCCAATAGGAATTGTCCAGGCTGTCTCTGCCCTGCTGAGCCCACCAAAAGTCCCATTCTGAAAACGGTGCTGCACCAGCTGAGTAGTCCCCGACTTAGACCGGTTGAGTAGTCTTCGACTTACGACCGGTTGGGGGTCACGGCATTAAAAAGGTTGAGAACCACTGGCCTAGTCCATCTTTTGCAATCAAAGGAAACAGTCTTGGGCTACATTAAGGACTAATACATTTATTATGCCTTGGCCTGTGCTGTAAAAGTTTCCTAAGAAATGCCCCAAGACCCTTTCGAATAGTACACACAGTGCTTTTTTTGTAAAAAAAAAAAAAAAAAAAGGTGCTGGAACTCACACATGTCATACAATCCACCTTGCCTACCTTACAAGGTTCCATCCCCAAAAGGTGCCGGAACTCCATTCTGGGCTTTCTATGACAAAAAAAAGCCCTGAGTACATAAATGGGTGTATTAGATCCTGCAAAATAAAATGCCCTTGTGACATAAAAGAAATACATAGAGATACGTTAAAAGAATAAGTAAATCTACAATTCAAGGTGCTGGTTATCACCTTTGCATGGCACAGGGCCTGGTTACTTGCAGGGCCACCTCTCCCTGTGGGATTTTGCCCATCTAATCAAATTGAATAGAGTAGGCAGGCTTCAAGTCTCTTTCCTTAAATGTTGCCATTTTGTGGGTCCTGGGAAGCATGGTTTTTCACATCAGCTCTTGTCCTATAAAACACCCCCCCCCCTTGAGATCTAATGGACTCTGACCCTTTTAACCTTTTGGAAAGTTGTGAAGAGCTGACTTTCAATCCAAGTGTCAGGATAGTGTGAAGCTGAGTTGGAAGAGGGTATTGTGGATTGCATCAAGGGAGTTTGGTTAGTAGAGCTGGGGTATTCTGTTTCTGTTCTCGTTGGTTTTTTGCTTTTAACTTTTGTATATGATATTGTTTTTATGTTATAATAGTTAAGGTGACCAACTTTTTTACAATGAGGAGGACACAAATAAATTGAAGAAAAAAATATCATAAATAAAACATTTTATTCATTGCAACAATACAGAATACACTATAATATGATAAATGCATAATAAAAAAGTATTTGTAACAATAGCATTTTATATTGTAATTATGCTTACATGGGCATACAAGAATTTTAAATAAATAAAAATCCCATATGGGCTAGATACTGTATGTCTCAGATTAAACATGTATATTGTGAACAAAATGCATTCTATGTCTGCTTGATGGAGTGCAATAATATACAAGCACAGAAGGCACTCACATAAACATGAATTATATCATTGAAATCTGGAATGGACTTCATGATACAAAACAGTATATCCTCCCCTTGCTGTCCTAAACACATGGGGGGGGGGGACAGAGAGAGAGGAAGGGAGGGAGGGAGTACACAGAACAGGAAAGTTCAAATGATGTTTCCCACCACTGGGGACCTGAAAGTCAGTAACTGCAACTATATCTCCCAGTTTTGTTGGCAGGATTAAAGTGTCAGAAGCATTTGTAGGCTGCCATTTGTGCGGGTTGCAGATGGCAGGCAATATAAACCTGATCTCATAAAGAATCCTCTCCTGTTTTAATATCTTACAAGATGTTTGGGCTGGCTGCTGAAGGCCATTGATAAAGTGCGACAGAATGGTGAGGATTTTGAGAATTGTGAATCTCCTCTGCCTGACATTTTGGAGTTGCTTTGAGAGTTCTTTGCAGTGGGTGTGGGAGGAAACTGTAAAAAATTATAGTCCCCTAAAGGACAATTAAAACTTGTTTTTTAGGACTCATTGTTTTCCATAGTTGCAATAAAAAAGACAGTAATATCTGGAGGCAGGTCAAAGTCCAGAAAAGTTCTATTGCCAGTTAGGGATCAGACACTCTGAAGCAGCCTTCACCAACCTGGTGCTCTTCAAATCCTTGTGAAAGTAATTCACAGATGCTTGGCAAGTTCTCCTGAGAATTCTAAAAGGTTCAGGGAGCCTGTGGGAAAAGTGGAACTGAAGATATATGTCCATTTGTTGTTGAAGGTACCAATTGATCTGTGCTGGACCAATAGGTAGCCATCTTGATCAGAGTGTATAGCTACCTTAGGAAATTGTGTGTAGAGCAAGTAGCATTTTAAGGGTTAAAGTGCTACCCCCTTAAGGGTAGCCTTCTGGGAAATGCAGTTCAGTTGTTGCATGGTTATATCTGTGTTCTAATTGGCCACTGGGAGGGTCTTGTGGTTTATTATCAGGTATCCTGTTACTGCCAGGTGTTTATTATCTGGCTTCATAAATCCTAGCCAGGAGGCTAGGCTAGGAGCTCCGTAGCAGCATGTAAAGATTTACGAATGGGGAAATCCATTATCCCTTTACTTTCCTGTCTCATGCAGAGAAGACCCATTACTACCTCCTCTTAGAATAATTTTGGAAAGTCCCTTGGCAGCATGAAGTAACTCTGTATCCATCATGCACAAAGATGGGTTATAGGACCAGATATTTGAAGGAGGTACGTGTTTGTTTGCAAGGAAAGAAATGGTAAACATTGCCTTATTTGATGATTTATTATTTGCTTATTATATTTCTTAGTCTTGGAATTTCTGGCCATGTCTCAGAAAAATATTACTTTGGTCTGATCTTGCTTAATTATTTTATAAGATCAGTCAAGGTTGGAGATATGCTGATTTCTAAATAAAGCTATGTTAGTAGGATCATAAAACTATTTTAATATAAATGAACATTTATGAAACAAAGTGCACTGTTAGCAAGAAGATAAGATGCAAAGCATGGTAGTTTCAGCCATGGGAAAATAAGAAATACCCCCCCCCCCCTTTTTTTTTTTGCAGAGAAACGTTTTTCAAATTATTAATTTGCATCTTAGCTTAATGGTAATAATATAAGTAAAACCAGTTTGCAGCTGTGTAAACTACAAGATTATTTGAACATTTCAATTTCAGGAGAAACTGGAGATGGAGAAAAAGGAGATGGAGAAACTATCTCTACCATCCCACCTCAAGCCTTTTAATAGTAACTGTAAGAGGAAACAGCAGTATCACATCTGAATAATCCCCCCCTTTTTATTTTATTTTATACATTTCACCTGTGAATTCAAGGCATGTGAGGTTCTAACCACAACCTGTGAGCTAGGCTACATTAAGCTGGGAGATTCCCTTAAAATCACCTAGTAAACACTAGCTGAGCATGAGTTTAAACCTGGATCTTCAGCTATGTCTGTATCTGTGAGATGAGATTTGGCTTCTTGAGATCCTAATGACTGGATTTGATTATGTGTCATCAAATTGGTATTAACTGTTAGTGACCATATAGATAGATTTTCTGTATGGTGATCTGTCTCCAATCTGGTCCTTCATATCTTCCAATAGTGTAGCCATCACCCTAGTAATTGAATCCATCCACTCTTGGAGATCCTGATAATTTGTTCTATAAGAACAAATTTGAATGATGCTGTATAAATCCTGCAGTGGTGCTGATGCTGGTGATAAGAATAAGGATGTCTGTTCCATGAAGCTTTTTTTTTTCTTGTCAGGGAAATTTCACCATAAAGGCCCACTGTCCTCAAGTGTAGAGAAACACAAGAGATGTCCTTGGAGAAGATATGCAGAGACCGTTAGCAGAACATGAGCTCAGTCCAGACAAAAAGAAAGCATGAGGAAAAAAAAATCAGGATTGCCCCACCTTGACTCTCTTTGGCATAAGAGGGAGGGGGAGGAGAAATGCTGTCAGGCTGTCAAGGTTTTATATAAAATGCAGCTTGCATTTATTGTAAAGATTTCAAAAACCATCTCTTTTTATTCATTCTTAAGCATATTGATTGAGGTAATGAAATAAGCAGAGCAGGAGGAAGATAAAATAATATTGATCCTCATGATTGCAGTTGAATTCCATGTGGTCTCTGACTAGCATGGATAAGTTTTCATTAATTTTGCTCTCAAAGGCTCATTTTTAAAAGTGTGGTCATGTGAATTATACAACAATGACTTGAAAACTAGGAAAACAGAAGTGGATATTATATACATTGAAAGTCTAAAGATGGAAAAATTCCTACTTTTTATTTATTATTGCCCAAACAGCTTACTTTTCTCTATATATGTATGCATATATACAATTTGTGATGTGAATCCTAATTGGAAAATTTTTTTAGAAATCTGGATGGCATATAACAGTGGTGGCAAACGTATGGCACCGGTGCCAGAGGCGGCACTCAGAGCCCTCTCTGTGGGCACGTGTGCCGTTGCCCGAGTCCTAGGCCTTCAGCTGGGTTTTATAAAACCTTTTCGCTTTAGGCCTCCATCACCGTGCACAAAAAAAGAGGTTCAATCAATCAGTCAATTTCAACTTCTCGCGGGAAAAAAAAAGATCTTGCAAAGTTGGAATTGATTGATTGAATTTTTTAGTCCCACCCAGTCTGCTGTTACCACCGCAGCCACACCCACCCAATGGGCCATACCCACCCGGCACCAATGATGCATAAGTGGGTTTTGGGTTGCAGTTTGGGCACTCAGTCTCTAAAAGGTTCGCCATCACTGGCATATAACCAATGAATGAGATATAATCTGTGCAGAAGGGAGGGTTTCCCTTTTCTTTCATTGATCAGAACTGTAAGCAATTCATACATTTTGTCATGATAAGCTACAGTTTTCCCCAAAAAGAATCCATTTCTCTTTTCCTTGCTCCAAAAGAGGTTTGAAAGAAGCATGACAAATATATCAATTTCAGACAATAATTGCACCTTGCCTTTCAGAATCAGCTTTCATTATACAAGTTATTTTCTTAAAACATAGTTAGTGACGGTGAATTTTGCAGTGATGGGTGGACAGCACGATATGTAGGCCATAACCTGCTATTGCCACCTAGTGCTCACTGAGTCTAAAAATCTGAGATCTTAGATACTGAAAGATAACTCTGAATTTAAACAAAACATTATTTTACTCTACCACTACCATCCGGCCTAACAACAAGCAGGAGAATCCCCCCCCCCCACATACATCTATCGATCTCCATATTCTCAGCAAATCTAATCTTCCATTTTAAAACTTAATTATTTGGAGAAAAAGCATTCAAGAAAAAGCACTGAATCAGTTGGAACAGTTGGCAACCTTTGTCAGCTTATTCACCCGATCAGATCGACTGCATCTTATCCACCGTGGCTGTGGCTAGCAAAATTTGCATGAATACATTAGAAGAATTACATACTGCTGAAGACTGCTTTGTTGCATGCTGTGACTTTTTCCTGTACGAGGGTATTTTTTTTTTTGATACCCTCACAAAACAATAATCAAATGCATTTAATGAAAAGAAAAATTATCTGCCCAAGTAAAGAGATAACCTCTTGAATGGTGTCAGGAAGATTTAAAAAAGTAGGGGAGCCCTGCAGGACACTATGCAGAAGTGCTGCTGCCAAGCTGACCTTTCCTCCTTACCCCCCCCCCCACCCCCACCCCTTAATCGTCTCATTGGTTTGCCAGATATTTGGCCCTTAGGACCAAAAAAACCTGTTTCCCCTTGACTTAAATAAGCATGAATAAGGGACAGAGTTTACTACTTTCCCTTCTGTAATTAGTTATGAGGGGCAATGGGGAGCAAAGATTCAGGGGGCCCCTGGGCAGATCTTCATTTTCTGCTTGGACCTTTGCCTATGGTCCACTCAGATGATGGCATGTTCCTCTCATTCCCATCCTACTGCAAATGGATCCACGCCTGTATTTTTCATCCTTGATTCAAAATCACTGTTTGCCAACCCAAACTGTCTTAAGCTCTTCACAGTGGATGTTCCCCAGCACGTTGTTCCATTTTGGTAACCGCCCAGCTCTAATTGACTGACGTGGCACATATACCCTCTCCCCTTCTATGGCTGGTCTTGCCCTGGGCATCCATTTCGTCCCGGGTTGCTGCACAGCTATGTGCTCTGTTGGTTAGCAATTATTATTTTGTATAAACTTGCAACTGATGAACTGTCCTCAACCCTAGAAGCTCACGCTCTGTTCAATGCTTACATCTCCCAGGGGACATCTTTCTGGTCAAAGCTGGGGGCAACACGTTCCTTTTGCTTTCCCACCCCCTCTTTACAGTACTGCATTTGTCTTTTTAAAATCTTTAACTGGCAAGGTAGGAACATCACTAGCTTGATTCTGTGAAGCAGAACTATCAGGTTTTCCTTCTTTCAGAATACTCATGGACCTGCCTGGGAAGGTAGGGAAGAAAGAACAAACTGTTCCCCTTCCTTTTGCTTTGATTACTGAAGCTTCAGAGCAACAATAGAACAAAAAAAACCAACACCAAAAGGGTGGGGAAGGATCTGCATTAGTGCCAGAGGACATTTCTCCCCCCCCCCTCTCTCTCTCTCTCTGTGTGTGTGTGTGTGTGTGAGAGAGAGAGAGAGACAGAGAGAGACAGAGAGGGAGAGAGAGAGAGAGAGATGTGTGAGAGACAGAGGGGAGAAAAGGAGAGTGGGAGAACATAATGTGCAAATATCTAGAAAGCAAAACAAAGGTACAAGGGACTAGTGAGAAAGGAATAATCCTTAAAAGGAATTGCGGGGACTGGTCCATGCAACACCCAGCAAGTGAGGTTACTACAGGGATGGGAAGGACAAGATGGAGGAGAATAACTCACCAGGTCTTATAGTGGCTGCAAGCTGGACAGAGCACCCACCTGGTCCCATTGCCAGCCCATAGAAATCTGGAATAGAATTCCTGAGGTTAGCTTAAGAAAAAGGCAGAAGTAGCACGGGAGACGAGCACTGTTTAGACTGCAGTGCAGAGTTCCCCCTTGAATCTGTTTCCATCACTGGATCTGGTCAATAAACATATGCAGGTTTGCCTTATTCACACGTTTATTGCCAAGAACATCAGCAACATCGATCCTTTTTCATGAAAAGCCATTTTCCTCCTTTTTTTTTGTTCTTTTTAATAAGAAAAAGATGTTCTCTATGTTTGGTTCAGATTTCAAGGCTGAAGGGAAGGTGTTTTTTTTTTAAAAAAGGGCATCATAATCCATCATAGTAGGACCAACAGACACCCATAGCAGGACACTCCCTTCCCATAGTCAAATCTGATCTGGTGAGTTGATGGACCCTTTTAAGTATTAAGTAGTATGTCTTTATACATGCAGGCTGGGAGTTGAAAGGAGATACCATTTTAGGTCTTACATTTTTAGTTTCTCTTGTTTGTGCTCATTATGTCTTGTGGATGGACAGGCGAGAAAGCAAGCTTTTGACAACTTTTTTTAATAGCAGTCCTCTCAGATATAAAAATTAGGGAGAGAAAGTAAAGCATACTGAATCAGCAGTGCTTGCAGCAAGACCAGAGGGTGAAGAGTGGGGATGACACCATTTTTTTTAAAGGCAGTTCCAGCAGCACAGTCCAAGTCTCCATCTAGATGTACATGCATTCAGTATTGACAAAACATTTTAATGTTGGGGGGGGGAAATAAAAGATACAGTCCTCAATCCTCTTTCACTTTTGTATTGGTTAGCCTTCCACTAGTTTCATCTTCATACAAGCCTTTTGCTATGCTTTGCATTCAAGTGAAGTCTTTGACTCATATCAAGCGTTGGAGGCGATGTCTTTGGGATGCCAATGGGAGAGCCACAGAGCCAATGAACATCAGCACAGCAGATAACCTAAGGGTAACAAGGCTATAGTCAGAAAAAGTAACCACAGCTGGCTCTGCCATAGATAAATACCACTTGTTGCTCTCTCCCCAAAACTCTTGAAGTACAGTTCTTCCAGATTTTTTGTAGTTTTGTACAGACACCCCCCCCCAAGTAGATAATGATTATGTAAGTAAACATAACTCCCGAAAGGAGTGCCCTATGCTCAATACATATCCTTGTCTTACTTGGTTCTATATCCATCTCATCTGACTCCCTTCTGTCTCGGGTTTTAGAGTATAAACTTCTTAGAGCAATTTCTTAAGTTCTTGCCTACCAATCCCAAGTTTGCTTTTAAAGACAATGAAATCCATTATAACAATACATGCAGAGACACACGAGTTTAGTCACAGTCCAATGGTGGGGCAACATATTTCTGTTTCTATGATTATGTTTCTTGCTATATGCACATAAAAATCTGATGCATAGATTTTGAAGGAAATAATTTCCTTTTTTATAATGTTAAAGTTGCTTTATTGATCTGTTAAATATGCTATCACGATTGGAGATTTTCTCTGCTGATACCTACCTTCATATTAAACAAACAAAACCACCTTGTTTTGCATTATGTCTCCTGTTCATTTGACGTCTGATCTGTAGTCCAAAGTTCTCCTGGCATTAACAGTCCATCTGGAAACGTTTTATTACTTAGTGGTACCAATGTACTACATTTTAAAAGAAAACATAAACATGAATTGAAGCTACCTTGCAAAGGTGACACATTTCTAAACCTTAATTAGAGTCTAGTAAAAGAGATAAATCTAGTCTTAAATCTGTCCCATTGAAATCCATTACCCAGATGTCTACAAGTTCAGGATGCTGTCGCTAGCTAGATCGTGCCACAGCAATTATGGTACTATCTCTAACAGAATAAGGAGAGGCAAAATATTTTAAAACGTTTTCTCTCTAAATATTATTAACACCAGAGGGCAGTATAATAATGTTTCTAAAGCTGAATTCCTTAGATTTGTATAAGATAGAATATTTATGAGGCTGCAAAACAAATTCTTCATCACAGCTGGTGAAAATGAAAACTGGGGTGGAGAGGAGAATTATATGTCAGAAGGAAAACATTTTAGGCACCTTCTTCAGCTATTCGTTTTAAATGTAAAATGGTGGTTTAAAAAAATTAGATTTTTTTTTTAAATCTATGGATGCCCACTCTTAAAATCGGGATGTTTTGACCTCCTGTTTGATAAAAGAGAGATAGGGGAGGAAAAAAGTTATTTCTTATCCTTTCCAATTAAGGGCGCTTCCACACTGCCATTGTTTGTTCCTGTCCAGTTGGCAATTAAAGCAATCTGAACAATGTGCCTTCATCTTCATTTTCTGCTGGCCTCAAAATACCTGTTGTGATTCCGTGCCAGCCTGTGCTACCAACAGCTGAGTCTGAGGAATCTGAGGAGGAGGTGGAGGAGGCATTTGAAGGGCCATCAGGGGCAGAGGGAGGCTCTGATGAATTACAGGACTCACGGTTTGATGCAGAGGCTGGGCCCTCCAGTCGTGTTCCTGATGAAGCTCAGCTGTGTGAGGAGAATGAGTCAGACTCGGAGGACTCACACCTGATGGACATGCTAATGGATGCACGCTCACATCATCAATTAGCAAGAGTAAATTAGCAGCAGTCAATACGGCAACTCCAGAGTAAAAGGAGAAGGCACTGAGAGGCAACACCTTGGGACTGCTATATAAAAAGAGGAGGTGTGGGCGGTGCTGGTTGCTGAAGGCAACCGTTTGCAAAATACTTTGTATCCTGGTCTGTTCGTCTTGCTTGTGACTACTCTTCTGTTTGCATCGTGTTTCCTGTGGACTATTTCCTGCATTTGGATTGAGTTTTGCTGTTTGCATTTTGGACTATTTGGCAGGTTTGTCACCCATATTAAAAGGGGTTTGTTTTGTTTTAAAGTCTCTAGCCTATTTTATTAAAAGGGGTTTGGTCCTTGTGCCTTTAACAAGGATGGCTATAGGCTGGGACAGAACAATACCGAGAATGTGAGAATGTTTACCACTAGCTGGTAGAATGGCTAGAATCAGCAGGGGGCAAGGAGAAACAAGGCACAGAAGAGCTGAACCCAGAGGCAGGGTGAGGCAAATCCTGCCAACAGAGTAAAATGAACCATCCACAAGTCTTGCAGACTTGCAGCCTTGCAAAACAGAAAACCCAGATTTCAGTTTTGGATAAGCCTTAATGGGGCAGAGTTCGATTTGGAGCTGATTCCGAAACAGGTAAAAAAAAAAAAAAAAGGCCCATGTGAAAGTGCCCTACTTTTATTTGTGATAAAAATTCTTTTTTTTTCTGTGTGTGCTGAAGATGCAGGTTTGGAGTCAATCCTAGTATTATTTCTGATTTTAGATGTGGCAACTTGAGTTTCCCAATCTTTTCTGCTACACTGAGAGCAGAAATGTTATATCTAGACAATCTGTCTTTTATCTTTTGCAGTCACGACATAAGCCTAAGACTGAAAATCAGGCTTGTCAGATGCTATATTTTTTCTATCCTGCTATATGGAGTAGACAATTCTGTCTCTGATAGAAGGCCACCTGAAGAGACTAGAAGCATTTGAAATGTGGATTTACAGGCAGCTGTTACGTATAAGCTGGGTTGACAAGATCAGAAATGAGGAGGTAAGCCGCCTGGGAAAGCCAAGGGAAATCATCAAAACAATTAAAAAACTAGAATATTTTGGACATGTAATTCGACACCCAGAAAAATATGGCATACTCCATTTAATCCTCCAGGGAAAGATTGAAGGCAAACGAGATCCAGGCAGAAGAAGAATATTGTGGCTTCAAAATCTAAGGGACTGGTTTGGACAAAACTCAGCAGCACTTTTTTGTGCAGCTGCTGATAAAAACAGGATCGCCAACATGATTGCCAACGTCCGATAACGGATAAGGCACAACAACAAGAAGAAAACAATCTGTCTGTAAGCTTCAACCTACACTTAATGGGTTGGGGTGGGATAGATTGTAGAAACCTTGGGTTTCTTTTTCATCTTCTCTTTTTCAGAGAGTGTGGGGTTCTTGACAGGTCTGTGAGGGTCACCTTGTCAACAAGCAGAGCCCTCTCTATGCATATCAGCCCTCCTGGGATGTTTTCTTTGTTCACACTGCTGGCAGTGAGGATGATGATTTGCTTTATATCTGGCTCTCCTGAAAATAGGCTTAAATGGGAATCTCCCTTGATTTTATCCCCACTGCAACCATGCTGGGAGGAAGACCATCTGAGAGAGATTTCCTAAACTAAAGGCACAGGATGGGTGTTTTGCAGCCTATCCCCAGATCATCAGCCTCCTGCAGAGAATCTGCAGCATTTGCATAGACATGCTTCAAGGGAGATGTTGCTGTAGCAAGCAAGAAAAACTTTATTTCAAATAGGAAGGCTAAAGACAGGAAGATTCAAGGTTAGAACTATCATGGCTCTCAATGGAAAAGGCAGGGAAAGAGGGGTGCCCTCATCACTTACCAATGGTAAGGTGACCAACCGTCCTCCTTTAAGGAGGACAGTCCTCCTTTTGTGAGTTCTGTCCTCCCTCGAAAAGTGTCCTCCTACATGTCCTCCTTTTCGATATTTGAAGACTAATCTGCAGGGATTTTTTTTCCTCATAGAATGCTCAGAACAGCGTTCCGGCACCTTTTGGGATGGTTTTTCTTCAACTTTTGCATGAGCTGTGCTACTCCCCCTATTGGCTTTCGAAAGCCAATAGGAATTGCTGCTGAGAGCGCCAAAACACCCTGCCGGCAAACTTTGCACATGTAAGTTGTCTGCAGCGAAGGCGAATTGGCAGGAACTTTGTACCCCTCCCTGCTACCCAACTACACCATCTCCTACTTAGTCCCAAAGATACATGGAGGAGACTGGAGCAGCGACACCACGGTAACTTTCTCTTGATCTTTGGCCCTGCTAGGGCAATAATGGCTGTGGGCGCAAGAGGCAGGGGTGGCGGGGCTGCTGAGGGGGTGTGAGGGGCAGTGGTGGCCGGCTGCCCCCCCCGTGCTGTGGGAGCCACGGGGCCTGCTCTACACGGGGCTGCACAGGGTGGGCAGTGGTGTTGGCGGGGTGGCTGCAGATGGGGTGTGTTGATGGCGGGCTGCCCCCTGGGGCTAAAGCTGGCTCAGCTGGTGCTTTGGGAGCCGCGGGGCCCACTCTACACAGTGGGGCAGCAGTGCTGGCGGGGCGGCTGCAGACGGGGGCATGGCATGTAAGCATAATTACAATATAAAATGTTATTGTTACAAATGTTTTTATTATGCATTTATCATATTATAGTGTATTCTGTATTATTGTTGCAAAGAATAAAATGTTTCTTCTATTTACGATATTTTTTTTCTTCAATTTATTTGTGTCCTCCTTTTCATTGTAAAAAAGTTGGTCACCTTACCAATGGGGGGGGGGGGTAGAAATTAAGACTCTGGTTTTGTGCAGGCACATTGCTTGGGAATAGTAGAACTCTGGACAACTCATCCGTATTTTGTGCAAATCAGACATTATATAGAAAAAAGCTAATGGGCAGAAAATTGCTTGGCATTGTTAACACAAAATAGGAGGCTAACGCAGGACATTTTCATCCATCAAACTCTTCTAAATAGATTTCTACAGCCATATGTTACTTAACCTAGTACTAAAAACATCTATCTCCACCTGTGAAATAAAAGAAAAACTAAAATATGAAGCAACCCAGGGCCCATTAGACGAGACATTTGCTCTGCCTTCTCCTTTAAAAAAGAAGTTTATAGTTATGGAAAAAAAGGTGGCAGAGGTCAGCTCTCCCTACATTTTGGGGAGAGCTGATTTCTGGTGAACCTTTGGGACTAGGTGTATCAAAAATTCTAAAAAAGTTAATTTGGCTCTGCTGGTGTGTCACACACACCCCAACAAAAGAAAAAAAACCCCTCTCTTTCTCTTCCACCCCCCCACCCCATCTAGGCCACCCTGATGTCTAGTTTAACAAAGAGAAGGACGAGGGGGTACATGATAGCAGTGTTCCAATATCTCAGGGGCTGCCACAAAGAAGAGGGAGTCAAGCTATTCTCCAAAGCACCTGAAGGCAGGACAAGAAGCAACGGGTGGAAACTAATCAAGGAGAGAAGCAACCTAGAACTAAGGAGAAACTTCCTGACAATTAGAACAATTAACCAGTGGAACAACCTGCCTCCAGAAGTGGTGAATGCTCCAACGCTGGAAGTTTTTAAGAAGAAACTGGACAGCCATTTTTCCAAAATGGTATAGGGTTACCTGCCTGAGCAGGGGGTTGGACTTGATGACCTCCAAGGTCCCTTCCAACTTTACTACTACTACTACTACTACTACTACTACTACTACTACTACTACTATAGTGCTAAGGCTAGGCTTGAAGTAGAGACTCAAGCCTCAATTTCAGTCCTAGAGCCCCCTCTGCCGCTCAAAAAAGCCAACTCATGCCGTTTCCCAAGGAATATGAGCCTTGGGGAACAGTGCAATTGCCTCCATGGCCCAGAGCCCCCCAGGATTTGCCATGCACCATTTGCCTTCAGGTGAATTTCTCTTTCTCTTCACCGGCTCCTGCAGCCTTCCTGAGTTTGCTCCTGGTTGGACAAGGTCTTCGTTCTTGAAGTTTCTTTGGAGAATACTCTTCATTGCCTCCCTGGAGCCTCCAAAAACTGTGTGAAAGCACAGCCCATTCTCCCGCCATTTTTAGAGGCTTCTGAGGCCACACAGGAGCTGGGCCCACTCGCATGGCCTCTGCAGCCTCTGAAAATCATGTGCAAACAGGGTGTACTTTCAAGAATAATTATTGTCAGATGTTGGTAAATGATGGATCAGCCAAAACATTGTGGTGTACCCACTTTGACACACGTATCATGGGTTTGCCATCGCTTTCCTAAACATTTTAAATTATTTTTTTAAGTTTTTATTGTTTTTTTTCATACAATTCAATAGTTCTTGTTCAACAAACGTGTTGTCTGAGTTTATCATTCATTAATACAGGTTTAATTCCTAACCCCTTATTCTTTTCTCCAGCCACTGATAAAATCCCAAGTTTGATAGCGTTCTGTTTCTTCTTTTTCTTTCAGCCTCAGAGCAAGTCTGTCCATTTCCACACAATCTAGTAATTTTTAAATTATTTCTTCCTCTGGTGGTATTTCTTCATTTTTCCAATATTGTGCGAATATGATTCTTGTCGCTGTTATCACATGTAAAATCAAGTATATACTTTGTTTATCAATCTTTTATGGCATTATACCTAATAAAAAAAGTTCAGGTTTAAAAACTATGTGTTTTCCCAACATATTTTCTAGCCAAGTATGTTTTTTTTGTCCAATATCTCTTTGTTTTAACACATGTCCACCATACAGGAAAATAAGTGCCTGATTTGTGTTTACATTTCCAGCATCTATCTGACATATTTTTAAACATTTTGCTAATCTTGCTGGTGGCAAGTACCATCTATGAAACATTTTATATAGGTTTTCTTTGTAAGAGATTGACATTGTCGATTTATAATTTCTTTCCCACAGGTTTTGCCATTTCACTAAATCTATATTATATCCAAAATTCTTTGCCCATGTTATCATTGTATCTTTTACTTGTTCATTTTTCATTTTTAAATTAAATAAAAAGTCATAAAATTTCTTAATTAATTTTTCATCAGAGGCTAATAATGTCTGATCAAACAAGGTCTCCTCTTTATAAAATCCATACAATTTAACATCTTGCAGGTCACTTTCTACACTTTCCAAATCCCAACTGTGCATTATGCAGAGATGTATGTCTGGCATGCTGATTGGTTCATCTGACTTCCTGTTTTGTGCTTTGTTGTTTGAATGTCCCCTAGCCAGAATGCTACATTTCCAGAAATATAAATGGAACACCTATGCAACCATCCGCAAATGACAGAGGCATACATTCTCTGACATGCAGTGCCGGAGAAGTTTGTTTGATTCGCCTAAGGTGGGACTAGAATTCACAGTCTCCTGGCTTTTAGCCAGCTTATTAGCTACTACAACAAACTGGCTCTTCACATAATTTCCTTTATGTGAAGAGTTTGAACTGCAATGTATGTTTGGGCAGAAACACAGAGCATTTCCATGCATGGAATTCACCCTGTTGATTTTGCCTCCCTACTGATCACATTATTAGTGGTTCCCCAATGCTTTTCCACTGAATCAGCTCTCATTTGGTTTTGGGTTCTTGGGAAATGATCAGATATTCAGCATGCAGAAGACATTTCTTGTGATGTTGTCTCTTTTATTTATAACATCAAAGCAAATTTCTTCTATTTGCTTTCAGTCCAACAGATTTATTTAAGTTAAGCAACAGGTAAGCCCAGGCATTCAAACAACCATCTTTTGTGACCTCTATCATTCTCTAGCCATCCTACAGCTTTTACAATTACAATGATTCATATCTCTCTACTAAATCATTTTTAAGTTAACTATTTTTCTGTAGTGTATATCTATATATTTTGGATCTGTCCTCTGCCAGGGGGAAAAATCAGTATGCAGAAGACTGACAAACAGAGGCTCAGATCAGCCAGAAACTATGAATATGGGGGAACAAAACAAGTTGTCAAAGTGTAGCACCTATTTTCTCAAAGGAGGGGGAAAATCCCAAGAGCAAAGGGGCACTTTTGGGGGGGAAAGCATGGCAGTTCCCCCCCACACTTTAATGGGAAACTACTCATACCACATCAAATTCCTGGGTGTGCAGCCAATGAGTAGGCTGGCTTGGTCACTCAACAGTGAGAAACTGGTGAAGCGGACACAGCAGCGCCTGCATTTTCTGTGTCACATGAGAAAAGCACATCTTCCTTCCCCTGTCCTGACCACTTTCTACAGGGGGATAATCGAGAACATCCTGTCATACAGCATCACAGTCTGGTTTGGAAGCATCACTGCTTCAGACAGGAAGGCGGTGCAGAGAGTGGTGAGGATGGCCGAAAAGATCATTGGCAGCTCCCTCCCTCCCATCCAGGACATAGCCCAGAAGCGTTGCTTGACCAGGGTCCGTAAGATTATCTGGGACACTACACATCCTCTTCATCACCTGTTTTCCTTGTTACCTTCTGGGAGGAGGCTTCGTGGTATCCGAAGCAGAGCATCCAGATTCAGCCATAGTTTCATTCCATACAGCATTAACCTTGTGAACTCTCAAGCTTCCTCCTTCCGTTATATATTCAAGATGGACAGTATTTAATATTTATTTGTTACGTATATGTAGGGGTATGAGTCTATACCAGCGGTTCTCAACCTATGGGTTGCGACCCCATTTAGAGTCGATCGACCATTTTTCGGGGGTCGCCAAAGGTGGCGATCCGCCATTTTTCGTGGCACCGTGCACGCGCACCACGCATGGGGGTGGCGCCGTGCACGCGCGCCGTGCATGGGGGTGGCGCCGTGCACGCGCGCCGTGCATGGGGGCGGCGCCGTGCACGCATGCCGCACATGAAGGCGCGGCGCCATGCACATGCGTCGTGCGTGGGGGGGCATCGCGCATGCACACCGCGCATGGGGGCGCCGCCACGCATGCGTGCCGCGCATGGGGGCGCCGCCACGCATGCGCACCACGCATGGGGGGCACCGCCCCCATGCGTGCGGCGCCGCGCATGCGCAGAACGTTTGTGTGACGGGGGTCGCCGTCACACAAACGTTGAGAAGCACTGGTCTATACATATGTTGTACATAGTATGTTTAGGTGTGTGTCATGTATGTGTTTCACTTTGGGAGCGGGCAACTAAATTTCATTTTTGATGTGTGCCGTTGTGCCCACAGTAAAAAAAATGACAATAAAGGTGATCTCTATCTCTCTATCTCAAAGGAAGTACTACAAAAATATCATCTTCAATTTAGGAGAGGAAAAATTAACAATTCTATGGTTGGCCTTTGAAAAACTAATCGATGTGCCAATGCACGGTGGAAGGAGGTAAGGTGTCAAACCTCTCTTTGCAAGAACTGGAAGGTGACTCAGGAAAGCATTCAAAGACACAGGTCTCTGATAAGTAAGCTTATGAACCACTAATGAACCACTAACATAAGACAAAATGAAACTGCTAGAAATGAATTCCAATGTCTGCTGTGTATTTAATGAAGGCCCTATTTACAACAAAGTCAGCATTAAATTCTTGCACTTTCCCCCCCATCTGTAAAGTGCAGGGGGCTCTAAATGTCTATTTTTCAGGTGGTAGAATGAGTTTTCCCTTGTCTCTTGTTATGATGATTGCAAGCTGTTATTTTTAAGCTTGCCAGAACTAGTTCTCATACTAAGCAGAGCTGATCTCAAATCTCTTGCATTTTGACACCTCGCTTAGGGAAGAAAGATATACTGCTATCTATTTATTCCATTTGATGGGTATTTTCTCCTTCCATCCTTTCTATTTACACCGCCCTAACAATGCCTCAAGTCTCTTAATGTTTGTATCTTATAGGGTTGCTCATGTCTGGGATAAAGCACGACACATTGCAGTCTGAAGGCAACTAGTGGGTATCAAAAAGTAAAAGTACTATCATTCCAACTTCCCAGATAATGGATGTAGGAATAGACACTTGGAGACGGAATAATACACCAAGATAAGTAGCCCTGGGAACAGAGCCCAAATATTTTGGGTTCTAATCCAGTGTTTTCACCACAATTATTTTATTGGAAAAAATGGAACTTGAAACTCACCACCAAGCAGGGAATTTAAACATTCTCTCCCTGGCCACTCCTAATGCCAACCTGAACACTATTGTTCCTATTTTAACAATATACAGTTTACAGTTTATTCAGGCTGCTTTAATTAGTGGACGCCAGAAAGTTTTGCCCCAGCAAAGCAGTGAGGCTGAGAGAGAGAGAGAGATCAGAAAAACTATAATGGTCCCTGGAAGCTAGCAAAGAGCAAGACACACGTGGTTCTAGAGCAGGGGTCTTCAAACTCCTCACTGGCTGAGGAATTCTGGGAGTTGAAGTCCACAAGTCATAAAAGGGCCATGTTTGAAGACCCCTGTTCTAGAAGCTACAGAACAGGCCTTGTGTGTCTATGAAGAATGAGAAAAGGCAGTGTAATAATAATGGGAGAAATTAATGAAATCCACATTGCCAGTCTTTGCAAGTGACAACAGAAGGCCATAGGTTTCCCTTAAAGTGTTAGAAACTTCCCTAAGATTTCAGAAGCAAACAGAATATTGCTACATATGCTAACCTAATAAAATATCTGATTTTTGCTGGTCTTTACATACTTGAAGCAGAGAGAAGGTTGATGAAGGAAGGCCAAAGTGTAATCCCTGTGTCATATGGCTGACACCTGAATGGTCTTTTTTCCAAGGATCTCACATTTGTTCAGGACTTTTTCATGCATTTTTGCACTGCTAAACAGTTCACTGAACCAGATGGCTTGGAGGAATGAATTGGACTTCATTTGGCATTGTGTCCCAGCAAGGGAAGGGCATTGGTTCATAATTTGCTGTATCTGTTTTGAGAATTTATTTATTTTTATGTTTATGTATGCCCCTCTCACTGATACAGTGTTTAGTTGCATTAAACTAGTGGTATTGTTAGAGAATTTTAATTTCTCTTATTGGTGAAAAATAAATCAGAAGCTCTCACAGTTGACTGCATTTAGCTGATTCAAATAACTTTATATTTATATAAAAATATTTACAATACCATTCTTCTTTATAGCAACATAGCTTAGTTGAAGACTTCTTACAGAGACAGACCAGAGACAGACATGAGACTGGAAATCCAGCTCCTAACTCAGTACTCTTTTTTTGCACAGACTCAGTAGCACTTTCTTCACATTGGCTGATTGAGTTACCACATGACTCTTCCTCCTCATGAATATTCCAACAGGTATTAATTTATAATAAATTATTAATTTATTACCATTGATAAGTATCACCAAATACAAATTTTATAAGAGGAACTTTCTGTCTGCTCTATGGTGAATTCCAAAAACAGATATATAGGATATTAACTCAAGGCCCTAATCTTCCTTCCTAGGGATTTCTTTAATGCATATGTAGTGCCACCCCCGAAGGAACCGCTAAAGTCCGGGCCCTCCTGGCCTCCTCTTCGGCTGGCTGCCAACCCAAGGGGTCTCTCACGTTGGCACCTCTTCCTGACAGGGTAAGTAGCATGGTGATGTTCAGTCATGGTTGGCAGCCACGCACATAGGGTGGTGATGGTCGATCTCTTTCGATGGTAATTCACATGGGATGATGATACCTCAGGCAGTAAGACTTACAGGAGACGATGGTAGTCAAGTCCTGGCAGCAGCAGCTGGCATACAACAGTAGTAGTCGGTCCCTAGTAACAGCAACCTGCTTAGGACAATGTTAGCCAGTCTCTGATAGTAGCAACTTGCCTATGACAATGTTAGTCAGTCTCTGGTAACAGCGACTTGCCTAAGGTGATGGCAGTCAGTCTCTGGTGACAGCAACTTGCCTAAGCCAGTGTTAGTCAGTCTTTGGAACAAAGAGTTGCCTCGAGCAATGGTAATCAGTCTTTGGTGACAGCAAGTTGCCTAAGACGATGGAACTCACAGGGGCCCTCCTTTATCCACTCGTCTCTCTCTGCCCTCACTATATGTAATCCCACCTTCCCTTCCTTATCCCCTTTTTGCCTCCTCCAGTGGATCCTATAAAAACCCCTCTACTTCACACTAAAAGACATATCCTCAACCTGGTCAAACTCTTTCCTGGCTCTCCCTTCCCCCAGCTGGCTCCAACAAGGGAGAAGAAATAAAACTCCCCAACCTACCCTCTCTCCCTCTCTACCTCTGGCCTTCTTACTCTCTCTCTATCTCTTTGCTCAGCTCTGGACGGCAGGCTCCATTAAGCTAAGCTCTCTCCCTTTTCCTCAGCTGGCTCCGCCTGATTTCCCGCCAAAAACCTCCCTCCGGTCTCTTTCTCTCCCCCCTCCTGTCATTTTCCTCCTTCCTTTTCTTCCCTCCTCAGAGCTACGCTACGCTGCCAGACCCACAGCAGCTGCTGGAGCTCCTCATTTCCCTGCCGGATTGGCAAGGCTCCCACAAAACCTCTCAGCTGGCCCCATTCTCACCCCAGCTCTGCTACACACAGATACATTCTTTGCTTATTGCAGTGATGGCGAACCTTTTAGAGACCAAGTACCCAAACTGCAACTCAAAACCCACATTTATCACTGGGTGCCAGGTGGGCATGGCCCACTGGGTGGGCGTGGCTGTGGTGGTCATGGCACACTGAGTGGGTGTGGCCAAGGTGGGTGTGATCACCTCGATGTTGCTTATGGGGAGGGATACCAGTGGGGGCCAGGCAGGGTTGGGGGAGATCCAGGGGGTCTCTGGCAGGTGGGGTGGTGGGCAGGAGGCTTGTCCTGCAGGGTGAAGCGAGGCAGGGCGGGGTTGCTATTGTCGCAGAGCAAGGTGAGGCAGGGGCCGGGTCAGCTGCTGCCTGACACCATCGGCCCCTGCACACAGAGGCCAGCGAGCGCATGTGGGCCGACAGTGTTCGTCAGCAGCCACAGCCTACTGGCCCCTCAACCGGTACACTCTGGGGCTTTACAGCCCACCAGCAGCAGTTCAGAGAAGCCACCTCTGAGCTGGACAGCCGACTGACAGCTGAGGAGGCAATGCAGTGAGCTGTGCCCAGGAAAAGGAGAGCATGCGAGGCCAGGAGGGATGGGACGGGGGAGGGAAACCAGCCATGCTGGGATGCATCTGACCATGTGGGACCTTGGCAAGTTAGTGGGCAGCTAGTTGAAGAGCTATATTTGCCATCTCCAGGGCATGGAGTGTGTGCCCACAGAGAGGGTTCAGAGTGCCGCCTCTGGCACGCGTGCCATAGGTTTGCCACCACTGGCTTATTGTATTCTTCCCTGTATGCATCAGGATCTCATACCTTTGAATAGTGCCTCTACTATTCAACTTTTTGCAGAGAGGGTATTAGGATTAGGGTTAAGGTCAGCTAATAGAATTGGCCTAGCTTGGAGACAAAAAGTTTGCCATGGGATCAGCTCCCTTAAAGCAATCCATAGTCTGTTGTTATCTAATCTGGTGCTATCCACAATGCTTATATTACAACTCCTTTTTCCAACCAACCCAGTTCGAGCCATGTTCAGTGGTGGGATTCATCCAGTTTGCACCACTTCAGGAGAACCGGTAGCTAATTTTTTTGTTGCCCAGGCCCAGAATGGACTTCTGGAAGCTGCATCCACACAGAGAACCTGTTGTTCACATATTTGAATCCCACCATTGGCCATGTTGGCTGCTAGAGATTGGAGTTGCAGTCCAATGTATGGAGCATAGAGTTGGGGGTTTGGCCATCTAGTTTGGTCATATAATATTCCTTTTATATCCTTGTATTTCTAGACCAGTCTTCTCCAGGTTCAATCCTTACACAATGCTCTATAACAGGAAGAGAATGTTCTGGGTCTGTAAAGGAATGTAGAACGGATTTTGGGGAAGATATGAGAGAGCAATTAAAGGGATATTTCCAGAACAGTTCTGAGATAGAGGGAAAAGTGAGGAAGAAATTCAAATGAATCTACCCTTGGTTTTGTTTAGTAAGCTATTTTAAAATTAATAAAGGGATAACAATAAATAAGTGAATGAATAAGAAGGGACAAAGAGGAACTTGGACACGCTTTCGAAGTTCTGTTATTCTACCTTACCACAATAAAAAACACCCCTAGAATCTCTATCCTATTTTTTGACCTGGCCTGCCTGAAAGAGCTGACAGGGAAGCCATTCTAAGATAGATTGACTGGGGGCTTGAGACCTAGAGAAAAACATTCTCAGGGGCAATCCTCTCTTCCTGAAAGAATAGGGCCTTGGATCTCCCTGAGCAGTATATATGCCACCCCCTTTTGTATCCTCCAAACAGTGGTGGGATTCAAATACGTGAACAACCGGTTATCTGTGTGGATGCCCCTTCCAGAAGTCCATTCTGGGCCTGGGCAACAAAACTTTAGCTACTGGTTCTGCCGAAGTGGTGTGAACTGACTGAATCCCACCACTGCCTCCAAACCTTTTGTGCATGGCTTTTGGGCAAGAGCATCTTCCTAGCAGCAACAGTTTTTATTTATCAGTTCTGTTTCTACCCCAGAGGGGTAGAGAAGCAAAATGTTTTTACAGAAAAAACAAAGAGAGTCCCACTGCCTTTTGAAAAGCACCTCTGAGACAACCATGACCTGGATGATTGAGAATCTCCAAAGACAGTTCTGCTTCTAGTGAATTGTTTATACAGGTATTTTAGTTTTAAATATTATAAGCCACCTAGATTTACCTGAGCAGGCACCATGTAAAGGTAAATAAATAAATCCATCTTGAATTTCTGACTTTGATGTTGCATCTTTTTGCTGCTGTCATTCAGCGGATTAGCATTTTTTAAATGAAAACTTGACAGCCATAGAATACTGCACCTGGTCTCATCATATTATTACAAATCATCTACAAATGTAGATCTCCCCAAGCATTTTATTTAGCCAGCTATTGGCTGATGCTTCAGAATGGGTAGGAAAATATCTCTTTGTGGGAGTTAATAACTAGGCAAATTGGAGATTTCTCTGGAATATGCTGTGTAGAGAGAGAAAGATTGGTTTGTAAAAGAGGACATGGCACTCCTTTCAGTTGAAGGAAGGTGGAAGGTACACACAACTCAAGTAACTGCCAATGCACCTTTGAAGCAGAGAACAGGAAGGGAAGATGATGGGGCTACCCAAGGCATTTTACTAGCATAAATAGGACAGCAAATGATACAAATCTTTCCTTATAACACCAGTGGCATTATATCTGTGGCTGACCAGATTCTATCACCTGAGAAGGAAATCCCATAAATACAATAAATTACAAATATAGTAAATTACATGGTTATTGGGGGGGGGTATAAAATCAAATAAAGTCAATAAATAATTGAGATGACTTGTTTTTATCTTCCTAATTATGGGGTTAAGATGATGCTAGAAGATTAAGAGGGTCTTTTATGGCCACAAGGACAATTAGCCTGAATGTTCTCTGCAGAGACTCCTGGGGTGGGTTTCTAGTTATGTTGGAAGGCTTTGCCTCTGAAGCCAGGAAATAGTCTGTAGTTTGATTTAAAGCCCAATATTCTCTGCTACTACAAGTTCTCCCAGGAAAAGAGACTAACAAATATTTTTTTCAAATTTTGAATACAGCCATAGGCATAACAGTAGCCTCATCAGAAAAAGGCTTCACAAAACTCAGTAAAATGGAAATTGATTTGAAACAAAACCAAACCCTGAAAGACATCAAATCACACTCTTGCTTAGTTACAAAAACTATAACTGGATCAATAAAATTGGGCTGTTTGGTAGAGTGTCAGGCCTTATCTAAAGGATAGCCCCAAATTTCCCTTTTCTGTGGAATAGTCACCCAAATGTTTCCTAAAAGTTTGTAAATTATTGTATTTTAATCTATCTTTCTTTCCTTCTCCACTATACTCTCTAACTGCAGAAGTGGAGCATCCATGCAAATCTCTGCTAGAACAGTGGTAGTGGGCCTGCCAAATGTCTCCCTGGGATCTCTACCTCTGCTGCTCCCTTGAGTTTCAGTTGTCTGGGTTTGCTGTTTCTGAGATAAAAGATTTCCTGGAGGGAGACAGGTAATTCACGGGACATCACTTGCTCTTGAATTAGGATATTATTTCATGGTCACCTGAATTTTGTAGCCTAGGTGCGATTGACCCACAGTAGGCGCAAAATGATGGATGCAAGAGATTTAGTCCCACCAAAGATATGGCTGAGTTGTCTTCTGGAGTATTGACTCCTTTGCTATGGTAAGACCTGACTTTTCTTCAGTTGCACCACATTCACAGTTTAGCTGTTTTCCATCCCCTGATGTACCCCCCATTCTTCCTTTTCTCCGGAAATCACTGGATTTCCTCTTTTCCTTTAGCTGCTGTTCTTCTTGTAGGGCTTTTACTCCTATTAACTGTCACCCAAATGTGCCCCACCAACCATTTTATACAGGGGTCTTCAAACTTGGCCCTTTTATGACTTGTGGATTTCAACTCCCAGAATTTCTCAGCCTGCGTGCCTGGCTGAGGAATTCTGGGAGTTGAAGTCCACAAGTCATAAAAGGGCCAAGTTTGAAGACCCCTGATTTTATATGACCATGTCCTCAGGACCTTGCTTTTCTCTCATCTCCAGTGCTAGCTGAGACAGCTGAAATCAGTGTTGTTTTAAAATAGGCTTTCTCATCTCTTTCCAAAATAGTATTTGTTGTGGATGTGGTATCTGGTATGCTTCATGTATGGTGTAGCATGAGGGAGCACCCCAATGCACCCCATAGTCTCTTATCCATGTCTGGATCCTGTTGAGCCATTTCTAAACACAAACTTATCCCTCTTTCAAAAGACTACTAGACCCATGTGAAATGAACACAAAGGAATGTGACATTGGGGTAAGTATGAGAGTGGCCATTAAGGGGACACTGTAGAGGAGATTACAGAGTTCAGAGGCAGAAGAAGGCGTGAGAAAGACATTCAAAAATCACTCAGTGTCAGAAAACAGACACCATGAGTAATACCAGAACTCTGCTTTGTTGATATAGTTTGTAATAACAGAATCTTGAAAGCTTGATAGCATTTCTCCTTCACTCCTCTTATGCCAAAGAGAGTCAAGGTGGGGCAGTATTAAGTTTCTTTCTCACGCTTTCCTGTTTTCCCAGGCTAAGCTCGTGTTTTACTAACAGTTGCTGCCTATTTTCTTCAAAGCCACCTTCACGCTCCTCTATAAACTGCCTTGATTTTATTTTCTAAACGATAGGATAGAGAGAAATCTGGACAGGCTTTCAAGTTTCTGTTTTTCTACCTTACTGCAATACAAAGCATTTCTGAAATCCCAACTATACCTGTTCCTTGATCTGTCCCACAACAATGGCTGAAAGAGACCAATAGACAACCAGAGTCATGGAGTAACTTTCTTCCTGACCTGTCAGTTGGGTAACTCAGTAGGTGTCTGAACCTGTCATTTGCAGGCCTAATCACAACATATCCTCTGGCTCTGAATGGAACCATTTGGCTAGGTTCTTACATTTTATTATCCATCCAAACCATAAGCCAAATGCTGGGATAGTTTTTGTACAGCAGTTGTTATCTATAAACAGTCCTTTCACTGGCTTGTTATGTTCATGAAGATTCCAAAACCCATTAAGTCTTTACTTTGGGGGTTTTGTTTCACTGATAAAATATTTTTAGAATTTATACAATTAGAGATTTTTTTCCCCAAAGATAGCAGCTAGTACATTCTGCCTCTAGCATCATCTCTTCCTCAGATGGTTAACACTTGGTTCAAATAGTTTTATCATAATTGTTACCTGAAGCTGTATCCTCTCCTAGAACTGAAGTTCAAGACACCAGTGATCTTATAAATGCTGGTCAAAACACAGATACCCCTAGCTTTTATTCATGTTCTATCCTAAAAAATATAAAGTCTTGATTTTTTTCCCCTTAAAAAGGTAAAGTAAAATAAGATTATGTCTATCCCTCTTCATTTGAAATGGTATCCTGGTACTGATTACTACGCGGGACATACACTATAAGTTTATTTTATGACACAGCTCTGCAGAGTCACCTGTCCTGTCCCAAAGCTACCATAGTCAGAATGTGAGAGATTTCACCTCCATTCTGCTGAGTTGAAATATGGTATTTGGAATCCAATAGAAAGATTTAAAAGCCAGGAATTCAGTATACTGAAATAACAGAGTTAAGCTGAAGCCCAAGAACATAGCCAGACTTAGACAAGTGTTCCAAAAGCAAAAATAAATAATAAAAATAATAAAATAAAATAGGATTTCAGGAGACAGACTTATGTAAATATTTTGAACTGTGAGAGTTTATAATTCCAAAACTTTCAGACTCGCTCCGATGCTTCAATTGCTGATCCTTAATGCCTGACCTCTTACGTACATCTAAATGCACCTTGTCTAACTCTGAAGATTGTGGTGTTGAACTTGTGCCCATAATCAGTTGCATTTCTGGGGTGGGGTGGGGTGGCTCAGGCTTATTGCAGAGCAGGATCCCTATTTCTTTATGATCCGTTTCTGAGTTAGGCTGTGGCCTGCAGAGCTTCCTATTTCATCCTGCAATTCTAATGAGGGTTTCCAGATAAATAATATTTTTTTTTACCTTGATCTTCAAGGGCTATCATGGAACTGATCGTGGAAGGACACTTCTTAAAGTTCTCCTGCAGTGACCCTTCTAGAAGGGTAGTGGCTTTTCACTTCAGTGTAAAATTTTAATACTTTAGAAGAAGCCCCATTTTTGGTACTAATGGATATAAATTTGAGTGTAAAGGAGTAATTAAAATCAAGCACTGTGCAATTATTATGAACAATGGAGCGTTTTATTCCAAGCTTTGGAGCAAAAATGGAGTGGCTTGCTTAGAAAGCCAGGGCGGTGGGTGGGTAAAGAGAAAGATGCAGATAGCTAGGTTTGTAGAACTTAGCTGCTCCACTTAGTGAATTGGGAATCTGCAGGATAACCTCCAGGGCCAGGCTCAAAGGAAGCATTTTGTAGTGCAAACCACAGCACAGAGGCTATGAGGAGGGAATGAACTGTGTGGGTTACCTGAAGCAATGCACTTGCTTATATGCAAGATTCTGAAATATCCTTTCAGGGACACATCTGGGGATTTAAAAATTCCTTTCTCTTGTAGGAAAATGAAAGCATGCATCTCCTCCTGATGCCATATGGATGGTATGAACTTACTCTCCAATATAGTTGCGAGAGACTGATACTGTTTTTTAAATAATTGTTCTTAACAGAATACAGCTATATCCTATCTTTAGTGGCTCCCTGCTCTTATTTTCCCCACAATATCATACCTGTGAGATAGGTTGGGTTGTAAGAATGTGTGTTGCTCAAAAGCATGTTTTGGCTTCTGCGGCGGAGGGTGGGCTATAACCTGTTCCAGACTGTAGCTACTACACCATATTGACTCATTAATAGATACTCTTAGTCAAGTTCATATCTTGAACTCATAGACATAACTACTTAGTTTTTTTGGAAACCACAGTGGTTCACCATTGCTTTCCTTCATTTCTCAGTTTAGCCCTGGAATTTGTTGGTCTTCCACTGAAATCCAATCTTGCCCACATTCTGAGGCTATGAAAGTACCAAGAACACTGAAGCTCCTCCTCCTCTTCATTCTCCGCCTCTTGTACCAGCAATTGGCATCAAGATGTATGTTGTTGGAGATACCAGTCAGAAGCATCTGGTAGAAGGTATGATGTCAATCATGTCGTCATCTTGTAAATGAAATGATCTTTGTAATCTGCATCTGTCATTTGAAAGGAATGGTGTGTCATATGTAACTGGTATCATGTGTTCATTTATATTATGGGACCTTTTACATGACTTGCCCCCTTTTTTTCCATGATTAATGGAAACACCTTATCAGTAGCCAAGTCTTACTTGTAATGAATTTCTCTACCCCATGGTAGGAGGCCATTAGTACATCTTGTATTGAGACAAACCACAATTATTACTGCCTTGTGTGAATTTTCTATTCTCAGCTTCACTGGATTAGTCTGGTTGTGGGACTATGTAAGAGAGACAATCCTGGGAAATTTTATATACTCTTACCATACCTTTCCTTTTGCTCTTTTCTTTTCTTTAGCTCTCCCTACTCCCTACATGGCAGTTTTGCTTATTTGAAAAATCCATCAGACTCTTTTATCATGCTAGTTGACTTTTAACGAAATTAAAATGATGAAAAATAAATATTATCATTGGCCATTATGTAATAAGCTATCATACTGCAGATCACTACAATCACTTTTCATCTCTTTCCTGCATTGCATAAAACATCTTTGGAGAGCAGTTAAGTTATAAATTCTGTGACTTCTCCAGCAACAAACATGGTGTAATTAAGTGCAGTTCACACAACTGAGAGTACAGCAAACAAGTTAACAGTATGGCATGTTCAAGGTCTTCAGTTCCCAGGAGAGAATTTGATTGCCGTTTGCAGGGAACGTGTGGTAAATTATATTGTTATTTTTCTCTTTTACCAGACCTGAAGTAGCATTTTACTGACTTATATTGAGTACTGATTTCTCAGTATTATCTACTATCCTTTGTGCTGGTGGAACTGGAGAAACATCTTGAAAAGGAAAGTCATTGTGTGAATGCCACAGTTACAGATCTCCTTTGTAGAATAATTTACTTGCTGTTTTGAGATCTGTCTCCCCACCTTGACATTTACTTAATCCTTTCAGCAAAATGTCAACAGAAAAGAATTGCTTATGTTGTTACAGTTCAAATCACGCTTCCATGGGGGAAAATTATTTCTGGGTCAATGTGCAGTTATTGTTTCCACAAGTAAATATGTATTTTAACAAACAGAAAGGCCAAACGTAATGATAGCCAGGTCAAATTCATCTTTCTAAGAAAATGAGAACATAACAAAGTAGCAAATTAAATTCAGATTTAGCTCAGAGGTCTGCCACGTGGTTCTTCCATTTGTTCTATTTATGATTAACACTGGACTTGGGAACACAAGCAGAGTTTCTGCCTCCTTCAACACTTCATGCCTCCAGTCAGCTGATCATTGGGGTACCCCCCCCTCTTCTTTGAAACTATAAGCAAATTAGACAGGATCCTGTCTAGAGGGCAATCTCTGTAAGAAGAGATTAATCCATGGGATATTGCTGATACTGTAACGAAGGCAACTTGTGCACCACACCAACTTGAATTGTAAGGAAGTACATAGATATGAGAACATGTTTGTCAATTGCTGAACAAATAGATCAAAATTTTTGCATAGTTGAATCACTTAAAACAATAGGAGTTCAGCTCTACCGCTCTGGTCCCTCCCTGCTGACTTACTAATGTTGCATCTGTCATGGCCTCTTTCTTAAAAATCTTAAAAAGCCTCCAGTTTTGCAAAGCCCAGTGACCACAGAATTCTTAGTGCCAGGACATATCTGTTTGTTCCTGAGCCTTACAGGGATGTGATTGACCAGGATCAGTGTACATTGTTACATTGTAATCACGTAACAATGATTACAAGGATCATTGGGTCACTGTAAGATCCGTTGACCGTAAGCCCACTCGATATGGAAGCCAGAAGGTCTGATATTGGTTTCTGCATCAAGAGGACTCTTTAGTTGCTAGGCACTATGGAAATAGGGCCCAGTGAAAAAGCAATGGCAGTTTCAATTTCTGTAATTCACAAGGAGAGAGGCGGGCATGAAAAAGAAAAGTTAATTCACTTTTCAGGGCCATCCACCCACATCTTTGGGCCGTGTACAAAAAAATAAAACAGAGAAACAAGTCCTTATTTCCCCTGTAGTTAAACAGCTGAATTTAAGAGGGATGGGTAGGGAAAGAAATGTTGGGTCTATGGGGAGCAATTGTACCTAAAAGGGCTGAGGCAAGTTGTTTTGTGTAAGGGCAAAATGCAGAAGGCAGGGTAGACTGGTGATTCAACATAGATTCAATAGCAGCTCCGATATGGTGCTTACAAACCTTAATTAAAGGAAGGGTCCCTTTCAGATTTCGCTTAGCTTGGGCCACGAGAGCGGAAGACCAAGTGCTCCCTTGTATTTTACAACCAGGTATTAGTTTGTTTTTGTTTTTTCTTTTGCAACTGTTGCATAAAAAAACAAAACACAGTGCCAACCTTGTCCTGACAACATTCAGAGCTATGCGTAGCTTTTTTTTTTGTATGTGTGTGTGTGTGTGTGTGTGTGTGTGGAATGGTCAGTGGGGACGTGAATTTTCCAGCAGGTTTTACACTGAGAGCAGGAAAATTAAAAATTCCATAATGTAATTGGCCAGAAAATGTATCTTCCCTTTGTAATCTGAGTACCCCAGCTGCATTAAGTTGGATGTGTCACTCTTAAAGGGATGAGCTTCAGGGTTTTTTGTCATCACAAAAAAAATAATATAAAATGATGCAGTTGTCATCCTTATGGAGTAGTCTGTGATAGGAAGGAGTTAGGCCTGAAATATTGGAACTCCTGAAAACTGGCTCCCTCTTTGTTATAGCAAAGTATTTATTCAAAGTGGTATGTTAACAACTTGCACCAGCTTAGTATTTGACTTCCCCTTTAAATGAGGAAGTGAATTAATCTAAAAGACATTTGTACTTCATTTAATGTTGATCTAATATCCATCCAGATCCTCCAAAACATTCTGCAGTTTAATTACAGATGATATTTATGGGGTTTTTTTTAATTTGGCAGTCATACATTACACAACCTATAATCAACTGCTAATTGGTTTTTTTTTTTTTTAAATAGGAAAGGCATCTTCTTAAAGATCTTTTGAACCTAACCTTGAAATAAATCTATCCAAGATTGAGGATAGTTGGGTGTCAATTTAACAACAGGTAAAATTGAAAGCGAATATGAAATATCTCAGTGAAGTAAAATAGTCAGATCTATACTTCACAGCCCAAAATAAAACTGGAGTGAAAATGGGAAGGAAGTCAAATGATTTCAATAAGTAAAGTAAAATCTCTTTGAATAAATTAATCAATGCCTTGCAGACATTATTTTGGCATTTAACAGAAAGTGATGGCCATGAGATCAAATGCAGCTCTTATTATTTTTTTCCCCCTTTGGCACACTTCTTTGTTCAAGGAAATTTTAGTTTGAAAGAGGCAATAAAATGACAGGTTTTGCTGAGGCAGACTAGACATCTTGTGTTCCAGGGCCTTTGTTTTACACTGCACATCAACAGCCCTTTAGTGACTTTGGCATGGAGTGCCTGTTATTTCCCAGTCTTAAAAACAGACCCATTATCCAGAAGAGCATTCATTGCACAGCGGCTGAAGAGTTAGATGCAGAAAGTCAATTCTGGATTATGACAGATGTCTATCATGTAGCAGGTTTGAATTCTTCTTTTGTTTGTTTTATCTCCTCAATTAGCAGCCATTACAGCTGATCCCAAGACAACATTCAAACAAGTGAAACTATTCATTTGCACTGTGGAAAGTGAAGTTGAAAGTGCCTTGGGGAAGAATAAATAACTGCCAAAAGAACTATTGTGAAACCTGCTAGCTTGTAATATAGGGCTGTAATAGTTAATTCCAAACGCCGCAATGCTCAGTGAACATAGGACTATAAGGAGGATCCATTTGGTGTACTAGTTAGAGCACCTGGGGCTCTAGTCCCATTTAGGCAGAAGCCAACTGGGTGATCTTGCTCACTTTCTCTCAGCTCCAAAAAGTAGGCAAAGGAAAACAACTTCCAAAAAACTTGCCAAGACAATTGCAGGGACTTCTCTAGGCAGTCGTCAGGAACCAATATTGACCCAAAGGTGCACATATGTATGTATAGACGTATGCATGCATACATGCTTTCTTGGTATGGATGGGTAACTGCTTCAAAGCGCCCCTTCTTCCTTCCTTGTTGTGCTCCTCCAGCAATACATTATTTCTGCAAAAGATATCTTTTTATGGTTCCATACTAACTGTTCTTGCTTCCTTCCTGAAAGTTTGATAGTACATTTAGCAGACAGTGAGTAGTAGACTATTGTTTACTTCACAGCTGGAGCAAAAATACAATTATTTTTGTGCCAAGTTCTTTATCAGCTCTTCAGAGTAGACCAGACTTGAACATCAAAGTCACGAATGCTGAAACTCCCTTTGCGCCAATGCTGATGATTCCAATGGTTTGGGGGAGACATAGAGTTATAGTAACGCTTATAAGGTTACAGAGTCTCATAATTCTGAACGCACTTTCCCTCCCTGCCTTTCTTCTAAAGAGATCTAAGTAGGGTCCAGTCTCAGACGCTTTTTTCCAATTCCATTCTTGCTTTGGATTGAGATTTCTTTTTTGACTTTTGCCTTGGCTGTGGTTCTTCCTTCTCTTTCTCAAGGTTATTTCCACAGCCTTGTATAAAAGAATATATGGAGATTTTGAAATTAACTGTGAGAAACCCTCCCACGGGAAAGTTTTTGCTGATTGGAATTTAAACATACGATAAGAAAGAACTGAGAATTGATTAGAGATTGATAAGATTGTAATTAAAGAAGGAAGTGACCCATTAATACAATGGTGCAATACTATTTGACTACAGAAGAAATTAAGGCTGTTTAAGAACAGAGTACTGAGAAATTACTTATAAGATTATTATTATTATTATTATTATTATTATTATTATTATTATTATTATTATTATTATTATTATTATTATTAAAATTTATAAGCCGCCCCACTCACGAAGGACTCTGGGCGGCTAACAATAAAAAACACATAAAACATAACAAAACAACAATACAAAAACAATCATCCAGGGGTAAGGTTTTATAAACCCCAGGCCTGCCGGAAAAGCCAGGTCTTAAGTAGCTTACGGAAGACCAACAGGGTGGGAGCGGTCCTAATCTCCGGGGGGAGCTGATTCCAAAGCGTGGGCGCCATCACAGAGAAGGCCCTCCTCCGCGGCCCCGCCAAATGGCACTGCTTGGCCGACGGGGCCTGAAGGAGGCCCAGCCTGTGGGATCTAACCGGACGTAGGGAACTATGAGGTAGTAGGCGGTCTCGCAAATAGCCTGGCCCTGAACCATATAGGGCTTTAAAGGTAATGACCAACACCTTGAATTGGACCCGGAGACCAATAGGCAACCAGTGCAGCTCACGGAGGATAAGTGTAACGTGGGTGTATCGAAGAGCACCCACTATCACTCGCACGGCTGCATTCTGGACCAACTGTAATCTCCGAATACTTTTCAAGGGTAGCCCCATGTAGAGCACATTGCAGTAGTCCAAACGTGAAGTGACAAGGGCGTGAGTGACTGTAAGGAGAGCCTCCCGGTCCAGGTAGGGTCGCAACTGGTGCAACAGGCGAACTTGTGCAAAGGTCCTCCCAGCCACAGCCATCAATTGATGTTCCAAATTCAGCTGTGGATCAAGGAGGACACCCAAGTTGCGAACCCGCTCCGAAGGGGGTATATTTTCCCCCGCAAGAGTCAACACTGGACAGTCGACATGATCCTTGGGAGGCAACATCCAAAGCCACTCGGTCTTGTCAGGATTGAGCCTGAGTCTGTTAACCCCCATCCAGACCCTCACGGCTTCGAGGCAACGGCCCATCACATCGGCCGCTTCACTGAGAGAGCTTGGGGAGGAGATATATAACTGGGTATCATCAGCATACTGATGAAACCTCACCCCGTGCTGTCTGATGATCTCACCCAGCGGCTTCATATAAATGTTAAATAGGAGGGGAGAGAAGACCGACCCCTGTGGCACGCCGCATTCAAGGGGCCTCGGGGTTGATCTCTGCCCTCCCACCAATACCGATTGTGACCGGCCAGAGAGGTAGGAGGAGAACCACTGTAAAACGGTGCCTCCCACTCCCACCCCTTCGAGTCGTCGCAAAAGGATACCATGATCGATGGTATCGAAAGCCGCTGAGAGGTTAAGTAGCACCAAGACAGAGGAATAACCTCTGTCTCGGGCCCGCCAGAGATCATCCATCAGCGCGACCAAAGCGGTTTCTGTGCTGAATCCGGGCCTGAAGCCAGATTGAAAAGGATCTAGATAATCCGCTTTATCCAGAGACCGTCGGAGCTGGAGTGCCACCACTCTCTCTACAACCTTCCCCACAAAGGGGAGATTGGAGACTGGACGGAAGTTATTTAAATCAGCTGGGTCCAGGGTAGGCTTCTTGAGCAGGGGCCTCACAACCGCCTCCTTCAGGGATTGTGGAAAAGACCCCTCCCTCAACGAAGCGTTGATCAACACCTGGAGCCAGCTTCGTGTCACCTCCTTGGCAGCCGAGACCAACCAGGAAGGACACGGGTCCAATAAACAAGTGGAGGCGCTCATTGCTCCCACCGCTCTGTCAACATCCTCAGCGGTCACAGACTCAAATTCATCCCATAAAACTGAACTAAGACCTGCCCCAGTCATCTCAAAAGGCCCTGCCCAATCGGAGTCTAGGTCTGTCCGAATCCGAGTGATTTTGTCTGATAAAAATTGCACAAATTCCTCCGCTCTACCCTGTAAGGGCTCCCCAGCTTCCCGAACATTAAGTAGGGAACGGGTCACCCTAAACAGGGCGGCGGGGCGAGATTCTGCAGACGCAATAAGTGCGGAAAAATGCGAACATTTTGCCGCTCGTATCGCCACTAAATAAGTCCTAATATAGGCTCTTAGAAGTGTCCGGTCAGATTCGGAGTTACTAGCCCTCCAGCGTCGCTCTAGACGTCTCTTCTGACGCTTCATCTCCCGTAGCTCCTCAGTAAACCAAGGTGCCCTTCGGGATCCACAATCACAGAGAGGTCGCAAAGGCGCGATCCGGTCTAACACCCCTGATGCCACCTTATTCCAAGCAGCGACCAAGGACTCAGCCGGTTCGTGGAGGAGGGAATCAGGAAAACCCCCAAGCGCTATTTGGAACCCCTCCGGGTCCATTAAACGCCTGGGGCGGAACCACCTAATCGGTTCCGCCTCCCTGCGGTGGGGGAGTAGGACCGAGAAATCTAACCTCAACAGGAAGTGATCCGACCATGACAAGGGAGAAGTGACTATACTCCTTAAATCGAAATCACGTCTCCACTGCCCCGAGAGGAATACCAAGTCGAGCTTGTGTCCTCCCCTATTGGTCGGACCCTGAATTATCTCGGTCAGGTCCATGGTGTCATGGAAGCCATGAACTCCTGAGCCACACCAGAGGATTCGCCGAGTGACGGCAAATTGAAATCCCCCAGCACCATAAGCCTGGAGAATTCCACCGCCAACCCGGCTACCCCCTCCAGCAGCTCAGGCAGGGCTGTTGTCACATAGCTGGGAGGCAGGTATGTCAACAACAAACCCGACTGAACCCTTGAATCCAACCTCAAGAGAAGGGACTCACACCCAACAACCTCTGGGGCTGGGATCCTGCGAGGTCTCAGGGATTCTCGGACAAGAATCGCCACTCCCCCACCCCTTCCCTGGAGTCGCGGTTGGTGCATTATCTGAAACCCGTCTGGGCACATCTCTGAGAGAGGAACACCTCCCTCTTGGCCCAGCCAGGTCTCAGTAATACATGCCAGGTCGGCCTCCTCATCCAGTATCAAATCCCGGATGAGGGGGGCTTTATTAATAACCGACCTGGCATTAAGAAGCAGCAACCTGAGGCCAGGGTCCTGAA